>NC_138203.1:67927587-68240087 GCF_964194415.1 Vipera berus
TATTTTTTAAAATTTAATCACATTTAAGTATCTAAAACATTTCTTTTATCTAAGTCATTTCAACTTTTTTATATTACTCATATCAAGAAAGAGTACATAAAAGGGGAAAAAGCATACTATATTATTTAGGGAATTCATCCCTCTTAGAATGACATATATATTCCAAAACTTTTCTATTTAACCATAGTCAAACAAATGTTTCTTTTTTTAAGTATTCTCTCTGGTAAGTCCCCATCATCTATTTTCTTGGTTTCCACTTTAGTCTTTTTTCTTTGCCCAGTGTCTTTCTTAATCAGTGTATTTTGCTGAATCAAAAAGTTTTTCCGTATGTTCGTAAATGTTGCTGTAGATATAAAAAGTAAATCAGGTGAAGTGTCTTTGTACGGGACTTCTGCCTTTCCACGTTTGTTGAAAATCTTTTTCTTTCTCTCCAGTTCTCTTATCATTTTCTTTCTCTCCGATGTTCCTGACATCTCTACAGTCCATTTTATCCAATCTGTTTTCTTGTCCTCAGATTTACTTTGTAGTCTTAAGGGATAAATTGTTTTTTCCAATTCTTGTGAATATTTTTCCACTAGGATTAAATCATGTTTCCTTGTTTTGTTAAGTTCCATCTTTAAGTCTCTATTCTCAATTCTATATCCATTTATCTGTGTTATCTGCTCTGTTGTTGTTTTCTGGGATTTTTTTGTTGTAGAGTTAACTTAGAAATAGATTGACTTATATTTTCAAAGTTATTTTGGATTTCTTTGCAGTTTATAGTCATTGTTGTTTGAATTAGTTGCAGTATACTGTATATCTCCTCCTGTGAAGTATTTATGTTTTCTTGATATGTTCTTTCTACATGTCTCTTATCCATGATGACCAAGAATTTGAGTTTTCTCTTCCTTTCTTTTCTCTGCAAATAGCTTTAGAGTCCCAATTAAATAGATATTTGTAATCCAAATAGTTCAAAAAAAGTTTTTTTCCTGAAATTTATAATTCTCTCTTTGTCTACAGCCCAGATTATTGTCCTTTTTTTGTCACAGCTGTTCTTTGTTGTTAAAACTTTGAAGGTCACAAACACAGATGAGTTTTTCCCAAGTCTTACATTAAAGTCATAGCTGCCATAGTCTTCATCCACCACTAGGTGTTAGCAACTATTTGTTTTTCAATTTCCAAAATAAACAATTATCTTTAAAATGAGTCTTAACCGTTAAAACAATTTTAAATTTATCCAGATTTAAGTTTTAAATTTCAGGTTTTATTATTTCACTTCCATATATTTTGATCCTCCATAAAAAGGTTAATTCGCCGCTTCCGTTAGTATAAGGGTGGGACAGAAATCCCCCTCCTTCCCTTTCGGAGGTATTTTGCTTCTTGGGGATATTTTCCAGGAAATTAAATGCAGAATAGAAAAGGGAAGATCGAATTCCTCACCCAGTTTCAAGCACGCTGTTTACAGTTGTGCTGGTTAGTGCTTTTGGACTTCGGTTGCTAGTAGCTTGGGCTGGTTGATGCAATACAGCCGCCTTTCTCCTGTCGGGTTAGAAGGCTTTCCCCAAGTCGAACAGAACGGCCACCACCATTCCAAAATCACTGGAGCACCCTTCTTTCTTCCTCGCCTCTCCGGAGCAACTTAGACCCATTTAGGGTCCCCAGGCAGGGCAAAATTAGTCACAAGGGTGCAGAGAATCCACAAGCCCACAACCGGTCACTACCACACAAAACCGGAAGTCCTCAGATCTATTGAAGTTTTAAATAACTTTTAGAATATGGAACAAAGAAAATAGCATATGCGAAATAATTGTACCATTTTTCCCTTCCAGAATTGAAAAAATGATTGTATATTGTGCAAGCTTGGCATTATTCACTAATGTTCAAAATAAACAATGACCATCAAAATTGGATTTTCCAAATTTTCTCTTCAGGTTTACAAATACATTGAGAGACTTACAGTGCAATCTTATGAAAGAAGTAAATTCTATTAACTTGAGTGAGCTACTCTATCAACCCTGAAAATCTTTGCAGCTCTGGTTGATTAATGGATCTCTGAATTTTGGGCAAATTAAGTTCACTTGTTGGAATGGTTCTTTTAGATCACAACAACCAAAGTTTCTATCTTTTATGTTGTATTGCTTTGCAAATCAGCAATGTGTTTGAATGCTTTTTGCATTCCATTCAAGCATCCTTCACTATAAGGAAGAAAGCTGGTTGTAATCTATCAACAGCTAGCATTACCTACATGTGACATACGTGGCTCATCTTGGCTGAATTGCAAACGAGACGGTTAATAATTCCTTATTAGACAGTTCGTGAGATCTTGAAAAATAACATTAAGAATCATGTTCTGTAATTGTTATGATTAGTTTGACTTATTAATTGTGCAACTTGTTCAGAGAAAATTGAAACCCAGCTAAAATACTGAATTGACAATAAATACTATGTAGATTTACCTTTTGAAGGTATTGTAGTATATTTGTAATTAGTCTTAAGACTCAATTTTCTGAAAGTAGCTGGTTGCTAACATGTAATGTTAAGAGGTGTAAAAATCTGAGCATTTGTGATAGAAACATTTGAAGTCTACTTCTGATTCTCTCTGAATCATATAAGGCAGGGGTCCCCAACCCCAGGGCCACGGCCTGTTCAAAATGATTGGCAATTAAGGTCGTTAGTTGAGTTAAAACAAGGAAATATTGTACAGTCTTGGTTCTAGTATACTCAATTGCAAGTTAGGTGGAAGTTAGATCAGAAGGTTGGTATTACATTAATGGATGAAAATTTGGTAAAACAGATTAAAGATCAAAATCAAGCGCATATAAAGAGAATTTATAATGCTTTAATAGAATTGGATTCGGAAATGGAATTAGTTAAGGATTGCATGGTAAAGTGGGCTCAAAATATTCAAGAACTGATTCCATTGGATATATGGGAGGTAATTTGGGTTAGAAATGTAAAATTTACCCAGGCCCAAAATTTAAGAGAAAATTTTTGTAAGATGTTTTATAGATGGCATCTGGATCCTAAAAAGTTGTCTTGTATGTATCCTAATTTACAGCCCAAATGTTGGAGATGTGGTAGTTTGGATGCTACTTATTTTCATATTTGGTGGACTTGTAGAAATATAAAAGCTTTTTAGATTAAAATTTGGTAGAACATTCAAAAGATTTTCAAGAGAAAGTTAAAGTTCACTCCACAATTATTCTTACCGGGTGTTATCACAGATTGTGATACTAAAGAAATCTATTTGACGTTGAACTTGATAACAGCTGCAAGGTTATTGGTAGGGCAATATTGGAAGAAGGATTGCTTGCCTACTATAGAGGAATGGATGCTTAAAGTGTCAAATTTAGCAGAAATGGCTAAGATTTCTGCTTATTTGAAGGATCATTCACAAGAAAGATACATTTCAGTTTGGAGAAGATGGATAGATTATATTCAGAATAAATATGGGACTAAAAAGTTCCATTTAGCTTATGAGTAAATTTTAGATTGTTATAGTTTATGATAGTGGAAATTTTTATTTTTTTATTATTAGCTCTAATTATATGGTATTATTATTATTTTTAGTATTAGTATTGTTTAATAACTTGGATACTTTTATCTTATTTGTATTTATGTTATAGGGGAGTTAAAGCACATTATGAATTTGGTTATTTATATAGTTGGTTAATGTTAGTTAGATTATGATTATTATATTTGTAACCCTGTATTCAGCTCTGGGAAGAGGGGGAGGGGGGGTTTAAGGGTGGGTTGGGGAGGGGATAATATTGTAATCTTTATAAAACTTTTTAATAAAAAAACAAAAACAAAAAACCAGGCCGTATACGTAGGAGGGCAGCACGCGCACTTAGCTAGACTTGTGTGAGCAGCAGCTCAGCAGGTTGAGCTGCACATGCATGTACATGTGTGCCAGCCTGCCACTCATGCAAGTGTATATCTTTGTTCACATTGAGTATATTTCATATTTTTCCCTTAGATGGATTTGCCACTGCTTGCTGTGTAACCAGTTTAGTCATAATGTCTTTATGAGTAGTACGTTTTGGATAGAATCTAGAGAACTACAGAAATTATACTTTGTTCACTTTTTTTAAAAAAACTACTCTTTGCCTGATAACACCTTCTGAACTCCCAGGCCTAACATAATATTATATAACATCATATATATCGTACCGTATCATATATCACACCATAGCATATCATATCAAAATAATGTTGAGGGTACATAAACTGCAGAATTGCTAAAAGTCACTCATTTCATGTGGGGATAAATTTCTTTTTCCTGCTATCTGCCTGGTCACAATTTAGATGTCCTTAAATCAAATTTTGGATGTTCTTATTTTTTGAATTTTCATCCTGGATATAAAAAAATATAGTTAAATGGCTGATGTATAGAATTGTTTTCCTTTGGGGCATCTACTTTAAACATCTAGAGCAGGGCTTCCCAACCTGTGGGCCATAGCCCACTACCGGGCCGCAGCCCCTTGGCCACCAGGCTGTGTGAAGGGATGGCCAGTGCATGCACACATGTGCCGGCACTCACTACCCCACACTTGTCCTTGCGCCGCCCTGAGCATCCCACTGGTTCTAGCACCACACCACCCCAAGCAACCCATCAGCACGAGCGCCACCCCGAGCGTCTCACCAGCATTCCGCCACCCCAAGCAACCCGCTACTGCTGCGCTGCCCCCAAGTGTCCCGCCGGGACTAGCACCATCCTGAATATCCTGCTGGTGCTAACGCTACCCCCAAACGTCCCATTGGCACTAGCACTGCTCCAAGCATCCCACCGGCGCTAGCATTGCTCTGAGCATCCTGTCAGCGCTAGCGCTGCCCCACCCCCAAGCGTCCCACTGGTACAAGTGCTACCCATAGCATTCTGCCAGTGATAACGCCACCCCATTCGCAGCACTCGCACCCATGTAGCCCCATTTGCACATGAGCTTGCATGCAGCTGTTTGTACACATGCATGCACACGGGGTCATTTTACATGCACACGCGTGTGGCCCATTTGCATGCACGCATGTAGCAGTGCCTGCCTCCCTTTCTGGGCCGCCAAAACAAAAAGGTTGGAGACCTCTGATCTAGAGTGAAATCGGGATGAATATTAGCTTATTTATTTTTTAGAGCATGAGCTTGTTCATTGTGACACCAAAATAGAAGCATTGCCTCTCTGCTGTTATGTCATCTAAATAGCGTCTTCTACACTTCGTATGTTTGTAAAATGTTTTGTTGTAGAAAAGGATGTTTACTTGAGTCCCTTATAGGAAAGGGGCAAGGGCACATAAATACTTTCAAATGCAATGTAACAAAAATGTAAAACTTAATTCTAAAGTGTGAACATAGTTGGGGATTTTTGAGCAAAATATTTTTAAAATTCACTGGGGGGGGTCTAAAGCTATTTTGTGATGATATGGATATTTTTTTGTATTTCATTATCACCTAAGGTTCTAGTGGTACCATGATGAAGTAGCTAATTACTTGATTATTAATGACAGAGTATTCTCACTTGGAAAATGAGATTTACACTGTATATAAAATGTTTCATTGTTAGGTTCAAATTATTTCTTTTTTTTCATATGACAACGAGGTAGAGATTAAGTAACGCTTAATGTGACAAGGTTTTAGATTTGATTTAATTCATTAACCTAGTATTGTGAAATAGAATAAGTTAATTGTTAGGGTTTATATTATTTTATCAGTATAATTCTTAAATTAGGCAAGTAAAGCTGTGGAGCTGATGCTTTTTCTACAACCATTGTAATCTAATGATGCATCTATTTTCAAATGTTTTGCAGGTACAGGAGAAAGTGGCAAAAGCACATTTATCAAACAAATGAGAATCATTCACGGTTCAGGATATTCTGATGAAGACAAAAGAGGGTTCACAAAGCTTGTGTATCAGAATATATTTACAGCAATGCAGTCCATGATCAGAGCTATGGATACACTCAGAATCCCATATAATTATGAGCATAATAAGGTAGGCTCTCCGCTTTAAATATACCGGAAAATATTTTCCATTATTAATCTGGGAACTGAATTGGATGACTTTGAATTTATAGATTCACAGTTCTGAAGAACAAAAGACTCTATCATCTAGTGTGGAAAGTAATAGAAAGATACATCCTGTGACATTTAAAGCATGTTGATAAAAATATTAAGTCTCTGTTAAGTACTATTCTGTTGGATTTTTTAATCTTCATTGGTTTTTCAATAATAATAATATAATAATAATATGCATATGTATTAAACGGGAAATCACATGACTAATCACTCTTCCTTTCACACAGAAAATAATCCTTATCTCTCTCTCCTTATCTAAGCTTAACATGCTTGCTTTGTATGTAAAGAAATCTTTTTCTGTAGAGTCATATTGAATCATATGATCTCCGATTTGTATGCTAAATTGCTATACTGTAGTACCCAAATATTTTTACCACCTGGGTGAAAAATTAGGAGATCTGTATAAACTAGATCTATCAAACAGAACAGGATTTCATAGAATGAGTGTCTGGAAGGAAATCTTAATTTTTAAGTCTTTAAGTATTGTCATTTATCTCCAGCAAGTAGGAAAAAGGTGAATGAGTCTTTTGCTATCTTCTTATCCAGAATGACTTCTGCAGGCCATAAGAATAGCTCCCCCAAAAGGGGAATGTCTAGTGTTTACTTAATATAAAAAGATTCAAGAAGTGGTGCCAGTTTCACAGTTTATGGTATCATAGTATGCCAAAGATTGAGGAAATTAGAAACAACCAATCTGTGATTGAAGGAACACAGCTTAAAAAATAACTTAACAAATATAAGCTGCATGGAAGCACATCAAGAATTTTGCCCTTAGGCAGCATGAAATCTGCTCATTGATGATAAGGTCATGGAGAAACAGTTTGGATTGTATTCAGAAGCTTGTCTTGATTCCGCCTAGTATCTCCCCTAAATTTCTGCTGAAATGTGCTTGGAAAAATTGTGTCTATTTTTTTTATTTTGTTTTTCTGATCTTTTAAGAATCTGCGGAAGAAACAATTATGGGCATTTCCTGCTAGTTATTCAGAACAATTTTCAGAATTCTAAATACAGGTAGTCCTCAACTTACAACATTTCATTTAGTGACTGTTCAAAGTTACAATAGCACTAGAAAAAGTGGTTTATGATCGTTTTTCACACTTACAACCATTGCAGCATCCCAATGGCCACATGATCAAAATTCAGACGCTTGGCAACCGACTCCTATTTATGACAGTTGCGATATCCTGGGGTCATGTGATCACCTTTTTCGACCTTCTGACAAGCAGTCAGTGGGGAAGCCAGATTCACTTAACAACCGTGCTAGTAACTTAACAACTGCAGTGATTCACTTAAGAACTGAGTCAAGAAAAGTCATAAAATGGGACAAAATTCGCTTACCAACTGTCTTGCTTAGCAACAGAAATTTTAGGCTCAAATGTGGTCATAAGTTGAGGACTATTTGTAATTGAGTTTGAAGGAAAGAGAGAAATGTTAACTTTGAAAAATATTGGAGGCTTATATGCCAACACTTTAGCGAAAGGAAAAGTTTACCCCCTCCTGCCATGAGGCTAACTAAAATATCACTTGTCAGCTGCTGAAGATAGTAAATGGCAAAAGCGGAGCACCTTTCCATTGTCATTAAATGTAATTCTGATTTGCTGGATGATTGATTCTCTTGCAAATGGAATGGGGTTGGAGAACAGAAAATAAGAACGGTCAAAAAGAAATCAGAAATGGCACGGTGTCCACATTCCACTCTTTTTTGTGAGAACAACGTTATTACTGCTGAGGCAGACTGGACCCCCTGCAACCCTTGGCCTTTTTAAGAAGCCCTCTGTTAGGGATGAATGCAGACTTCTGGCGCCAGCTGTTTGCAGTGTGCTATGGTTAAGAGGAGGAAAAGAACGAAAAGAGTGTCTCCAAAAGAGAGAAGAAGTGAAAAGGATCTGAGAGAGCAGAGAGGGGTCCTGTTCCCTTTGGCGTTTGCCTTGACATATGATGCAACTTCCAACAAATAATTTTGCTGGGAACTATTACTTTTAAACAGAAAACAAGTTGCTCAATCCTGATGTATGGCATCCCAGAAGTATCTGAGAATATATTCTGGAAACAGCTTGAAGAAGCAAAGGCAAAAGAGCAGATTAGAGAGGAGGGGGTGAAAAATGGAATATAAGGGGCTTGCTCAAGAGGCATTTTTATTATGCTTATTATATACTGCCCAGAGAGTGCCGTAAAGTGCCATGGGGCGGCATATAAGCCTAAATGCTATTGCTATTTCAGGTAGATGGTACTATAAACTGGCGGCATAGATGAAGTACGTGAATCTTTATAGGCTGACCTGGGAATAGTTTCTATATAATAATACTGGTGCTGATTACCTAAATCCCTAGGAAAAGTCCTGATTTTGTTAATAAGCTTTTGACCAAGAGGAAGGGTAATAAATGTCAAAATATTATGCATATATTTGGGTCCTTAGAATTCCTATGTAAAGAAAAAAGAAGATGGGAGGAGAAATCAAATCAACACCATTTGATTTATCCCATGTTGTTATTTTTTTTAGTCCAATTGTTAAAATAAGCTGATGACGATATAGCTTAGAAGAATTTCAACAAAACAAAATCTTTTTGTGATTGCCATTAGTATTGTTATATGCAGTCTATATTCTAAGTGTTGTACACTCATTAGCAGTACAGCTTCTTTTAAATATATCTGCTTTATTTAATTGATCACTAGGTGTCTTTTAGCAATTCATATGTTCAGAGATATCCATTGTAAAAGCAATTACAGTAGGTGCATGTGTGATTGGTCAAATCTTAGGAAATTAGGAAAAATGTAGCATTTGCTTTCTGAAAACAAAACATTATGCAGTAACACTTTGGTGGTTTTCAGTTTCTTCTGGGATGAAATGAGAGCATGTGTTGGGGGGGATTTACTTTTGGCTCTCGCTTTAGATCAGGGGTCTTCAAACTAGGCCCTTTTATGACTTGTGGACTTCAACTCCCAGAATTCCTCAGCCAGCGAGCGTGGCTGAGGAATTCTGGGAGTTGAAGTCCACAAGCCATAAAAGGGCCAAGTTTGAAGACCTCTGCTTTAGATAATCACTATATAGCATTTCTCACTTTGTAGGGTATTATTTGGGTACAACATCTCACTGAATGAGCAAAGCAATTCTTGACCTTGGTCACATAGAGGAAATACAGGGCTGGCTCATGAGATTGGTAAAACACCATGAAACAAAGGGACAAAGGTTCATATGCTCTGAGGGAGAAATATGTGTTTGCAAAATATGCATTTAGCAATAAGAAAATGTGAACTGAATGCCCTGACCTGTTCATTATCAGGGGAACATGTTTGTATGAAAAATGTCATGTCTGCACTCATGAACGGCCTAGAACTAGGTAGAAAGGTAGTGAACTGCATACATCACCCAAAGTCACACCATTAAAATTCAACCATTTAGTTGACAAATGTGGTGGCACCATTTTGGATCTTTCAGGCTTTAAGGGTGGTAACAGAATTGGTTTTTAAAACACACACACACACACACACACACACGGCCATGTCATTACCACACAGCCTTACCAGATGGCCTTTACAGTTCTTCAGAAAGTGAAACAGATGAGTTGTGGCCCTGCAGCCTCTGAAATATTGTCCATCCCAAATCTTGAACAGAAGAGATGCCAGATGAGAGATGCATAGAACTGATAGGTTAAAGAAGGTGGCTCAAAGAGTTCCAGGAATATATACAAATTTAACCTTTACTGTCACGAGAGCAGTCTCACTATAAAATAACAAAGAGTTACTGATTATTTGTTTTCCATAATGAATCCAGATTGTAGTGAACTCCTAATACTGTACACTATTTAAAAAAATTATATAACATAGCCTAGTGAGGCTTCATTCCAAAGAAGCATGTTTAGGACTGCAGCCTAATTCAGTGGATAAGAAACAGCTGGAACGCTGACAGTGGTGGAAGTGAAGGAGATACATCTTTTGGATTTTTTTTAATTTTGCATTTGCTTTGCTTTTGTTCTTGCTTTTTTGTTCTGCATTTTTACGTTTATCTTGATTTGTTGCTTATATTTAAAAAAACAACCCTCAACAGACCAGTTTATATTTTGTCTGATGCTTAGAAAGTGTCATTGTAGCTGATTCAAAAGAAGCTTAAAATAATGGTTTTGTTGTTGTTTTATAAAAAAGGAAAGAGGAAAGCACTGTTAAAATCTCCTTCCGGATCATTTGTAACCATTTAAGAAGAAATGTATGGCTACACCTGCCCCTTGAAAGAGAACTATTGTCCCTGAAAAGCACTGGAATAGTTTCTTATGGGATTTGTAGTAGCTTATTTCATAAGGAACTTCTTTCTCTCTTTTTGTTTTATTTTGAGCTGTAATGTGCATAGAGATAAGGATGGCTCCAGAGTTTCACAAAGGCAGTAGACAGATGATCAGAAATGTCTTCTTGTACATCAGAGAGAACAGGTAGGTTTTTACATTAGGCTGAAGAAATTGTGTCCCTTCTTATTTAAATGAAGGAATGGAAAAGGGCTAGCTGCTGACACCGCATCAGGATGGTATAGCAGTGTCATTCTTTGGATAGTGAATGAAGAACCAGCAGGTTTGAAAGTCTCCACTGTTTTTTATCATCATCAGGAACATCATCCCAAAGCTAAGGGGCTGTCGGGAGCTTTAGTCATGTCCCCTGTGCTTTTGGTGAACCTCAAATTTACTGCTGAAATGTGAGAAATTAGATAGCCTTTTGCCATTTTGCGGAGACTTTTAGTCTTGTACAGATTGCACAGGTGATGTTTTTTTTCTTTTCCCTCTTTATCTCGACTTACCTGAAATGTTTAAGAAAGTTTTGAATTTATTTCTCTCACATGCTTACAAGATCTCACCTTTTGTGGATGTCTTTGTCTTGGACCATGTCTGTCTTTTCTAGGAGACAAGTACGTTGCTTGTGTGTGTGAGAGATAGATAGATGATAGATAGATAGATAGATAGATAGATAGATAGATAGATAGATAGATAGATAGATAGATAGATAGATAGATAGATAGATAGATAGATAGATAATCCAGATGCAGATACTATATGCAGATACTAAGATCCCTGACATATTTATGGCATGGTGTTACTCATCATTTCTGTGTGTACTATGGACGTGAACATTTGTTGTTTTCCTCTTTTCCAAAATTATCATCAAGAAAAGATTGATTCCATATTAGAAAAATACTGTGCTCAGCAACAGTGAGAGGAAGTGAACCATGTGTTGCTATTGATAATCCCACAGTACTGTCATTTCACAATATGATCAGAACTTCATCTAAGTTAATAAAGGAACTTCTGATTAAACAAACAGTATTCCCAGTAGTGCTGTGTAGTATGTTGATCTAACATTCACTGTAGGATAATCAACTTTCCTAAGGGAGTCAGTTAAATCAAGTGTTCTAATAAATGAGACAGCAATCAGATTTGAAACTGAAAGGCCTTCTCCTAAAAAAAAAATAAAGAATGTATTGATTGCTCCATTGGAGACCACTTTGTAGAAGTACTCAGGAAGACCTCCAAAAAGGGTACTTGACGGTTGCAAGGTTGGAAAGAGCTACAAAACTATCACAAAAGATTTTAGTATCCATCAGACCATGATTAGACAGATAGTGGAGGAAATGTATTAGAATAATATGTATTTTTCCAGGGTGATTTTCATTGGATGATTACTTCTGGGAAAACACATAATTCTAATACATTTCCATATGATAGGAAACCCAGGGTAAAAACAAAGGATCCGCAGATCACTTTTCTACAATATATCAGACCCATTATAAGAAAGGCACTGGACAAGAATGATAGGTGTGGGAAAATAGCTGGAAGAAAGCACTGTTTGTGAGCTGAAGCTTCAATTAATGTGGGTCATGCTGCAGGGCAATAATTGTGTAGGTTGTATGGTATAAGTGCTATTATACAGGTAGTATATAAGTACAGATAGTCTTTGTTTATTGACTGTTCACAGTTACGATGGTCATGAAAAATATATGTGCTAATATGAAATGGTGGCTGTCTGGGACATACATAGGAAATCAAGAAGCTGAGAACAAGTTTTTTCTCCTTATAAGATACATTTTACTATTGAGTCCCCCCTCCCCCTTATTCTGTTTCATAAATTTCAATCAGCAAGATGCAATGTCTGTTGTCATTTTAGGCAATTAATTAAACACTTTTTTCTCCCTATCTTGTTTTTATTTAAAAGGACATTTTTAAAGAATTCTGTAAGCAAGCAACTTAGCCATCTTTCTGCTTTTTCCTCTCACCTTCCCAAAATAACTCTGTTGCCTCGTTTTGGCCCTTCTGTAGTTTTAAGTCAAATCTAGTTGTGCATCCTTCTTTTCTGTCTTCCTGTTGGGCTTCCTGTGCTCCTTGTACATTGATGACACTATGTGATTCAGCACTGTGTCTGGTGGCTTGTCCATTTGACAGTAGATAACGTTAAAACGGCAGTATTTACTGTATATAGTTTCTTTCTTCAAATCAACTTGCTCCAGATGACATAAAATAAATTATCTTTTGTTCACAGAGAATGTCTGTATGATGTGTGTGTGTGTGTGCGTGTGCGCGTGCACACGCACAAGCATGTGTGCATCTTCAACCAAGTACGATTTTTTTTTAGGTGCAATTTCTGTCCATTGACTTGGTAATAGGCTCTTGAAAAGGACCCTTTTAATATGTATCTTATGCCAACAACTGCTTCACCGAAAAATTGCATTGGTGTTCAGATGATAAAAGGACTTGCATGATTGTCTTAGAAGATGCACTTAACTTTAGTTGAAATTCTTTAATTTAACTGTACCATAATGTAATTATGATTCCTTAAAATTGGGAGATGACGTTCCATTTTAGATAGCTGGTTCCCATTAAAGGTAGGGTTAGCGAGAGAATTCCTTATTGTAGAGACTTATATATTACTGAAAAGAGTTATATTTTAGCAGTTACAGTTGCATATTTAATCCATACATTTGTAATATGAGGACAATAAACGTGAGAAAAAGTAATTCACTACAAGGATATTCTTGAATGAGGTCACAAATTAATAGTAAGAAGGTAGTGTACTGAAAGTGGCTTCTGTTTTGTCTAAAATATAACTGCAACAGAAATAATCTTGTTTCATTTTCCCTTTTATACCCTATACCTATTAGCAGTACATGACCTAGAGAGAATATTTGGGGGTTTTTTCACCTCAATTGCTCCTACCAGGACTATTAGAATAATCCCTTTTACAAACAATAGAGATTTTGTCCTCAAAAGAAAGTCCAGTTTCATGTGATTGCTGGCAAGCTTGGACTAGCTTTTAGGTCAGAGTAGCCAGCCAAGCTGGGAGATCTCTCAGCCCTTTAATACAAAATGCAGCATTAATAGATGATGAAAGAATATAGATTTAGACATTCAACAGACATTTACCCACTCTAGCAAAAAAAAAAAGATCTTGCAGTTTAGAAAACAGATTTTGTTCCTTTATATATAATTTATATCTCTGCTTATGCCATATTTTTCTATCCTCTGTGCAACAAATACATACATACACAATCCTCTTAGGCAAAATCCAACCCTAGTTAAATAGCAACATTTATTTGTTTCTTTTCAGAAATTTCTTAGAGTGTGGCATTTCCCCAAGCATATGCCTTGCCTTTTTCAGAGGTTTGATTATATGCATGTGTACATATGCACACACTGGTCTGAACAGGTTGTAAAATACAGGTAATCCTCAACTTACAACCATAATTCAGTTCAACATTTCTGTTGCTAAATGAGACAGTTGTTAAGTGAGTTTTGCTCCATTTTACATCCTTTCTTGCCACAGTTGTTAAGTGAATCACTGGAGCTGTTAAGTTAGTAACACAGCTGTTGAGCAGATCTGGCTTCCCCATTGACTTTCTTGTCAGAAGTTTGCAAAAGGTGTTTGCATAACTCTGGAACCGTTATGAATATGAGTCAGTTCCCAAGCGTCTGAATTTTGATCATGTGACCATGGGGAGGCTACAATGGTTATAAGTGTGGAAAAACTGGCATGTCACTTTTTTCACTGCCATTGTAACTTCGACTGTCACTAAATGAACTGTTGTAAATCAAAGACTACCTCTAATTGTATCACAGATCTTGTAGAGTTAGATATGTAGCAATAAAGACTACTTGATGAACAGGAAAAATACAGAATACAAAGATGGTATATGTGTGCTCCATATTTAGTAAATTCTGCGTCAGAAAAATTCTCTGCCTAGTCGGGAATAGCATCTATCAAGTACTGAGAGAAAACTCTTTTAAAGCTGATCCCTTTGCACCAGAAGGTCAAGTGCTCAATTCTTACAACTCTGTTAAACAGTACATTTCACATTTGAAATTCACCATTCACTTTACCCAGAGGCCTGCGATTGTCTTGGATCCTGATATGGGGATAATAATTTTAATTGTCTATTTCCCAGATACAGTCTCTCTTGCTGCTTCTCTCTAAGGACCCTTCCACGTGAGGATTCTGTGCCAATTTGAAAGCAGCTCTGGGCCTCTATATTCCCATGATGTCAAATGAGTGGGAAAACTAAGCTGATTTATTTCCAGCCTAGTTTGAAAGGGTGGGGAGGAATCTATTTACTTTTAAGTTGTTTGTTTTGTTTTTGAGATGCTGTAGCTCCCTTCTCTCATTAGGGGAATTCTTGCCTCATATCTTCATTTGGCTTCCCTTGAGGTTCTTCTGTAAGAGGAAAGCTACCCCCGATGGCTTTGCTGCTACCCTTCATCCCCAAGTAACCAAGATGAAAAGAACAGGTGCAAAATTGACAAAATGTGAAGTTGTCTTTAGCCCCGTGCTTTTCTTGTCCAGTCCTCTAGAGCAGACATGTCAAACACAAGGCCCGGGGGCCAGATCCGGCCCGCGAAGTGGTTTCATGCGTCCCGCGAAGCCATCCTGGAAACAGTGAGGGAACGGCCCCCACTGCCTTGGCCCTGGCCCAGAGACCCTCAGATCTGTCCCACTCCTGCCCAGGCCCCCATAGGCACCCTTGATGCGAATGATGTAGAGCTGGCCACGCCCACCCAGTAAGCCATACACACTCTAGCCATGCCCACCCAGTAGGCCATGCCCACCCAGGCCACGCCCACCCGCCCCCCTGAAAGCAACCGCAATGCTGATGCGGCCCTCAATGAAATTGAGTTTGACACCCCTGCTCTAGAGTGAGGATGAATGATTTTTTTTCCTTAGTTCAGAACCTGAAGCAAACCAATTTTTGTTGCTTGATCTCATCATTTCAAATTGGCTGAAATAAAGACTAAAGATACCCCTTCCAAATGTTTCTAAAGATTTGGGTAGCAATGTGAAAGGGTTCTGACTTCTGGCTGAATATTGCTAATTTGATATTTCCTGAAGATTTATTATCTCTCTGGGCATGCAATAAGAATATCTGAGTTGGGGATAGTAGTTTCAGTCTAATAACTGAATTATATTGCTACATGTCTTGAGGCCATCTACTTTAATCTTACACAGATAAATTTGATTAGTTTCTAGGAGACAGCAATGAATCATGATAACAATTAAGATTTGATCTTAAACTTGTTTTAACACCTAGCTAGTTAAGCTCTGTCCCTTATAAGAGAGCAAAAAGACAAGAGTTTTAAATTGAAAAGGTGTGAAACACAGGTTAGAGATCTTCAAAATAGAAATCGAAAGGCAAATCCTCTATTTAACCTCCGACCCATTACTGAATTGAGTTTTGTTCACACCCTGAATTACTGAATGGCATATGTAATTCTTCCAAAATTGCAGTATATGGATACACCTAAACCAGTCCCCACTGACACATTTAAAGAATGCATTTCCTCCCATCTATATCATTGGCCTTGATATTTTATATGCCAAGCCTAAATTTAATATGCAAGTTATTCAGGTTTGACATGTCTGTATTAGACAAGCTCAGGTAGGGGCAGCATTCTCTGACTGGTTGAACTGACAAAACGAAATTAGCTCGGACCTGGCCAGTACTTCTGCACACTGTGTCCTTCAGTGTCCTTCAAGCTAAGCTTGATTTCTGGTAACTATGGTCAAGCCCATGTCATTCTCTTGGAAACAATATGGAAATATTTTGTCACCGTCTTCTTCCAGAAAGGTTTTCCTTTTACAGGTAGTCCTTTGACTTGACTTATAACAGTTCATTTAGTGACCATTCAAAGTTACAATAGCACTGAAAAAAGTGACTTATGATCAGTTTTCACACTTACAATCTTTGTAGCCTCCCCATGATCATGTGATCACAATTCAAATCCTTGGCAACTGGTTCATATGACTGTTGCTGTGTCCCAAGCTCATGCGATCACCTTTGGACAAGCAAAATCAATGGGGAAGCCAGATTCACTTAACAACTGTTTTACTAAGTTATAAACTGCAGTGATCCTCTTAGCAACTCTGGCAAGAAATGTCATAACGTGGAGCAGAATTCACTTAACAAATGTCTCACTTAACAACAGAAATTTTGGGCTCAATTGTGGTTGTAAATCAAGGACTACCTATATTTTTTTAAAGGCCCCTGGATTTCTTGAAGATCCTATCAAGCTCAACTTGAAGGACACTAAAGGACATAATGTGCAGAACTAGCACAAGCATTTTCTCACAGAGGAATTAAGTAGCTGAGCAATCAATTAAGTCATCTATTTTCTCATTATCCTGGAGTACAATCTAATTCAGGCTAAGCTTATGCCCACTAGGCAATTGAAAGCCAATACAGGTCTTTTAGTGCAAACATTGTATGATCCCTGGGTCTTGCACTGGTTAGCTCCCACGATACATACCAATTGCAACTTTAGAGTATTTCCAACAGCCCCACAAAAAACATGTTACAGTAGCAATGATAGGTTGTAATCAAGGCATAGATAACTACAGTATCACCAAGTCAGCTATGTAGTGACCACAGTTAGCATATTAACTATAGTTGTACAAATGTGCCTCTTGTCACAGCTGCAAATCCAGCAACAGCTGGAAGTCAAGGAGCACTCCTAAACTAAACTTATTTTTGGCGGATGCAACCCCATCCAAAACAGGATTCACCTCAATTCTCAAGTCCAATTTCCTCTTTACCAATAGCACTTCTGTTTTCTCTGAATATAATTTCATCTTGTTCTCTTCTCATCAAGCCATTTACAAGCTCGGCCAAAATTCAAGGATGCCAAATGCTTCTTTGGAATTCGAGAGTAGGAAGCTGTAGTTCTCTTATTAGCATTCTGAATACACCTCATTCCAAAATTCTCAATGATCTCTCCCAGCAATGTCACTGTTAGATAGCAGAAAAGATACAGAACTATGTAGGGACTGCAAAGATCAGTAACCCGAGTGCTGAACAATGGACCTCAGACACCACCTTTTGAACTCAACTTTATAGTACAGGACAGAACGACAATAAAACTGCCCCCAGTACTCAACTCTTCCAAGAGTCCCTGAAGGCTACCATGGTCAATGGTACTGAAGTCCTGGAAGTTTATTTGAGTTGCATCCCCCCCCCACTTCCAATCTCTTTTCTTGCATAAATCACCTACCAAGGTGAGTACATGGACTACCAATACTTAAAATATGGGATTGGCTTTAAATGTATATTGTTATCAAAGCCCCATGCTAGGGATGCTAGACACATTACATAGGAATACCCTGTCTGCCTGTCTGTGTGTGGTGGGGGGGATCATTTTCTCCAGTTATCGCAAAATTCTTCTCACATAGAGCAGCAGTCCCCAACTTTTGCAGCTTGGTGACTCGGCTGGGAGGGAGGAAAACCTTGCTGCACGAGCAGCGGACCAGTGATATGTGCACACAGCTCAAGTTTTGCAAGTTGCACTGTACATTTGTGTGCATGCACGCCGGCCTGCCACTTGCACAAGACGAGCTGTGCGCATGCACGTTGGCCCACCACTCGCACAGCCCAGTTCCAGATAGGCCACAGCCCAGTAGTGGGCCGTGACCTGGGGGTTGGGGACCCTTTGACATAGAGCAAAGCCTTTGAAAATAATTATTTCCACTTAAGTGTACTATAGTGCAATTCTTGAATTTCTTTTGAAATTACAAAATACACAGCTAATTCTTTTAAAGATAACTATACCGAGATTTTCAAAACTATACTTTCAGCCATTGGCCTTTTTCTTCTAAACTTTCATATGTTTTTGTAGTAGTTTTGAAGAGTTGGCAGTGTTTTATACTTATGGAATCAATTATTCAGAGACTAGTGTAGAAACCATTGTTCAACAAGGCAATTACATAAAGCCAAAAGAAATTCTTCCAATTTTATCTCTCTATAATAATATTCATAATAGGGTCTACTCTGTTCTACCTGGCATTCTAATCAAGACTTACAAAGTTCTCAGGCTTTACAGTGGGAACATAAAATTTCATAGAGTTTAAAAATAACATAGTTCCCAATGAGTCCTGCTAAATGCTTAAAAAAAGGCTTTAAGGTTAATTGTTTCCTTTTGCAGTTTAGAGTATTTAGCATACTTTTGTGGCACAGTGCATGTCTATGACATGTTGTGTGTAGCATGAGAAAAATTAGAACACGCTGTACGTTGGACATCCAATTGTAAACCATACAAATTGAAAATCTGCATCTTACATATATAATCATTGGGGAGGAATATGAAGTTAGTCAGAACATGACAGTCTTATGTGAACATAGGAAATCCTGTTCAACTATATACTTGCAAGCCAATATTTGCAACTTGAAGGCAAGAAACTTGCTATATTAAAAATTAAATCTATTATTTGTTAGAGCAGAAATGGAACAAGGGGTTCTGCTTTCTCTTTGACACAAATCAAAAATTCTATTATAGCCTTTCCTCTGTTACCATGATGTGTATTTTTTTTACATTTTTCAATTTTTAGTAGAGTATTGTGTATCTGGTTCTGGGTGCAAGATGCAAAAAAATGCTTTTGTAGCTTATCTTCTTGCATGCAGCAATTTTATTAATTTATTCATCATTAACAAAGAGAACATGTGGTTCTGACACAATATATGGCCAAAACCTATAGCATTTTTACTGAAATTTAAGCATAACATATTAATTAAGCAAAATGCAGCGAGAAAGAAATCTTGTGGAAGATTTATTGGATGAATGTTCTCTATTAGAAACTGAAGTGCCATTTACATTGCCCACTAGAGAGAGATTTGTCAAGAAACACTTTCATCCACATGAAGCATAAACAAAAATTAATTATTCATTCCTTTTGTTACTTGTAACATAAAATACCAGATTTTTAAAAGGAGACATATTGCAGCTTAAGCTTATCCCCAAAGTGTTTTTTATCTGATTAGATCTCTTAATCTTGTACCATCAATATCTGTGAATTAGATCTGAAAAAATGAATGACTGTGCCTCACTAGGATTTATGATACTTAGCTTTCATCTTAGAACTTACTTGTTAAGGTTGACAACCTTGAAAGCTATCATTTTCCCCAAGGCCAGCCTTCTATCTGCAGGATCACATACTACTCCCTGCAGATCCTTCTCAAATATCTTCTCCATTATCTTCCTCTTTTCTGCTTGAGGCTTTATTTTTCATCAGCTTTGTTAAACCAGCTAAAGAGTTTTTCCAGCTGATTAACCTCAGTTGCAAGACAATTCTAAAAGTGAGGCATAGAAATCATATAGAAACATGAGAGACAACATATATATGAAAGGTAGTTTCATTTTAAAATACACAAATATATTTTCTTCCTGTATCTAAAGGTCTAAATCATTGAAATACGTTAATAAATATTATATAAGCAGTAACCTAATTTTTGATGACGCAAACTGCCAAGAATAATTGCAGAACACCATGTGCTTATTAATAATTTCATATAAATTAGTCTTGGTAACAAATAAGAAAGAAGAATAATTCTGTCTGGAACAAGTAGATAATCTATGGATGATCAGCTGGGGCATGATTTTGGGATAGTATTCTCCTTTGGGATTACTAGAAATAATATCTAAAAAAAAATTCATACTCTAGGACAACAGCCTAGATGAAAGTAATAAAAGATAAACATGAAAATCAAGTAGCAATGAATAGCTCCTAAATACAGCCATGTGCCGGGCCTGATGTTTTCATCAAAATAATCATAACCCTGCAGACTTTACCCCTTTCACGTAGCCATACATGGTCTCAGTGGATATGTAAAAGAGACAGGGTTTGCATCATAACAGTACAATTAGTTAAAACACTTTTTAGTACCACATCAATCCCCTTCCCATTCCGTCTTCCATGCCTGAAGATGAATTTACAATAGTTTTTGTAAGATAAAGAGAAACATATCAGTGCCATGCCATAAAGGAAGGAGAAGGTTGCTTTTAATGTCTTTCCTGATTAGAAGATATGCTGGTGTTTTATCCTCATACTATTATTTCATTATATGTTTTGAGTTAACATTATTGCAGGGCAAGAAGAGTCATGAATCTGGGCACAGCTACCACGACTGTTAGAATGTAGTGCAATGCTACTAAAAAGGGCTTAAGTGGTTACGAAGACATTTTCTCCTGAGTTGCCCAGGAAATTATTACACTATGGAGAAGGGCGGGATATAAATGGAATTAAAATAAAAATAAAAATAAAATATTGTTTACAGGGTGTTGTGGCTCAGTGGTTAAGATGCTGGGCTTGTCAGCTGAAAAGGCAACAGCCCAGGTTCAAGACTCAAGCGCCACATAACGGGGTGAGCTCCTGTTTTGTTCAGCTCCTGCCAGCCTAGCAGTTCAAAAGCATGCAAATGAGAGTAGATAAATAGGTACCATTTTGGTGGGAAAGTACTCCATGATGTCATACTGGCCACTTGACTGCAGAAATGTCTTTCGGACAGTGCTGGTTCAGTGGCCTTGAAACAGAGATGAGCACAGTCAGCAATGAGTAGCAGAGTAAAATCCGCAGGGCCTTCTTTAACTTTTACCTATTATTTACAGTATTTCTAATATATATTGACATGAATGTTCATCTATAATATGCAGAAGACAAGATAACAGAATTGGTGGGAACAAATGTATTGTTGTTACCTAGAGTAAAAAAAAGATGACACAAATTCTTCCTAAACAAGGAAAATTTCTAATACTAGTACTAACAAATATAGAAATGACACACTGGGCTTAATCGCCAATCTAAAATATGAGCAATTTTTATTTAGAATAGACTACAATATATTTTTTATTTGTGTCAGCATTAGACATCACACACTTTTCTGAATATTGTGGTCCATTAATCTTATACTGTCAGATACTTTTGGAAGTACAGCATGTGTTTTGTCTCTTACATAAATCAGTTTTTTCCCAGCACTATTTTTGCTAATTCCAAACTGGCCATCTTGTTACACTTTAGAACCTTTTTCCAGTTACAGGTTAACAATTGCATCCTATTGATGCTTATTTGAATATTAGATCCATTATGGAGTTTTTTCAATGGACCGTATTCTATTTTATAAGTGTTGAGCTCTTATAAAAAACAATTTGATAATTTTAGAAACAAAATTTTTAATGCATAACAAAATCATTATTTCACTATATATGTATACAGATCCAAAATAGGAAGCAAACATTTTTAAAACATTTTGTACAGAGCTTATTTTTCTATCCCATAATAATTTACAGCTATTAATTTATCACGTAACTTCTTTTCCTGTTGATCAGTTGTCATCAAAATAGATGTTTGCCAAACATTAACTATAATAATTTTAACAATTGTTAATATAAAACTCACTGTCAATGTTAAAACATTGTATAGTGCTATCATATGTGTAAAAGTTTTTTACAGTACTATTAGATAATGGACAGGGATACAATCATGTAATTTCACCACACAGTAATTAGAAAATGTACCTTTTCAAATGTGCTATTATATGCGAAGGAATTAGTCTAGGGCAGGGGTCGGCAACCTCGGCTCTTTTATGACTCGTGGACTTCAACTCCCAGAATTCCTGAGCCAGCGTAGCTGGCTCAGGAATTCTGGGAGTTGAAGTCCACGAGTCATAAAAGAGCCGAGGTTGCCGACCCCTGGTCTAGGGCAAGAAATGTTGGAAGTCATTTACTGGAACTTGTATGTATTTATAGATCCCCATTCAAAATAATAATAAACTTTGATTGACTGGAACGGTTGATTCTTAATGATGACAATGAAAAAGTGAGTCATTGTAGATATTTTGCATTTCATCCTAAATAATTATTTAAAAGACAAGTCCAGAACTGTTTTTATACTTTTCATTTTTTTTTCTTAATTTTACTTTCAATCCTATCTAGTCTTATTACTGTTCATGCTGTCAATCTAGAAAAAAAACATTAAATATTAAAATAGAGCACTGTTTTAGTTGCACAAATGCAATTTCCACTGAAAATTGAACCTAATTTCTTAAACTAAACAAACCTGCTTTCTGGATCATTAGTAGAAGCGCTATGCATTTGCTTTATAAGTACTCTTTAGTTTGGATGAAACCAAGAGGCCAATCATGGTTTAATGAGGTCTAGGGTATTTAGGCATGATTGGCTATTTAATCCTAATTAATGAGATGGTCTAAAGTGGTGGTAATTTTTAAAAAGGGGTTTAAGCACAGTAGTAGTTTTGTTTCTATTCTATTCTTCCTATTTTTATTTCTTCACACTATTTTAAGCAAATGTCTAAGCTGCTAGCCAAGTCTGATTGATTCATTTAACAGATATTGGCTGATTTTGTCAAATTAAGAATGATCAGATCTAGTTAGTACCTGAATTGAAAGGTACCACAAAAGGCTTGAGACATAGAATAAACTTGGAAAATTAAAAAGACAATAAGAAACTGAAAATAGCAAGATGGTAACCATTTCCATATTATTGTCAAGAAAACAACAATAAGGACCAGTTCAACTGGGAATGATATTATTCATAGCTGTGAAAAAGCTTTCTTTGTCCTTTTTTCTAAAGAGTTGCTGAATTTTCTAGTTCTTTGCTGAAAAGGATGGTTGAATTTTTCATTATTCCCCCCCAGTCTTATCACAGGGCATGTATTTATATACCAGTCTTCAATCCTCCAAGGTTTATCAAAAAATATTGTATCCAGTTTGATCCCTTTACAATGAAAAGTAGTGATGATTAGCATCCCTAGTGTGCCTGGAGACATGTCCTTAGATACCTCCCCAGCATCCTATTCAATTCGATGTTTTATTTAATTCATATCATTTCAATTTCAGCTCTTGGCAGTTTACAGATAAAAACTGAAAGAAAACAATGTACTAAAGAAAAAGGTATCTCACTGGAGACCAAAGACCCCAAACCAAACAGCAGATAGCCAATAAAAGGACCTTAGAAATCCTGAAAGAGCTTAATTGTAAGAGCAGATTTTAACATTTGAGATGCTTAAGTGCAATAGAATCTGCACAAAGGGTTGTAAATCAGCAGGATGGTAGACAGCATTGTGATACAAACTCTGATCCTTTTGACTATGCATACTTCAGTGACCCACCAACAAAAAGAGGCAGTGTTTACAACTCAATGAATTATCTGCCATTTTGCCAATTTTTACCCCATCCTCTCTACCCCAGCGTACATACCCCCCATGCTTCAGAATGGCACAGTGTTCAAGGTATTATTTAAATTCATTAATTGTGATAGCATTGCTGCCTCTGAATATCGTATTCATTAAAGGTCCTGGAAGTTTAGTTCCAGAGACAAAACCTCATCTTTGTAAGAAGCTTTAAGTAACATCTGAAATTATTATCAAATATTTATACTAGCTTTGAAATAATAAACATGTGTTCTTGCAAACTGGGTGTTTTTAAATGTTATATTGGGAATTTTAGAAAATATTCGGTAAAATGAGATTCAGAAGTTGGAACATTTGTTTATATTGTTTGAACCTATGTACATATTTTAGTTACTTTTTAAATTGAACTGTGATTAACAGACATTATCAAATAACTGAATAACCTGAACCCATGATGCACATTTTAAAAATATTATTTTTCTTCTGTTCATACGAATCCAATTCTTGGGGACTGCCTGGACATTAAGTCACTGCAGTTTTCTTGGTAAGGTTTCTCAAGTGATTTGCTATTGACTTCTTTGTAGGGCTGAGAGAAGTGAGTAGCCCAAGATCACCCAGCTGGCTTTGTGCCTAAGAACTCAAAGTTTGCCAGGTTCTAGCCTGATGCCTTAACCACTATACCAAAGTGACTCACCCAAAATATGTAAAATCCACCAAAAAAGAAATAGAAAGACAATATACTTGTTAGTATTTACTGTATATCAAAAGTATTGTTGATTATAGATCTGTTGCAATTAAGGTAAGATAAAAAATCATCTCAGGCTGAATAAAATTGTGGTTCCTATCACTAATATTTCATTTTAACTTGTTCTATAAGCTTTTTCTAACATAACAGTTGAAAAGGACTTGTTAATCTATTTTTAATACTACTATTATTATTTACTATTAATCTATAATATATTTCAATCGTTAAATTATCTAAGATTTTCTAACATTGAAACATCATTATTTTAGCTGCTGAGAAAAAAATATTCTTTGTTATTAAGCTTAAGGTTTTATCCTGTACAGTAACCCTAGCTCTGGGGAGCATTTAATTTCTTATTTAATAATGATACTTATGGGCCTATAAAGTTTACACCAAAAGAGATCACTGGACCATCACATATGAAGGAAAGATTCCTTTGTAGACATCTTCTTCTTCATTTGGAAGAGTGTGTGTGTGTGTGTGTGTGTGTGTGTGCGTGCGTGCGTGCGTGCGCATGCCAATCTGACGAGTCAAGTTCCATTAATTTATAATCTTCCACTGAATTCGAGATGAATTTGCTTGATCTCCGTAACACTTACCATTCTGTTTCCTGTATAGCTTTAGCAAGATGAGTATCTTAAGTATCCTTGGGGAATAGCCAAGATACTATAATACAAGACTCAAAAGAAAAATCTACACCTGATTTGTAGCAGTGAATTCTCATATGTGCTGTTTAATTAGTCTTTTTTAAAAATAGGGATGGCTATTGAAATCTGGGTTGCCAAAATGTAGACAATCTTGATGTCAGCAAAGACATAACTAAGAGTACTTGATTAAGCTGATTTTGACCCTGGGTTTCTGCAGCTTAGATATGTTAGCCTTGTAATCAAAGGCAATAAAATAGGGCTTTTAAATAATCTGGTTAATATTTTAGACTTATTTTATCTGTGGTATAAATCTCTAGATATTTTTAATTTAAATGTTATCTATATTCTACTGTTAATTCAGATTATATAATATAATAATAATAATAATAATAATAATAATAATAATAATAATAATAATAATAATAATAATAATAATAATAATAATAATAGTTGGAAGGGACCTTGGAGGTCATCTAGTCCAACCCCCTGCTCAGGCAGGAAACCTTATACCATTTCAGGCAAATGGCTGTCCAGTCTCTTCTTAAAAACCTCCAGTGTTGGAGCATTCACCACCTCTGGAGGCAGGTTGTTCCACTGGTTAATTGTTCTAACTGTCAGGAAGTTTCTCCTTAGTTCTAGGTTGCTTCTCTCCTTGACTAGTTTCCATCCGTTGCTTCTTGTCCTGCTTTCAGGTGCTTTGGAGAATAGCTTGACTCCCTCTTCTTTGTGGCAGCCCCTGAGATATTGGAACACTGCTATCCTGTCACCCCTCACCCTTCTCTTCATTAAACTACACATACCCAATTCCAGCAACCGTTCCCTATATGTTTTAGCCTCCAGCCCCCTAATCATCTTTGTTGCTCTTCTCTGTACCCTTTCTAGTCATAGCTTTTCTTTTTGCCACTATTTATCATTGTTAATAGAGTAAAATAGTGATAATTTTGTTTAAAAAGAAGCATTAAACAAAATAAATGTTCCAGCAGAAAATGTACAAAGCAATATAACCTAGTTAATTTTTACATAAATAATGACATATTTAAAGTGAAGTTTACAAGCATGAGTTCTTTCTCCTAATATTTGTGCATGTCTACATGAGTCACAGATCTGGCAACCGTGAAAATGTGGGTGCTATATTTAAGTTTTACTAAAGCAAAATTCCTTAACAGTATGATTTGGAATTATTCAGAGGGTTTTGTTTTTATTGTTTTTGCTTCTTTTTTATTTGGTCTGGTGGAAGTAGAAAATTAGTGTTGTATTTTATCTGCCTTTTTCTTTTTTCTTTTCTTGCCTTATAGTTGTTGACTTCTGGTGACTCCTGAACTAAGTCCCTGCAGGCTTATAATGTTATCAAATAATTTAGCAATTTTTCTGTAATTGTTATTTCATTTGCCTTGCCTGAAGAAGGCTTCCCCCCCCCCCTAAAGCTCAGACTACTGTCTATAATGGGCTGTCCTGTCTTCCCCCCCCCCTTCATGAATTTGAAAGCCTGTGCTGGGGACATCCTTTATCCTAATACTCCAGTGGAAAAAAAACTGTGTGTGAAATATATACAGCTGTGTCCTGTGGACAATGAATTTTAGATGGTGTGTACATATTGTCTGAAACTTTTGGCTTTTATATTCATCACTTCATAATCATATTTCTTGATCTGATATCTTATTTTTGGATCTAGGTATCCATATTTTTTGTCCAGGATTTTCTTTACAGGATCCTTTCTGAGTTACATATATAAGAAGAGAGTTGATATGTGTACAGACTATAATTATTTCAAGCAATTAAATTAGCACTTCAGCTGGTTGAGCTAATATCTTCATTGAAAGGTGTGTGAAAATAATTAGCAAGCATTTACTGCTTTACACAAGTCAAGATTTAGACAAGGTGTGTTTAAGAATCATGTTAGATAAATAAATAAATTACACATGTGATCTCAATTGTTTGTAGAAATATTTTCAGTGTCCACACTTGGAAAATACCTTGTTGGGGACAACTGTTGTCTCCAGAATTTAATTTTCAGGGCAGGAGAAGAAACCCCCCCCCCTCTCTCTCTCTCTTTCTCTCTCTCTCTCCCTCCCTCCCTCTCTCTCTTCTCTCTCCCGCTCTTCTCTTTCTCCCTCCCTCCCTCTCTCTCCCTCTCCCTCTCTCTGTGTGTGTGCCTATATATAATTTTATTAAGAATTTTGATTATAATATTAAAATTTAATATAAACTAAACAAAGAAAAGAAAATAGGGAAAAGTAAAACGTGCAAGACAAAAAAAGGAAAAGAAGACTATATCTACCTTCCCTATCTATATGTTTATATGTATGTATATATTCTTCATCACAAGTATAAACAAATTTAGTAACTCTTCACCCTCTGTAAGTTATTTATCTCTCCACTACATATCCCATCTCTTCTCTATGAAGAAAGCCATAGAAAACATCCTTTCAGTCCTGATGTTAGCAGAATAGCCAGACATAATAACAAACAGTATCTTATTTTAATCTTGATCAAATAAACCAAAATTATATTGTTTCCTTTTACAACTAACAGTCATAAGATTTGATTTCTCTTCATTTCTTCCTTGTTCCATTGCACAAAGTTCTTCAAGGTTTAACAAGCTTCTATTGTAAATCCAGTAGAAAAATATTATCCAGGTCACTCTCATTGTTTGTCATTTATATTTTTTTTGTAGAGCCATTGAGACATTTTTTCTAAATCATTATTTTCACCTATCAGTTGTAAATCCACTTACGATGCCATCTTTATCTTAACAGGAAAAAAATGTTCTGTATCTAACATGTCTTCAATGGCTTTATAGTCTATTCATAGAAGCAGACATCATTACCATTATTTGTATTATGGCTACTGTTTCTGATTCTTTTCTTTAAAAGTGTTATTCAGAATCATCATTCCTCTCTAGTGTCCAGTTTTTGAAATCATGGAATTCTTTGTATTATGTTTTGGAAAAACTAAAATAGGATCTATTTCACATAAGAAGCTGTTTGTACTTTACAATTAATTCCAAAATATTATTGTTAGTTTCATAATTTCAAATTTTATTGTAAAAGTTTCAATATTCCAGTTTTATCTGGATCCTTAGTCTCTTTCTAACTTTTTAGGATCAAAATCTTGTTTAGCTTTTTGCTGTTTTTTAGATTCTTTAAATGCTTAATTTTGTAATTAAAATTTTCTTTCATAGAGGATTAGATTCACCTGGCATTTTCAAATCTGTTATTCCAAAGGTCACTTAGAAATAGTTAAAGAGCAATTTTCCAAGATTATTACACATTTGTAGACCTTTTATGTAAGTGGAGGAAAATACATTAGATTTTTGATGCATTTGTTAGCATTCAGCTAGGGTAGATTTTTTATGTTTAATGTTAGTTGGCTATGATGTATTTGATATCTGGGGGGTTGTTTCCACATATGTATGTTTTGTTTTCATTATTAGTGTCCGATATCTGTTAGTTTTATTTATTTGTTTTGTATTTTTGGAGATAAAGAATAATAAAAAAATGTGACATACTAGTACAGAGGTCCCCAACCTTTTGGGCACCAGGGACTGGTTCGGTGGAGAGAGGTTTTTCTGCGGACCAGAGGGTGCATGGTTTTGTGTGCTGCCTGCATCTCGCGGATGGTGCTTTGCTTGTTTGTGCAGATCGATTGCTGGCATGCCGCAGCCTGGTACTGGTCCATGGACCGGGGGTTGGGACCCCTGCACTAGTAGATAAGCAATCCACACAGGATATATACACTCAAGATACTGGAAACTGGGATTGTGCAAAACATTCAGAAGACACCTTCACAAAGAATGCAATTTTGTGAAGCAGGTACATGCATTTTGTTGGTGGTCCAAATAGAAATGTACATACTATCTACATACTATGTGCATATAGGTGCACATTGCCTGCAATTCATTGGTGGCATGCAGCCCACCCTCAAACTCCATCCCAAGATTCTGATATTATATTTTTGTAGCATAAATAGCCATCCTTTGTTCCCTCCATGGTTATTTTCTTCTCACCCTATCCCAAGCTACTATTGCTGTGGCATAACCAACTCAGCCAGGAAGAGAAGTTAAAGGAGAGTCATCAGCCTGAGAGAATTCAGCTGGAAGAGTAGCAGGCCAGGAAAGCAGTGTGACCTAGCAACCAAGACTGACAGCTATCACTAGCCTCTGAACACAAAGAGGAGGAGCTAACATCACCTCCCACTCCCTGCCATGAGGAGAGGAGTGCTGAACAAATGCTCAGCAGAAAGAGCCAGAAAGATCCCACCCTGCCAAAGGGATAAATCCTGGTGACACCAGCTCTATATAAAGGGCACTGCGCGCCTCACAGATCCATTGGCAGCAACTCAGTTTACCTCACCACTGTGTTCGTTAACTCCTTACCCTGCATTCTCCAGTAATGACCTTGGACCCCCGTACCACATTTGTTTGACCTTCTACTACCTTGTTTACGATTGGGTTTGTGGGCTGGGTATTTTGGATGTGAGGATCACCGATTTTTTTCTTCAACCTTTTTTTCTATTAGAGTTCTGTTTGAAAAGCTTTTTAGTAAAGCTTACCTATGTCTGTGATTTCTATGGGCTGGGACATGACCTGCTATATGTCTTCCATTTTCTTACCTTCCAATCCTTCCCATTCCTCACCCCTGCTGCCATTTCTCTAGAGATTATTTTGCAATTAATAATATAAACTAGGATATAAATGCAGCATATAAAAAACACACTCAGAAACTTGGGGTTCTCTATAGATATTAAAAATATTTTTGACCTAATCATCCCACTGCAGTCCTCCATATTTTATAGAATTTTAAAAAATATCCCAAAGATGCTTTTTCACAAGGCTACTGGACTTCTTTGAAGATGTTTCGCTTCTCATCCAAGAAGCTTTTTCAGGCTCTGACTGGATGGTGGGGAATGGAAAGAAGAAGCATCCAGTCAGAGCTGAAGAAGCTTCTTGAATGAGAAGCAAAACATCTTCAAAGAAAAACAAGAAAGTTCAGTTGCCTCGTGTAAAAGCATCTTTGGGATAACTATGACCTGGATAACTGAGAATCTCCATAGAAATTTAAACAATACTCTTGAAATTAAAGGCGGTCCAAGTGCTGACTTTGAAGCTGCAGAAAAGAGATTCTGGTCAAAAGAAAGTAGGATAGTGAAGATGCAGCAGTAAGAAAGCTCATTTATAAGCTCCAAGCAATGGTTTGCTATTATATCTGAGGACTGTAGGTGTATCTCTAACTTTCTTTAAGTAAAAACATCACATGTAGTGCTGTATCATGGTTAATTTGATTTTGATTTAATATACAGATAGTCCTCAACTTATGACCACAACTTAGCCCTAGATTTCCATTGCTAAGCAAGGCAGTTAAGTGAATTGCATCCCAGTTTACAAACTTTTTTGCCATGGTTGAGTGAATCACTGCAGTTGTTAAGTGAATCATGGGTCGTTAAGCGAATCTGGCTTCCCCCATTGACTTTGCTTGTCAGAAGCCATCTGTGAAGGTAACAAATATTGATCATAAATACATACCAGTTGCAAAGCACCCAAATTTAGATCACATGACCATGATCAGTCATAAGTGTGAAATCCAATGATGTCACTTTTTTCAGTGCCAGTGTAACTTCGAATGGTCACTAAATGAATGGTTGTAAGTTGAGAGATACCTGTAATAGGGTCCAGATAGGATGAAACAAGCTACAGTAAGGTTGAACCTGAACAACATATAGTAGAGTAGCTGTTAATTGTGGTGGTTTGTTAGACCCATTTTCTTCTTTGCATGGTGAAGCACTACGGTACTCTTAAATTTATTTTATTTATTTATTTTAATTCCATTTATATCCCGCCCTTCTCTGAAGACTCAGGGCGGCTTACAAGCTTAGCAGTAGCCTTCATTCTATGTATATGCCTGCTTGTTAGGGCTTTTGCCCCCCCCCCCCAAGCGGCATTATTACAAAGTCAGCTTATTGCCCCCAACAATCTGGGTCCTCATTTTACCTACCTCAGAAGGATGGAAGGCTGAGTCAACCTTGAGCCTGGTGGGACTCGAACCTGCACTAATTGCAGGCAGCTGGTGTTACTTAAGGAGGCATTAGCCCACTGCTCCACCAAGGCTCTTGAACAGGACTATGGCTTGAGGCATCTTCCTAAACTCATGGCTACTGGTGGATGGATTTATTTATTTTCTATCCCATTTTTCATTTAGCTGTTGAAGGTGGAATAAATATCAAAATGTAGCAGCAACAGTACAAAGCAAAGCATAGTAGCAGGAATAATAATAATAATAATATTGATTGTGTTGTCTAGTGTGATTCAGGGGGGGAGGTGTTTTAGGGGCATACTGTAAAATAGGGGTCCCAATCCCTAGGCTGTGGCCCATTTAAAACTGGGTTGTGGGAGAAGTGAACGTGCGCAGCTCAATTTGTGCAAGTGCGCAAATGGAGCTCCTCACGCAGAATCATCCCCTCTCACCCACCACTTTGCAAAGCCAGAAAGGCTGGAGACCACTGCTGTAAAAGACTAGCAGAGATAGCTTTGAAACCCCATTTAATGAACTCTCCCTTTGTACTCAGATGCAAGTTTAAATTATGTAAGTTGTTTTATGTTTAAATTCAGTTTCTCCAAAATGCATTGTTTTTCATTGAAATGAGAAGCACATGTGCAAAATTAAAATTAAAAATCACATAGTATTGGAAAGAAAATATGCACTTTGGGGGTATGTAAATTTGGAATCCTAAGGAGGTATACAAAAATTTAACAATGCATATTCAATATTTGGGTCCAGTTTTCCATAGAAAAAGGGAATTATTAGGAATTTTTCTGTTAATATAATATAACAGCTGCTTCTGGGTCTCCCATTTACTTCCCTGTCCAGATTAAAACTATTTTGAGGTAATTTTTTGTTGAAAATTAGGGGGTTTTTTGTTTTGTTTTTTTAGAGCCAGCAGGTCTCAAGGGAGTTGACCTATGATGCAAAAAAGGAATTAGGAAATTAATTAATTAAAATGGCTGATCAAAACCATGAAAAAAAATCTCACTGCATTTCTAGAAAAAGACTGCCCTACTTTCATTTCCTATCTATAGTGAAAATGTATTGCTATAAGGCTATAATAATATATTCCTTACCCGCAAATCAGTTCTTGAACTGAGAATTCAATAAAAAATTGGTCTGTGTATATTTTATATGACAAATATGTATTGATTTTCTTTTTTTATTTCAATAGGTCAATGCACAACTAGTTCGAGAAGTTGATATAGAGAAAGTGTCCTCATTTGAGAACCCCTATGTAGATGCAATAAAGAGCTTATGGAACGATCCTGGTATTCAAGAATGCTATGACAGACGACGGGAATATCAGTTGTCAGATTCTACTAAATAGTAAGTTTAGATGTTTTAGCAATGTAATTTTAAAATGCATATAAATGTACACACATTAATATTGATTTTCTCATCTCAATTTCGAAAGCTAGTTAATGTAACTTTTAACTGGTGCTTCAACATGCTGAATTAATCAGATATTACTTAGATGTATATTGCAAGTATGAGATGCTTTTTGAAATGCTTTGATGGTGATAGTATTATCCTAAACCTTCTTGTCAAATGATTATCATGCTGTTAGTATAGCTGGCATACATAAATATGCCACCTTACTTATCCTTTTCTTTCCAGAACCCAGTTTTTTATCATCTTTTATCTAGTTATCTTTCTTTTATCTCATTAAAAATCAAGAGTTTTCTATTTTTCGCAAGCTACAATAGCTGTAACAACAGGGAATTATTTCATTATTATAAAATTATGTTGTTACCCTTCAAAAAATAAGAAATAATCTGTTTTTCAAATAATGAAGTTCTCATTCTGAGTCTTGTATAATCATGTATGTATGTATGTATGTATGTCTCCTACCTTTTCTCCAAAGATGTTAAAGAAACATGCATTGTTTTCTCTTCTCTTCTTGTTTTTCCTTACCCAGTGAAAGCTAGACTAAGAGATGATGTTCATGCATTGAATATTGCGGCAAAAGAACTTTGGTTCACACTTGTTGCTATGTGTGGGAAAACAATACATGATTGTAGGGCAAGAAGAGAAATAATATCTTATTTTTCAGAATTTCTGGAATAAAGAAGATAGGGTTACTTCCTTTGGAGATAATACGGTATATTTTCCAGAGGTTCCTCTTCATATGACCAAGAAGTAGAATTGGCAGTCAAAACTGACAGAATCTGACTGATAAGGCAAATGGCTGTGTATGAACATGAACATTTTGAACCTAGACCAAGATGTCTGGATATAAAAGCTCAGAAGGTTTATTTGGCAAAATTTGCAAAATATATTTATTTGTCTGTTACACTTTCTAGCCTTCAAAAACTCAGCTGAATTAGTTAAACAGCACTAAAAAATAAATACATGCTTGGTTATTTTGGTCTTGCCCCTCATACTTGCATCCTAAAATGCTGTGTAGGATTTCTTATACACAGTATGTACAGAATAGAGAATACAAGTAATGTATTACCTTGAATACTGTTTTTCATTTGCAGCAAATTGTAGTTGAAAAATTGTACATACAAAACGGATCTGTTTTATACGTATATGTTTTATATTCTTTCTAACAGCAAGTTCAGGTAGTTGAGTGCCTGGTGATTAAAATGAAATGTGTGGTTTCAACATGTCTAGGAAAGTCTTGACTCACTCAAATTTAGAAGGAAAATATTTTTTTAAAAAAGCTCTAAAACCATTTAGTAGGAATTTGGTTTGATAACAGAATGGCCATGATAGCATGGCCAAGCTGGCTGAGAATTCTGTAGTCACATTCAGCATCATCAAATTGGGGGGGAAAAGTGTAACAAAAATGATAATGAAGAACAGCTGAGAAGTGTGAGACAGTGGATGACAGTGTCTGAGATCTTGATTCTTAGTGTTATGGTTGGACAGGATGTTCAAGGCAAACCAAGTGAAATGATGGGTATGAGGTGCAATATCTCCTTAACGTTGTCCAGTGCAGTAGGATTACTGGGACAGTGCACTCCTCTTTTAATTACCCTAACCCTAGCCACTCTGCACTCTGGGTTCAATTTTACATTGTGCATTATAGTCACATAGTGTATTTATTTTAACCTATAATTATATAATTTCAAATTTGATCACAAGCCAGTTGTGTCCAGAGTTGAGTAGTTTTATCAAGCAATTTGCACTGCTTGATGATTAGGTAACAAAAAAGGCTATTATTCTAGGAATGTGCAGTCCATTAGTGGTTCTTTCGTACTTATATGTATGGTTTAATGCATCCAGAAAACAAAAGAGCATAAATTAAGAGTGGCTTTTGATACACTAAAACCCCAGTAATGCATACATCAGCAGGATCAGATTTCAATAGTTGTTGCATACTACAGCCAGCCAAATCTCACCGGGTGTACTGTTCCAAAAGGCAGGCACCAAAACATAAAAGGAGATTAATTAAGTGACATTTTTCAAGAAGAGGACCCAAAATACACCTATCCTGGTGGACCTCATGAAGCAAACAGAAACAGTTGGAGAGAGGTGATCCAACAAATAAATCAGCCCTATGTCATTAAGGGTTTTATTGATAACTAGGATCTTGAAACATAACCAAAAAGCCTACAAGAAGCCAATGTAACTTGCCTGAAAAACAACTATAGATATATGGCAAAATGGGAAAAGGGGATTGAGGCTTCTAAATCTCTTTTGTTATGCTACCAAAATATCATGACTTTCATTCTGAGACACATAGAAAATTGTGGATTTCTGTAATTCAGAAATGACCTATTTATTTTGCATAATTTATATTTACAGTAATGCACTGTAATGTTTTTTCCTGGAAATTCTCATTAGTGAGATGGTTTTAGTCACCTTTGAAAGATGTGTATCACAGAAGCACATGGTCCTTGCTTCTCCTGATCCACTAATCCCTTATTTACCATATTTTGTTGGGAAATATTGTAGATTGTTATCATAAAAAATATTTTAACCATTTAAACTCATCATTAATGTTTGGTGGCATACAGTTATTGAAAAGAAATTGCATTTAGTCTCACGCCTACTGCTTCAGTGACTCCATCCAGCCACCTCATTCTCTGTCGTCCCCTTCTTCTCTTGCCCTCAATCTTTCCCAGCATTAGGCTCTTCTCCAGTGAGTCCTTCCTTCTCATTAGGTGGCCAAAGTATTTGAGTTTCAACTTTAGAATCTGGCCTTCTAAAGAGCAGTCAGGGTTGATCTCCTCTAGGACTGACTGGTTTGATTGCCTTGCAGTCCAAGGGACTCGCAGGAGTCTTCTCCAGCACCACAGTTCAAAGGCCAACTAAATTAGGAACAGCACAATTGAGCACATAATAGTTTATTGAAAGAGGCTCTCTTGGCCATTGCTGCTGTCTGGTCTTCAACAAGAGCCAACAGTCCCAAAAGGACCACCTAAACTGCATACCGTCTCTGACTGGGAAATGCAATCCAATCCTGAACTGAAAGAAGAAAATCTCCAGAATTAGGACACTTCAAACCCACAGCCATTTGATCATGTATTGGACTGAAGCATTTTCTCCCCCATCCCCACCCCCACAGCCTCCAGTACTGGGAAAGAACCAATACAGTACAGCTGGAAGGGACCTTGGAGGTCTTCTAGTCCAGCCCCCTGCTCAAGCAAAAGAATCTATACCATCTCAGACAGGTGATTGTCTAGTCTCTTCTTAAAAATTATGGAGCACCCATGATTTCTGGGGGTAAGCTGTTCCACTGGTTGATTGTCCTCACTGTCAGGAAGTTTCTCCTTAATTCCAGGTTGCTTCTCTCTTTGGTCAGTTTCCAACCATTGTTTCTCGCCCTTCCCTCTGGTGCTGTGGTGAACAACCTGACCCCCTCTGCCATGTGGCAGCCCCTCAGATGCCGGAACACTGCTTAGTCATCCTATAGTGATGTGTTGATGAGTTTCATTAGCATAATAATGATACCTGACCCCATACCAATGAATGACTTCCTGCTGGCTTAATATAAATGTTAAATAAGAATAAAAAGAAAAAAGAAAAGTAAGCCCTAAGAGATTCCACAAAGAAGCGGTGGATGGGCTAGATTTTTCTCCTCCCAGTTACTGACTAGATCCATTGTACTTCCCACTCCTTAAGCTTGAACTTGGTCCAGAAAAATGTCATGTTCAAAGGTGCTAAAAGCTTCTCATCATTTCTTTCATTTTCCCTATTCTATTTTTTTAGTTCTGTGGTTAAATGCTTTAACTGTTCCTCATAATGAGTCCTATTCAGTTTTATTGGGCTCATTAAACAATTTTATGAGCTTATAAAATAGGAATTATATGTATAGTGGGGGGCCTGTTTCTTTTTATAAGATACATTTTAAACAGTTGTCCTTTTTGTAAAGTGCACTGTCTTAAGTGGTATATCTGCATGCTTCAAGAAAAAGACTAGTTGAACAGATTGGTACCTATTTTTATGTAAATAATGGTAAATTCCCATTGCAAGTCGTAGGTTTGTATTATGAAGGAGAGCTGACTGTCAGTAATTTCAAAGGAACCTCTATCTGTAATTTATTCAGTATTAAAATAAAAACAAAAGTTGACATACTGTAGTTCCACAATTGTATAATATGCGCATAACCTAAAAATAGAAAATTGCTAGCATCCATTTTGGCTGTAAGTCTATCCAGATTTTTCTGGGAGTAACTATGATTCAGAATAGACAGTTTTCAAAACAGTAAGGCAGTTACTCAAACTTTGCAATACTTCAACCCCTAAAATGCTAAATGTATTTGTGCAGCCTTCTCCCATGAATAAAACCAGTAACTTCATTCAGGTTAGTGGTATATTGAGGCCTTTGAACTATGGTGCTGGAGAAGACTCCTGCGAGTCCCTTGGACTGCAAGGCGATCAAACCGGTCAGTCCTAGAGGAGATCAACCCTGACTGCTCTTTAGAAGGCCAGATTCTAAAGTTGAAACTCAAATACTTTGGCCACCTAATGAGAAGGAAGGACTCACTGGAGAAGAGCCTAATGCTGGGAAAGATTGAGGGCAAGAGAAGAAGGGGACGACAGAGAATGAGGTGGCTGGATGGAGTCACTGAAGCAGTAGGTGTGAGCTTAAATGGACTGCAGAAGATGGTAGAGGACAGGAAGGCCTGGAGGAACATTGTCCATGGGGTCGCGATGGGTCGGACATGACTTCGCAACTAACAACAACAACAAAGTGGTATATTGTTTCTTGCCAAACACTAACTGGAAGGAAAAAAAAGCTAACTGAAAGACCTGTAATTTTCATTGTATTTTCTTAGCATAGATTTACTCCTATCAACCAATTTGATAGATTTGTCATAGTGAGCTTATTCATCATCCACCAAATATACAAAGGAACCAACTGAACTGTCACAGTTTTCTTAATAACTACCAGTATAAGTTCATTTGTTATTCAGACACTAAGTTATGTCTGACTCTTCATGACTCCATAAACCATAGCACACCAGGTCCCCCTATCCTCCACTGTCTCTTTGAGTCTGCTGAAACTCAATGCCCACTATGTCAATGATAAGTTCATACAGTATTTAAAATTGTCCTTAGAACCTTGAATAATATAGAAACACATATTGACCTCTAATCTGCCTCTTTATATTCCAATTCTTAATCATGCAATACTCAGTAAGAGGAGAAATTTGTTCAATTCTCTGAAGAATGGGAAGATAGATTGCCTTACTAGTTAGTGTCCCAATCATAGGTAATAAATTGGTTACCGCAGAATGTATTGTAGATGGAATGGAAACAAGTCCCCATTTAATTTCAGATAGAGCAAGTTATTCAGAAATCGTACCAGTAAATTTCACTGAAATATTTGAGAAATGGTGAAACTTTTAGCAGTATACTTCATTGATTTTTTTAAAAAATAATATTTGATAAATACTGGTACTTTAGAAAGAAATTAAAAACTTGGGAGTTAAGAGTTGGAACTTAGTGAATCTCAATGGAACTCTGACATAACAATTTATTTAATAAATTATTTAATAATTTAATCCTTTTCAGAAAATAATTTAAACAAAACACAATTAGAAAATTTAAAGGGTAGAATGGCAGACCATAATAAGCCGTTTTTAGCTTTTCTTTATCATTTTATGTGATGATGTCATTGTGTCAGTTATCTATCTTTTACATTATGTTGTCATCACACAAATTATTTAAATTACTGTGATGACACATGCTTTATTATACAGACCATGAGGAACAATGGGCTTTCCCCAAGTCCATTAAATCACGGCTTCACTATACAAATAATTCTGTATTCCCACAGTATAATTATTTCTTTTTCTTTTCTTTTTTTCCTGGCTTAGTTTTATGCTGGTATAGGGTTAGTTTATATCTGTCTGTAATATTAAATGCTGTGGTTCTTCAGTAAAAATATAAAAAAGCTCCCATATTTCCCTATTTTGAAATAATATAAATTTAAAATACTGGATAAAACATTGTACTTCACTAACACAGTTCTACAGAAATTCCAACACCACGGGGGTAGGCAGCCTTGGCTCTTTTATGCCTCGTGGACTTCAATTCCCAGAATTCCTGAGCCTGGCTCAGGAATTCTGGGAGTTGAAGTCCACGAGTCATAAAAGAGCCAAGGTTGCCTACCCCTGGCCTATAGATATACTCCAGATGCCATGATGAAAGCTACCAAAACCAATTACAGCACTAGTGGGGTTAACCATTTCTTAGAATGCCCCCTGCTCTTGTTTTTCCCGAGCAAGTTTATTGCAGCCTTATTAAGACAAAGTGGAAACGAGGGTTGACATTGGGCTCACTTTTCCTGCAGAAACCTGGTCAGCTTTAAACAACGATCTGCCAGTTGCTTGCAGCTACCTAGAATGTAACCCAGAGCTTGAAAACTTCTTAAATAAGGCAGTAATCATTTTGCTAGAAATACTTTAAAAGCCGGGCAAGACTATCCAATTCCAAGGAAGCATTCGTGTCTGCAAAAGGAATTATCTAAAATTGAGATAGGAAAAAAGAAAAAATAGGTTCTTGATCCAAACGCTTCATTTTCAGCAATTTAATATAGCTATATGGCTCTTTAATAGTGAAGATTCATATTCATGAATCCAGTTTCAGTTTAGATAAATAAATATTTTAATGCTAAAGTTAAATTATTTTAAAAGATATGCTAATTTGAGACGATGCATTCATTGACTTACCAGTAGATCTGTGTGTTCTGTCTCCATCTTTGTATTTCTTTCTTTCACTTAGATCAGAATTGAAATTTAGCAGTTAGACTTATGCCCATATACATTAGTTTCCTGAGGATAAATATAGCTCCCTGTGATTTCATTTAACAGGGAGAAGACTGTATTATGTGTCACCCTGCTTGGCAGCTGAATTGGATTGAGGATGGAGATCAATCTGGGCATCAGTTACAAAAATAACACAATTGATGCAGTTATGATGAGCCGGAAGCATATTTTTAGTTGACTCATCTCGAGTGAATAATTGGATACTGTTGATCTGTTCCATCTTGATCCACCTGAATTCATAATGAAATAGGCTCAGGAAAGTGAAGCTGGTGTCATGTATAAGACACTCATAGCAAAAAGGAGACATGCCAAAGGAAAAGGACAAGATACACTATGTAGATCAGTTTCTGATACAAAATATGAAAATTTGTATCTGGAAAAGTTACACAAATCAATACAGCAAAATCTTGGGGGCCAGCCACCTCCTAGCTTTCTCTGAAAATACCTCTTATTAATTGAAATAGTCCAAATGGTCATCCATTTACTGATGTTTAATTTTAGATTTATGCTTAGTAATCATTTTATTTAATATCCCAATTTTGCCAGTATATAACTTAGTTACTTTGTCCTCTGTGTACTTTGTCATGCATGGCTGTTTTGTATAATTTTTTTGCAGTGTAATTTGTCCAATTCCTGTTCTATGTAGAAAGATTTTATATCAAAAGTGATGGAATGGGGGGAACAGTGTTGTAGGTGATTGGAACATTTTTATTACTTCCTGTATTGTATGTTGTTTATGATTAATATGTGAGAAATACATAAATATAGTAGATATCTATAAGATATCAAGAGTTACAATTGCTCCCATATGTCTTTTCCTGCAGTGTAGATTCCATTATTTGTTTGTTTCACTTGTTTTTTTTTAATTTCATGTTTACAACAATCCATCTCACCTTTGTGTTAGTACTACAAGATAGACCAATCAAGGAACTGACTTCACAGAAAGACTAGAACTATACTTTGTTGAAACAAACTATAGCAATAACACTTAGACTTACATACCACTTCATAATGGTTTACAGCACTCTCTGAGTGGCTTACAATGTCAGCATTCAGGTAGTCCTCGACTTTCGACCACAGTTGAGCCCAAAATTTATGTTGCTAAGTGAGACGGTTGTTAAATGAATTTTGTCCCATTTTATGATCATTCTTGCCACACTTGTTAAGTGAATAACTGCAGTTGTTAAGTTAGTCACACGATTATTAAGTGAATCTGGCATTCCTATTGACTTTGCTTATCAGAAGGTCACAAGAGGAGATCACGTGACCCCAGGACACTGCAACTGTCATAAGTATGAATCAGTTGCCGAGCATCTGAATTTTGATCCATGTGACCATGGAGATGCTGCAATGTTCATAAATGTGAAAAACGGTCACATTGTTACTTTTTTCAGTGGCGTTGTAACTTGGAAGAGTCACTAAATGAACTGTTGTAAATCGAGGACTACTTGTATTGTCCCCAACAATCTGTGTCCTCATTTCACCGATCTCAGAAGGCTGAGTCAACCTTCTAGCAGTCGATTGAACCCCTGGCAGTCAGCAGAATTAGCCTGCAATACTCCATTCTAACCACTGCACTACCAGGGCTCTTTTCTACAGTACTATACTAACACAATCTTGCAAGTCCCCCTGTGATTTCTGTTCCCTCGCTCTTATCTAATAGAATTGGGAAAGCCAGTATCAATCTTTTTTTAAAATGTTTTTCTACCTCCTTGGGCTTAGTACACATTTCTTCACTGCCCATCTTAAAGCTTCTGGATGACTTCTCCATTTTCATATTCCTTATACCTTGTGACCCTAGGCAGCTGACCACACAAAATAATAAAAACATAGAATATCATAAAACATTTTAATGTAGCCAAGCTCCCAATCAAAAACCCGTATACGTGTTATACTAAGATACCTGAGGAACATGAGGATCCTGGTTAAAAAAACAAAAAAAACCATGGAATCAGTGTAATGAAAATTGCTTCAATTCAGTCAGTCAAACCTTTATTAAGAGTTAAGACCAGTAATCGGATAAAACCAGCCAGAGTATAGCATAGGATAGCACAGCATAGAAGAAAAGAAGAGTTATTGACAAGTGTGATTGGACACACAAGGAATTTGTCTCCAGTTCATAAGCTCTCAGTGTACATACAAATAACAAGGTAATATAAGATGCTAATAGAAGAAGGTAGTAGGAAAGATGAGGAAGATAATAATAATGCAGCCATACTACACTTAAGACAGTACTGTGGTAATTAGGTGTTCGGCAGAGTGATGGCAAAAGGGAAAAATCTGTCTTGGAGTCCAGTTGTTTTGGCAGGCAGTGCCTTATCGCAGCATCAAAGGAAAGAAGTTGAAACAGTTTATGTCCAGGATATGAGGGGTCCGTAGATAAGTTCTTAGTCCACTTTCTGACCCGTGCAGGTCTTTGTCGGAAGGCAGGCTGATTGCAATGGGTTTTTTTTTCTGCAATCCTAACTATTCATTGAAGTCTTTACCCGTCCTATTTGATTGCTATGCCAAACCAGGCAGTTACATAAGTACAAATGACACTATCAACAGCTCCTGGGGCAGTCTAAACTTTCTGAGTTAACGCAGGAAAAACATTTTCTGTTGTATCTTTTTAATGATGGTTCTAACATTAGGTGTTATTTCAAGTCCTGGGAGATCATAGAACCCAGAAACCTCAAGGTCTCTACACTTGATCCTCTGTTGTCTAATATTGTAAGAGGTGGTAGAATAGGAGGGTTCCTCCTAAAATCCATTTTCATCTCTACAGTTTTAAGTCTGTTCAGCTCCAGATTGTTCCAGCTCTACCACAGGGTCAGTTGTTCAACCTCCCATCTGTATGTCACTCACTTGGAAAGACCCCTTGTGTTGCGAAACTGGGAACCACATTTTGTTTTGAAGGTCACTGTCCCAAATACACTACTTAAGGATACATCCGGTATTTGGGAAGCCTAATCTTTCAATCTTTGAAAGAATAAATCTTTCCTTAAGAGTCTCAGGGAGTAAAGCTTGCCAATATTTTTTTAACAAAGTTGATTTGAAAGTCTCTCTAAGAATCAGATTGAGCAGACCCATGGGAAAGAAATTAACATTAGCCAAAAGTTAAAAAGATAATGCCGAAATCTAGCATTTACAGAGACCATGCCCTTATTTAAATGTAGAGCAGACATCTTAATTCATCATGGGGCTGCAAGGATAACTCTAATAAGAGCAAATGGCTTCAGGAATGTCAAGATTTGTCTAGGTACAGTACAGATATGGACACTGTAGAAAAGCAGAGCTGATCTTGGCTATAAAGTTCTGGCAAGCTGCTAGGATCAAGTGTGCTCCTTTTTAAATGGAAAAATAACAGTATAGAACAGGGCTTTTCAACCGGTGGTACACGTACCACTGGTGGTACGCAAGCACCTGGCTGGTGGTATGCGGCATCGCCTTCCTCCCCCCCTGCTCCGCTCCTTCCCAGCTCGCTTGCAGAAAACATGCTGCTTGGCAGCGGCCTGCAGGAACCCTACCGAAGGCGCACAAAGAGCTCAGGCGCAGAGCAAGGCCCCGCCTTCCCCGGGACTCGTTGTGCAGCAACCTAATTGACTTCTTCTCGTGCGGGATCCGTGTCACCCTTTCCCCCCTCTTCTTACTTCACAAGTAAGGGGACAGAGCCATCCACTCCCTCGGTAGGTAGGTGTTTGAGACCGCTCGCGTCGCGGCCCTGAGAGCCAACCTCACAACCACCCCCTCCTTCTTTTCCCCCTTCTCTCTCTCTCTGTTGCGGCCTTCCATCTTCTTTTCCTTCCCCCCCACGAGCTTGTGATACCCTTCACGGTGCCTCCTGGGGCTCGAGACTTTTCTCCCTCTCCTCTTCCCGAGGTGGGCGCACGGGGTTGATGCAGCAAGGCCAGTGCATGGGCGCGACTTTATTTCCTCCTGGAGGACACTCCCCAGGGCCAAAGGAGTGACCATGGCGAGGTGGGACTGCCGTGTCTTCCTGGAGGGAGCGGAGGGGGGGTTGCGGGGGAAGTGTGTTTACCAGCCAGCCGGCAGGGCCCCGGAGAGAGTGGGCTTCGCCCAGGACGGTGTGCATGCCAGCCCCTGGCATGCCGTGTTCAGGAAAGCAGGGGTATGAGACGTGGGTACCTCCGACGAGGGACCCAGGAAGGGTGCAGCAGGTTGGACCACCCAGAAAGGCGAGAGGCTGGCGGTGGCTCTCAGCGCAAGCCAGTCTTGGCTCTGCCTGCCTGAAGGTGATCTTTACTTACATCAAGCTTCCTCCCGCCCTGCTTCGGTCTCCTCGTCACAAGCGTGCCGCTTCACTTCATCTTGTGGGGGGAGCATCGGGGGGCCGCCCCCCTTTCCATTAGTGGAGCTCCGTGTTCACCTGGGGCGCCTTGAACATGTGGAGAAGCTTCACGGGGCTTTAACCCTTTCCATGCCATGCCCAGGACGCTCTATGGGGGCAGCCACGCACTCCGGCCGCAGAGAGATGCCTGAAAGAGGCAGCGGTGCCCCTGCTCAGTTTTGAGGGGAGCTTTTCATGCTGTGAAAGGGTGAGTCATGCAAAGCGCGGCAGCGCAAAAAGTGAATAAAAGCCCTACTTTTGGGGGGAGCAGAGAGGATTCCCCAGGAACGGTGCCCAAAGTCAGAGCACACCTCAATTGAAGCCCGTTTTGCAAAGGGGAAAAGCGAGAACTGGACACCCCCCTCTCAGGGTTCGACACAACCGTTGCCGCCGCCTTCCCCACAAGCAAGTGAGCTGGGCAGGAGCCCAGGCGACACCAGTACTTGCGGCTTTTCTGCAGCACAGACCTGAGGGCTGCTTCGTTCCCGCTTGCCCTCTCACAGGACCCGGACTGCCAGGAAGGAAACCCCAGATGTGGGGGCAAGCCAGGGAAAGAGTGTGTGTGTGGGGGAGAAATCCCCGGCTGCAATTCTTGTGCAAGATTTCCTGCTTGCAAAAGAAAGGGACAAAGAGGGAGGGAAGGAAGGAAGGAAGGAAAGAAGAAAGGTAGGAACAATGGGAGGGAAGGAGGGAAGGGACAAAGAGGGAAGGAAAGGAGGGAGGGAGGAAGGAAGGGACAAAGAAGGAGGGAAGGAAGAAAGTAAACAAGAAGGAGGGACAGTGGGAGAGGGAGGGAAGGAAGAAAGAAAGGAAAGAAGAAAGGGAGAGGGAGAAAACGAAGGAAGGGACAAAGAGGGAAGGAAGGAAGGAAGAAATGTAGGGACAATGGGAGAGAGGGAGGGAAGGAAGGCACCCACCCCAGTCCCCCCCCACCAGAGACCCACAGATTTCCCACGCACACACAGGCACCCTGCAACCTGAGTGATGAGCTGGACACGTTCCCCACCCCCAGCCATTGACTTTGCTTGTCAAAAAGTTGCAAAAGTTGATCACATGGCCCTGGGACACAGACCGTCATAGGTATGAATCAGTTGCCAAGCATCTGAATGTAAATCACATAACCCTGGGGATGCTGCAACAGTCATAAGTGTGAAAAATGGTCATAAGTCACGTTTTCAGTGCCGTTGTAACTTCAAACAGTCACTAAGTGAATTGTCGAGGACTACCAGTAATATCATTTTTTCTTGCTGGGTGACTGGTGGTACTTGGATATTGCCTTATCCTAAAAGTGGTACCAATGGGTGAAAAGGTTGAAAAGCCCTGGTATAGAATACTTGAGATGTTATTCTAAATGTTGTTGTTTTGTTACGTAAGTGATCTGCCGAGAGGCAGGTAATATAAGATCATAGTTCCATAAAAGCCAGTAAAAATGAAATGATGCTATATAGAATAGCATGGAAATTGGGGAGAAAATCATATTACTTACCTACAGGCAGTCCTCAACTTACAACAGTTCATTTAGTGACTGTTCAAAGTTACAACGGCACTGAAAAAAGTGACCTATGACCATTTTTCACACTTATGACCATTGCAGCATCCCCTTGGTCACATGATCAAAATTCATATTTATGACAGTTGCAGTGTCCCAGATCATGTGATCGGCTTTTGTGATCTTCTCACAAGCAAAGTCAATGGGGAAGCCAGAATTCACTTAACAACGTTACTAACTTAACAAATACAATAATTCACTTTAAAAAAAAGTGGTAAAATGGAGCAAAACTCAATTAACAAATGTTTTACTTAGCAACGTAAATTTTGGGCTCAATTGTGGTTGTAAGTTGAGGACTACAGTTCAGTGATCATTTGTCATACTATATTTGCATTGAGCCAGTTGATGGTGAACCATCTCAAGAGCCATAATTAGGTGGTATTAAATTCATTAATGAATTGCAATTCATCAGTGAACCTGTTCTAACAATAACTAAGCTTATTTGTTAATGCCACTGCTAGATGTACATTTATAGAAAGAGAACAGACAAAACTTCTATGTTTAAGGCAGAACTTTACTCTGTAGCAAACAACTATTCTATATTGCATTCAGCACTTTGATCCAATTCACTTTATGTGCGTTTGATTTTGAATCTTAACCAGTCCACATCTCTTTCACATTGAACATAATTTGTACAACCAGGACAAGATAATGTTTTTTAAATTGTTGCCCTTAATACTTTGAACATTCTATAGATCATGAAAAATTCTAGTAAAAATTCTAGTGTAAAAATTACAAAATCTATATAGACATTTTTTTGATTCTTCTATAAAATTCTGTTTTCAAGAGTTTTTTTTCCCCAAGTGTGCCCTATCTAAACTCTTTGGCTTTTTTATCTTTATATAATTCCTTCTGTCAGTGGGGCATTATCTTTCACTCCTGATTTTTCTCTTCTATCTATAGTTATCTTAACGATTTGGACCGCATAGCAACCTCTGGATATCTACCCACTCAACAAGATGTTCTTAGAGTTCGGGTTCCAACTACAGGAATCATTGAATACCCATTTGACTTACAAAGTGTTATTTTCAGGTAGATAAAAGGGTTTTTTAATCTTTAAAGTGCTACTTTAGAGGAGTTTGTTTTGGGGGAAAGAAGTTTCCTACCAGGAGCATAAAAATATATTTAAAAAATTGTACCAATAGAAAATGCTATGCTGGAAATGTATTCTTTTCTCCCACTCCCTTCCTTCTTTTGGGTTAGTAGTAGCAATTCAGCTAAAACAATTCAACCCCTGAGATGTTCATTGTTTAGATCAATATTTTACACTGATCAAAAATGGAAAATGCAAAACAGAGTATTGTGTTAAGTCATAAACAGGAGAAAAAATATATATTTAAATAATTGTACCAATAGAAAATGCTTTTTTAGAAATGTATTCTTTTCTCCCACTCCCTTTTTGTGTGGTAAGGTATGAATATAGAATATAATTGCAGACAAATGGTATTTTATATATTTATAAGTCCACCAATTCTAATAAAAATCCTAGCTATTAATTCTGCTTCATCTTATGTAAGAACGTAAACTGGAAAAATAATATACATGTCCTTATAAGAATTCCCCTATTTTATTATTATGTCATTATACATAGAAGATTATTACTATTACAGTTACTCTGGAAAATATTGGACTCTTGCCCTTATTGAGCATAAAACCTTCCTGTTCAAATTTAAATAATTACACTCATTTTTAAAGGTGTTGTGTTTAACTTGTGTAATGGTAGCGGCTATATAAACTTGCTACTTTGTAGATTTGTTGAAATTCATTTGTAGATTTGTTGAAATACAAAGTTTGACAAATGGTTCTTGTTCCATACAAATGTATACAGTATTCTGAAGAACCTTTTTTGAAGTTTTTTTTTTATTTTGAGTTTCATTAACTGTAGTCGTGAAGCAAAATAAAAAGAGGGTCATTTTTGTTAGTAAAGATGTTGTTTGGCTTTCTTAGTCTATATGACCCTTACATTTGGAAAAAAAATTGGAAGAGCAAAGCACCTGTCAGAGAATCATATAAGGAAAACAAGAATTTCTAACTTCCTAGAGCCATAAGTACAAAGTCTCTGAGGATAAAGAATATTATGAAATCAACAGTAGGCTTGTGGCATTTGCAGAATGCTGAAGTGTAGATGTATTCACTCTATTGTCATGATCTTTGAGACATAGCATATAAATAATATAATAATGAAAACATTTCCCTAACCATTCTAGTATTTGTACATTGTTTTAACTTCTGTGAATTTTGCTCCTATTTCAGAATGGTGGATGTGGGGGGACAGCGATCGGAACGAAGAAAATGGATACACTGTTTTGAAAATGTCACCTCCATTATGTTTCTAGTAGCTCTTAGCGAATATGATCAAGTACTTGTGGAGTCAGACAATGAGGTAGGCCATTATCAAATGCCATCCAGAAGTATTTTTGTAGTTAAGGCAATAATTGCTTTCACAAAAATCTCTCATATAACTGTGGTAGTATTCTATGACTGACCTAGTGCCAGGAAAAAAAAAATTCTGTGATTTCATCCTGGTTTTGAAATACTGGTCTCAGAGACATTGGTCCATATGGTTCTACTTCAATCTTTTGGACATTAACTAATATTTCCTATTCTCTAAAACATTCTGCTTCTCCAAAATTATATTTTTATTTATAACTCCTTTAGTAAGTGTAGAGGATAGTTAAGCTCTAAGCAGAATAACCCCAAAATTAATAGATATCTATTATATGACTTTGGACCCCTGTTCATTCTTAGGCCTAGTGGAACTCTGAGCTCTCTTCTCCATTTCTACGTTCCTCATAAGTGCTGTATTATCACTTGCTCATTCTCTCTCTCTCTCTCTCTCTCTCTCTTCCTGCCTTGAGTAGCAAAAGAAGGGATGAGGAGAGAGGAGGGAAATGGCTCCTTTCCCCTCAGTTCTCTGATTACACAAAATGATCACCCTCTGAACTGATAGCAGACCTCATTCCTCTTCTCTCATTTCTCCAGCAACTCCAGAGAAGGGCAGGGGTGAGGCAATATGGGGCAATGGCTCTACAAATAGTAACTGGCAGTGAAGGAGGTGCTCCCCACTTCACCCTACCCTCTTGTCCCCTCCCACTTTAAATGGATTGAGGACTGTGGTATGTGAGTACTTTTCTAAATTAGCATAGTACTTTTCTTCCAACTCCTACATGGGATAATGGCACTTTAATGCTGCTCTGTGGAAGAACCGACAGTCTTTTGCCACGTGACCTGCCCTTTGCTTTGGCAAGTGCTAATTGAAAAGGTCAAAGGTCTCACACTCTTCTCTTCACAGCTTGGGGAAATATTCCTGTACTAATAATCCTTCAAGCCTGAATAATTATATAGACTTTATTGTTAATACCGTTAAAAATAAACGGAAACATGCATAAAATTCCAAGTTGGAAATTTGTTAACTTTCCTTGCTAGGCAGATTAGAGATGGCTTATATGTTAAAATTCAATCAAATATGCTTCCTGTGTCATTAAAAAAAGAGGTTTTCACAGGCTAAAAATGCTACAGAAGTCAGAAAGCAATAAGGAAAACTATTGCTAGTTGTTCATCCTCTTAAAACGTAACCAAAAGAACAAAGTAGTACAATAGAGCTTTGTTTAATCATGTATCAATTATGAGACTCGGTCATAATTGAAGAAGACTAGCTTCTGTTTCCGAAAATGTTTTTTAGAACCTGGGAATGAGAGCATTCAGACCCCTAATTCAGGCATAATATTAAGAGAGTGAAAATTCTGGATTTAGTTTGGAAGAGGTGGTACTAAATAGGCTGTAAGCACCTATCATTAAAGTAGAATTTTGTTCTCTAGGATTGCATAGTTTCTGCAGGGAAGCTGCAAGATCCTGCAAATAATAGCAGTTGCTTTAAAAAGTTCCTGTGTTGATATTCTTGCCTATTCCAAAGCACTTCTTCTGCATCACATCTGGAGCACTTCAGAACCCTAGTATTTACATTTCTCATCAGTTTCTTTTGTTTCTCCACTCTGAAATTTTTCTGTTGACACAATTTATCCCAAAATGTCATTTAAAATGCAAATCTATTGGAATGAGATATTTATGGAACTAAAATTGAGAACCGCTTTGGTCTAGTGCAGGGGTAGGCAACCTCGGCTCTTTTATGACTCATGACCTTACTGCTTTCTGACTTCTGTAGCATTTTTAGCCTGTGAAAACCTCTTTTTTAATGACACAGGAAGCATATTTGATTGACATTACTTAGAACTGCTATTCTAGATTGATTGGGTCTTCATAGGAAGATTTTAAAATTCTTTTATATTGGGAATGGTGAACCTGCCTCTTTAGATGTGGGAGAACATAGACATTGGAGAAAGGATGCTAAGATCCTGCAAATATGCTAAGAGCTATACTGGAGACGTAATAGTTACCGTATTTTCCGGCGTATAAGACGACCCGGCGTATAAGACGACCCCTGACTTGAGAAGATTTTCAAGGTTTTTCGTCTTATACGCCGGAAAATACTTACATGCCAGTTGCCAAGTGTCCGACACAAGCCCGATTCAGATTCAGCCCCGTCTGATGCAAATGGTGCAAAGCCACGCGCTCTTCCAGGCCAGACTCTGCAAACAGCACACCAGAAGCCGCAACCACCACGGGAACTCTGAGTCCCCGCCTTTCGGCAGTCTGCACGGCCAAGCGTGATTCGGCTTTGAGATAGCATTTGCAGACGGAGCAGCCGCCGCGTCTGGAGCCAAGCCCCGCCCAGGAGACGGTTGGCCAGGCGGGCCCGGAAGACGCGCTAAAGAGCCGGGCTTGGGGCGGCCATGCCGAGGCTGGCTGGCGAGGGCCGCTGCATGTTCTGCGGGCAAGAGGGGTGCCAAGTACCGCTGTTCTGCACTCCGTGACCAGGCAAGCAATTCTTCCAGTCGGCGCGGGTCAGGCGGTGCCTCGGCAGGAGCAAAGGTGCTCCCTTCCTACTGTCTGTCGTGGCCTACGGGCGCGACATTCAGCGGGGCCCCTCTTCGTAGCACGCCGCACGGGCCTCACCCGTCTCCCCATGGACACGCCTCCCTCACTATGGGAGCCACCCCCGCCATCCCTGCACGCCACAGACACAGGCCCACCTCGACTCGTCGTGAGCCTGCCTTCCGCGCGTCGGCTGCTTCTTCCGACCGTCCAACGCTGCGTCCGTCCCTCCAGCGATCGCCGGCCTGGCTCGGAGGCAGGGGAGGCTCGCGAAGAGGAGGCTTCTCCCTCCCATCCAAACCCCGGTGGCGACGGCAACAGCGGCGGCTCAGCTCCAAGTCGTTCCGTCCCCTCCCCCGATCTGATGAGTGATTGACACACCGACGCCCGGCAGCTGGCCAGCGCGCACGCGCGCAGGACAACTCTGCCGAGTCTCGCCCAGTGCCAGCGGGTTCCGCGGCGTCCTTGACCGGGACCGGACCCATCCGGGCTGCAGTGCCTAGATGCGGTGTGGGCTGGGAAGTTTGGCGGTGACATGCTGGCTGGGAGGCGGCTTCGGAGCACGTTGCCAGGGACTGCAGATCAGAGAGGTGAATAGTATTTTCCGGCGTATAAGACGACCTGGCGTATAAGACGACCCCCAACTTTTGAGACGATTTTCATGGGTTAAAAAGTCGTCTTATATGCCGGAAAATACGGTATATTGCCATCTAAACAGCCACATACCCTTCTTCTCACTCTACATTTTTTTACCTGCCACAATCAAATGGAAATCTTCTATTTCCTGGGAACAGCTCAGTGTTCAGTGATAAACAACATACTTTGTCTGCATAAAGTCCAAATTGAATAAGTGATTAGGATAACGGTGACAATAAAAACATGTACTTCCAATAGAAGGGAATGTATCTAGCTCCTGGTTGAATTGTGTTCATGGTATTTTCTGAGCATGGTTATTGCTTGCAGGTTTTTTATTATACAACTAGCTAACATCATTGGTCCAAGTGAATGTGAGATTTGCTGCCCATATTTTTTGTGTATAATAGCTTGCCCTATTAGTTTTGATACCCAAAATTCCAAAACTATGTGCACCATTGCTTGGAAATAACTACATCACAAATTAGATAATGTCAATTTTCTGTATCTGTCTCTCTGCTTTATATTTAGTAAGGCTGATGGAATAATTTATTGCCAAATAAACTGTAAACCTCAAACTCTTTAATAAAGTACATTAGGAAATGTGTGACCTTTTGAGGATTCACTTATCTATTTTACTTTCTAACTGAGAAATTTGTTATATTTTAGTCAATAAGTGAATATACAGTATACAAATTCCTATTCTCATTTAAGTGAATATATACTCCCAAGTTTTTTCTTTATCTTGTGTTTTAAAGAAACATTTACTCTCCATATAGGACTGGGATGCATTCCTGTAGTTTTGGGGAAGATACTTTCTTTATAGCTTTTATCCAAAATAGAAAAATATGTTTAAAAGTATTTTGCATTGGGTGACTTTAAATGACCATATCAAGAAATATTCTGATCTGCAAAAGAAAGATGAGTGAGATTTTATGTGTATTATGCCTAATTTTAATGTGCACATCAATGAAAAAAATGGCAAATATCAGACATGGACCATCGTACAAATTATAAATTAAAACAAATATTTGGGGAGATGTTTCCATTTTAAAAAATTTTCCAAAACAACAATTTAAAGCAAAGCTGAAAACAAGCATATGAAATTTTGATATATCAATTCATAATACATTTTTATCTGCAAATCTCTCCAAACCAATTTTATTTTATTTTACATGAATTTTTAGCATTCCACAGATGCAGTTCCATAAGTCCTTCTGCCTCATTAAATTGCAAGTCAACTAGATGTATTTCATTTATCCACTGTGTGAACACTAGAGGGCTCCACAAGCCTTTGGGTAGAATGGCTAATTGTAAATATTTATATTTTCCTCCATTTCTTTTCTTTTTATCTATTTTAATCTCTTCCTTTATAATTTAACCCAGAATTGTCTATAAAATGCTATGCCTTTTTCATATGGAAATCAATGTACTTGTAGCATGAGATTTTCACCAGAGATGATTAAGTCTTCATGTATTTCACTTAGTGATTTTGAGACAGTCATATTCAGTTCTGTTCATCCCATAAGATGCAAAGGATCCTAGACTAGAGAAAGCAGTTAATTTGTATCCATGGCACTCAGTCTGGGTAACAACACAGAATCTACATCAGTTATGGTTGTGAGAGATCACAATCAGGACAGTGCAACCCCCATGGCCATTGCTTAACCTCTTGGTGGTTTTTGATTCCATTGGCCATGTCACCCTTTTGGTTTGTCTTCAAGGGATTGAAGAGAGAGTGCTGTTTTCAGTGGTTTTCCTCCATCTTGAACTTGTGGAGATTTCCTTTGGTTTAGTATTATGAACATGTGCATGATACACAATTATACATCTTGCCCCTAGACAAGATAAAATATAAACTGATGATGTGGTACAAGTGCCGACCCAGTGCTTAGAGTAGGTCAAGATTTGGATGGATAGGAAGAATCTTCAGCTGAATTTCTCCAAGACAAAGTGAGTTTGAGATTATTCCAGGGAAGTTTAGTCTCTGTTTCTAAGTGAGTTTAGAATCTGCAATTTAGGAATTCTACTAAATTCAAGTTCCTGCTCAAGGAATAGCTGGCAGTTGTGGATAGGAGGATTTTTATACAGCTACATCTTTTGCAGCAATTTCCTGGATCAGAATGCTCACAGTAATTCATGCCATAGTCACACCTGTTTTGATTCCTATAATGACCTCTACATGGGACTTTCCTTGACAAAAATCTGTATAAATCTATCCATTCAGTTAGATCAAATAGGGTCAACTTACTCCAGATTGTACCCTCTGACTGGCTTCAAAGGTAGCCATTCTGATTGGCTGCCTCAACTAGTTGGAACTCCCAATGGGAATCCAATTGGCCTCATCTTTCATAAGTTTCTGGAAAGCTTCAAGGACTTCCCTGTTCTATTTGGATGGAAGACAGTATCCAAAGACTGAAAGCTGGGATTGACTCTAAACAGGATTTGATATCTGGCATGTGGTGTTTGCATTTGTCTGTGTTTATTTATTATTTTTATGCTTGTATGTAATTCAAGTTTCCTGGAATAATTTATATGTTTAGATACTTTCTTGCCTAAAATCTGTGAGAACGGGAAGTATAGACTTCAGGGTAACTTTCACTAGGACCAAAAACTGACAGAAAGGAAATTTTTCTTATTCTAATATTTTTCTTTCTTTTTTCTTTCTGTTCTTTATGTCTTTCTTATTTTTTCCCTTTGTAACTTTTACTTGTTCTGTTTTCCTTTCTTTTTTATAATGTGCATTCATTTTTACTATAGTAATTATAATCTTGAATAAGATTACTTGAAAAAACCTCCCCCATGTGTGCAGTATCACATTATTCCATTCCATCCTATCCATTTTCCATACAGTATTATTTTTTCATTCAGTTTGTAACAAAAATATTTACAATAGATGCCACATTTACTGAATGTACAGTAATATTGATCTGTCCTGATTGATTATATGCCATCAAGTCATTTTCGACTCCTGTTGACCACATGGATAGATTTTTCTCATGACAATCTATCCCTAGCCTGTTCTTTCGAGGCTCCCAATAGTGTAGTCATCGCCAGTGAAATTTAATCTATCCATCTTCCTGTTGGCCATTCTCTTCCTCTCTTATTTTTCCTAGCATTACAACCTTTTCCAGAGAGCTGGCCTTAGCATAATCTGTACAAAGTAGGATAATTTGACCCTGGCAATTTGTGCCTTGAAGGGTTGATTTGTTTGAAGATCCATCAGTTTGTTTTGTTGGCTGTCCAGGAGTCTTCTCCAACACAAAAGTTTAAAAATATCGATACTCTTCCTATCCTGCTTCTTAAAGTTCATCTTTTGCTTCCATAGAGTATCACAGGATATACCTTGGCTTGTATGATTCTGATCTTGGTAGATATAAAAACACATCAGGTATTTGAATACATTTTCCAAGGCTTTCGTGGCTGGTCTATCAAGGGCTAGCCTGGATCAGCGTATTTCTTGACCACTTGTTCCTATACTAGTGATAATAGATCCTAAAATGCAGAAGCTAGCCACCATTTTGATGTCTTCATTGTCTATTCTAAAGCTGATTGTGCTACCTGTTGTCATTAGCTTGGTCTTGTTTACATTTAAATTTAGTCTGTTTTTCCCCACTGTGCTTTTTGAGTTTAGTACTAGAGCTTGCATTTTCAGCTATAAGGATAGAGTTATCAGCAATCTGCCTTGAATAGTGTTTCAAATAAAAAGGAATTGAAATAATTTGTGACCAACTCAATGAGGCAGTATCTGTCATATGGTAGGTATCATCAGATGTTTTGACAGGCTCCCAAACATAAAGATACGCACTTAAATCTTAGCGCCCAATATGAAGACAAATGTTCCTGAGAAATCCACAAAACATTTCAACATTGAGTCAAAACACCCATAAATCTTCCTAATATTTTTAGAGGATCAAAAATAAAATATAACAGTTTTCTTCTTTAAGAAGAAAAGCATGATAAATTATCTTTCAAACCAGGATTGTTACACAGTAGATATACTTATTTTTTGCAGTAGTTTTCTACTCATTATCAAAAAAGCTGCAAGTGTTAGGATCACAAGGATTAAACTTGGCCTTGCCATTAAAGTTACGGTAAAATATTGATTCCACTCTGCTACATGTTCCAGAAGTTTTAGGTACTTGGTGTATTTGCATAGTCTGCCTAATGGAATTTTAGTATTCTTGTTAACAATGAAATAAATAAATAGTTACCTACCTGAAACTGCTACTGAGGATACCTCAAGTCAGCTAAGGCAAAGTAATGTATATAGAAACTGTCTCAAAAAAAATACCATTAGGTTAAACTATCTTTTGAAAACTGGTTATCTCTGCAATGCTCTGCAATTAGTGCTCACATTTTTAACATAATGGCAGCACACAAGAATGCCCTACTTGTGTGGTTCAGCATAAAATAAAGTTTTACATTGTCTAACTATAACTGTGAGGAGAGAGAGAGAGTTTTATTTTAGTTTAGGATGAAAAACATGGGGGTCGTAATTTGCTGATTGGCAAAGATTAAATATCTTAATTTGGAAGATTCCATTGTATAATAAAGTATTTGTTGGTATTTGCAGATAAGCTCTCCACTATTCTAAAGCCCCACACCTACAGTTTTATTTTGTAAAGATGAAAAGGTAGAAATGTATAAAGAAGGCACCGAGTATTCAAAAATATGAATTTGGAGTAGTTTTAAATCCAGGAATTTTGGATAACTTTTTAGGAGGTATGTATGCAAGTATCTAGACCAGCAGAGCATATGTTCACAAAAGCTGCTGTGTCTGAAGAAATGAACAGGGAATAGCATCAAAGCAACTTCTATCTAAAATGTATGAAAGCAAAGAACTAAAGAACAGTCTTGTGTACAAAGAATTGTGCTTCTGTTCTTGGTATTGCTAATTAAATGGGTAATCCTGATCAAGAGAAAAAAAACAGATGGTCTAATGACTAATAGATGATAGAGACGTTTAGATGCATTATGAAATTATTGTAATGGAACTATTGCCAACAAATATTAAAAGGCCTATCTAGAAGGATAGACTAAGGAACAGACTAAGGCACAAAATATATTTATGTGTATATGTGCATTTACTAATTTTGATTCTTCCATTTATGCTGTTAGAACCTTGCAGCTGTCTAACTGCAATAATCCCTGACTGGAATAATACAGTGTTTAAAGATAGGATATTTCTTCATTTATAAACTATTAGAAGAAAAGTGGGGGACCATAGGGTTCAGTCAAAAATAGAAAAGAACATCCTTCAGGGAGCATTTAATATTTATTGGGATGATCTTTTCTTTCCCTATCCCATCACTTATCTACAAAAAAATCCTTAAAACCTCTTCATTTCAGGTCTGGTGTAAATCCCATTTTGTTTTTTTGTTTTTGATTTTTATTTATTTATTTATACATCCCTTAACATTTTCTATACACAGTCTATCTCTAAAGATAGAGTGTAGAGGAAGGAATGGCAAACACTGGGGGCAAAGTTAAAAGTGGGATCAGCCTCGAATCTACATAGCCATAAGTAAACTAAGTCAAACAACCCCACTTGAATTCTGTTGACCCTTAACTAACTACTAAAAGGTTCCCCCGCACATGCGTGCTAGTCGTTTCCGACTCTAGGGGCCGGTGCCCATCTCTGTTTCAAAGCCAAAGAGCCAGCGCTTGTCCGAGGACGTCTCCGTGGTCATGTGGCCGGCATGACTAGACGCCAAAGGCGCACGGAACACTGTTACCTTCCCACCGGAGTGGTCCCTATTTTTCTACTTGCATTTTTACGTGCTTTTGAACTGCTAGGTTGGCAGAAGCTGGGACGAGTAACAGGCGCTTACTCTGTTACGTGGCACTCGGGATTCGACCCGCCAAACTGCCAACCTTCTGATCAACAAGCTCAGCGTCCTAACCCACTGAGCCACCATGTCCCTCTAACTAACTACTACCAGGTGCTAATTCAGAATATTCCTATACCTAGGCACAAGTAGCAATGAATCCATTTAATTGGACCTTCATGTGTGGACCTTATCTTTCACACCCAACATAGACAGTCTTAAAATTATCTTTTGGGTCAGTTGTTCAAAAATATCCTTCAACATGTCCAATGTTATGCTTCATTCTACATTAGTACTGTAAATCACATTTAAGAGTTACTCTCCTTTAATCTTTAGCTCTTTTCTGATTCCCTCTAGTGTCCACTTTCGAAGTCTCATCCTATCATTTTTTTTAAAGATAATTTAAAATAAAAGAATTTTCTTGTGGGAAGGATTCTTAAAACTAATTCCAAAATCTTATTTAAAATTATTTTACTAAGGTTTGAAGGAAACCTTCCCAGTGCTGTAAAACCTGTCAATCCAAAGGTTTCTACTAGCTGAAAAGCAGTTAAAAAACAATTTCCAAAAGTGATTAGAAAAGCAATAACAACCATTTCCAAAAGTGATGTAAAAAGGAAGTATATTTGTCCAGTGTCCTTTCAAAGATCATGACTGCAGTTTGAGTAAGGTGAGTCTCTCAGAGCTCTAAGCATATCTTGCAGCCTCTTTGTGAGGAGCAACTATAAGGAGCATTTGTGGATGATCCTGGGTCCTTTCCTTGTTTGAAGAGGAACTACTGGGTCTTCATTTTGTTGGAGTCATCCATTTTAGGCAGAACAGTTCACCATTTCTTCCCAGAAGTTTTTGACTTGGGGAAAAAACATTCTGTAGTAAACTGTTTTTGAAATCACTTCAGCCTATGATTAATACTAAACAAGAAACGGAAGAGTTATGCTAAACGGCAAGATGAGAAAGAATGCAAACCTCCAGTTATTTTCTAATTCATTGGATGAATTGAACCTTGGAATTTAAACAGAACTCCAGATTCATCCATTCATATATGTGTATCTATACATATGCCTATATATCTATCAATTATATGAATTGTGTGCATCTATCCAAGAAAACAAAACAAAAACATACGCACAGATTATGCTTTTGAAACAATCGCTATAGGTACGTTAATGTTAATTGACTATTTTTTGCTCTTCCAGAATCGAATGGAGGAAAGCAAAGCACTATTTAGGACAATTATCACATATCCCTGGTTCCAGAATTCTTCAGTCATTCTATTCTTAAATAAGAAAGACCTTTTAGAGGAGAAAATAATGTATTCACATCTAGTTGACTATTTCCCGGAGTATGATGGTAAGTTTGTTTGTTTTTAATAAGACGTTGTGTGCAAGTAGTATTTATTTTTATTTTTATTTTATTTTAATTCCATTTATATGAATTAAGTATGAATTAAGTATGACAGCAATAAGACAACATTATAGAGTGGATAAGTGAGAACAAGCTTGCCTTCTGTAGTTCTGTAATATTATGGCCACCATGCCCATACTTCTAATTAAATGGTGCATTCTTAACTACACGTTCAGAGCGTCAGTTGTTATTTGTTAACCAGAAAAACAGCCCTTGAACATACCATGGTTTGTGTCTTCAGTTCACCTGAATAAGATTTGAGGAGGAAGAAATTCTATCCATATGACTGGAGGATGTTTTGTTTAATAAAACTGTCTGGTTGTGCCTGTGTACATAACTGAAGTGATGGAGTTTACCATATTTGTCATTCTTCCTAATCTCATGGGATTAACAGAATAGGGTACCGGTAAGTCAAATTCAGAGGCAGTGCAGGGAGACTTGCGTGTCTTACTAAAAGGATGTGTTTGTTAAATTGATAATTATACATTCTATGCCTTGTACCTCTACTTATTGAGAAGTGGAGAGAGAGAGAGTGCACCTGCTGAAAAATGTACCAATAATTGAAGCAAAGAGAAGGGTTTTTCCCTTCACTTTTCCCTCTACCTTTGAAAGCTCACATGTTTCTTTCCCAATGGCTGTATTGCCAATAATAATAATAATAATAATAATAATAATAATAATAATAATAATAATAATAATAATAATAATAATAATAATAATAATAATAATAATAAATAAGTTGGAAGGGACCTTGGAGGTCATCTAGTCCAACCCCCTGCTCAGGCAGGAAACCCTATACCATTTCAGACAAGTGGCTGGCCAGTCTCTTAAAAACTTCTAGTGTTGGAGCATTCACCACTTCTGGAGGCAGGTTGTTCCACTGGTTAATTGTTCTAACTGTCAGGAAGTTTCTCCTTAATTCTAGGTTGCTTTGGAGAATAGCTTGACTCCCTCTTCTTTGTGGCAGCCCCTGAGATATTGGAACACTGCTATCATGTCACCCCTCGTCCTTCTCTTCATTAAACTACACATACCCAATTCCAGCAACCGTTCCCTATATGTTTTAGCCTCCAGTCCCCCAATCATCTTTGTTGCTTTTCTCTGTACTCTTTCTAGAGTCTCGACATCTTTTTTACATCGTGGTGACCAAAACTGGATGCAGTATTCCAGGTGTGGCCTTACCAAGGCATTGTAAAGTGGTATTAGTACTTAACGCGATCTGGATTCTATCCTTCTGTTAATGCAGCCTAGCACTGTGTTGGCTTTTTTGGCAACTGCAGCACACTGCTGGCTCATATTTAAGTGATTGTCCACTAGGACTCCGAGAACTCTGTCACAGTTGCTACTATTGAGCAAGGTACCACCTATACTATACCTGTGCATTTGATTTTTCCTGCCTAAATGTAGAACCTTACTTTTTTCACAATTGAATTTCATTTTGTTAGATAGTGCCCAGTGTTCGAGTCTGTCCAGATCCTCCTGTATCTTAAGCCTATCTTCTGGAGTATTGGCTATTCCTGCCAGCTTGGTGTCGTTTGCAAATTTGATGAGTTCCCCATCTATCCCCTCATCCAAATCGTTGATGAAGATGTTGAAGAGCACTGGGCCCAGAACAGAGCCCTGGGGCACCCCAGTACACGCTTCCTTCCATGTAGATACAGTTCCATTGAGGACCACACGCTGAGTACGGCCTGTCAGCCAGCTACGAATCCATCTGGTGGTGATGCTATCTAACCCACAATTTTCTATCGTATCAAGTAGTAGGTTGTGATCTACTTTATAAAATGCCTTACTGAAGTCCAAGTAAATTATATCTACAGCATTCCTCTGGTCCACTAGTTTTCTCACTTGGTCAAAGAATGCAATAAGATTTGTCTGGCATGATCTGTTTTTGACAAACCCATGTTGGCTTTTAGTGATAACTTTGTTCGTATCAAGGTGTTCGCTGATTTGTTGTTTGATTATCTTTTCCAGAATCTTCCCAGGTATTGAGGTCAGGCTGAATACTCATCCATCTCCCAGTGACAGTCACTGTAATCTTGTTTTAAAATGAAACCTCTGTCTTCTTTCTCAATCATTTCTCTGTGTATATTCTTTCTATTTGTTTAAAGATGCCAGTATAGTAGCTCCCATCTTAATGTACTATGAAATTCTTGCTTTTGGCTTGTTTTTAACCATCTTTAGTTTAAAAGGTTAAATGTCAGTTCTCCAAGTTACCATGATTGTTGAGTAAGATGTTGGGATGTATCATTTTTCAGTCCACAACCTCTCTTCCATCCTTCAATATTCAGTCCTCATTTCTTCCTTAGATATCACCACAGTGTAATAATAGCCATTTACAGGTATTCCTTGACTTATGAGCAGAGTGAGTCCAAAAATTCTGTTGCTAAGCAAGACAGTTGTTAAGTGAGCTTTGCCCCATTTTATAACCTTTCTTGCCATAATTGTTAAGGGAATCACTGCAGTCATTAAGTGAGTCTGGCTTTCCCATTGTCTTTGCTTGTCAGAATGTTGCAAAAGGTGATCACATGACCCTGGGTCAATGCAGCCATCATGAATACATACCAATTGCCAAGCGTCCAAATTTTTATCACATGACCATGGGTTACTACAATGTCATAAACTGAAAAATGTTCACAAGTCATTTTTTAAAATGCCGTCATGAATTCCAGTGGTTACTAACCAAATAGTTGTAAGTCAAGGACTACCTTTATTTTTTTGAAGATAAATTCAATATACTTCTTTTCTGGTGTAACAGGACCTCAGCGAGATGCGCAGGCAGCAAGAGAATTTATCTTGAAGATGTTTGTTGACCTGAATCCTGAGAGTGAAAAAATTATCTACTCCCATTTCACGTGTGCTACAGACACAGAGAATATCCGCTTTGTCTTTGCTGCCGTCAAGGACACTATCTTACAGTTAAACCTGAAGGAGTACAACTTGGTCTAACTGTGCCTCTTAGATCTCCACCCACCCACTTCGGGCAATTGGAAGATATTCAAGAGGGACTGTACTATCTGTGAAAACGATCTGCGTAATACTAATTTATTGCTGGCCTGGACTCTGTTAATATTTGCAGAGTTTGTAGTAAATATTACAATTTTATTTAAACTTTACAGAGGAAAAGAAACAAAAGATGCTGAACTACATTCACAGCTCATTTCCTCTTTTTTAAGTCAAACTTTTGTGACTTAGTGTGTTCTAAATTCTCAGTTGTGCACTCACAAAATGATAGGGGTTTGGGTTGATTTTTTGTTGTTGTTGTGACTGAAGCAAAATCAAGTTGGGCTCTCCCTCCTATTGTCTCTGCCTGTGTCTGTCTTGATTTATTTTTTTCAGGTACAATACCTATCCCCACAAATTTCATTTTCAGGTTTCCTTTTTAGATTGGTTTTTTTTTGGGGGGGGGAACCCCATCACTAGAATTTAAGCCATAGGAAACTGCTTTTGTGAGGGATCAAATCTGGTGTTCTGATTTTGTTTAATTTTTGGCAGATGTAAAGTATACCTACCTTTTGGTATCATCTTTGCACTGAAGGAATGTTGTTCATTGGGAATATTATAGATTTTTATCCATAACAGTACCATAGAAATTCAACAAACTATGTAGAACACAGCAACAAATTACTGAGAACGTTTTTGAAGCAGATTAGCTTTTTGATCTATTTACTCTCTTCTAAAACCAACCTTTAAAAAAAATCTCCCCCCCCCTTTTTTTTTGGTTCTTTAATCACAGATGCCAAATATATACCTTGGAAATACTATAGCCTGGAATGACTGTTTTTTAAATTAAGCAGACTATCTAGATTTCTCATCCCAGTTTCAGATTTTTAAAAATTGTGCAGAAAGTATTGGCCAGATTTGGCTCTTTTCTTCTTATAAACATAGTGACTGCAAAATGTAAGATGGTGATTTAAGATGCCAAGTTAACTGATTGAGAATCTCTTCCAGACAACTGCCAAATATTAAAGAAAAGAGATTTTTTTTTGTTTCCTCTTTGTACTAAAAAGCATTCCATTTCTCAACGCCAAGCTTTCCCCCATAACATTATAAGTAAAAAATGGTGCTACATACATATGCATATGGCCAAATTCAAAAACAGTTTGAATACTGTATAAAGTGCTATAAGATTGGACACTGTTCTTATTTTCCTTCTTTACTAAGGCACTTTTAATGGAAAAAGACAAAATAGCTAAAAGAGAGAGAGAGAAAAGAGAGAAAATGTACATAAAAGCTATATTTGTGTGTGAAATGACAAAATGGAAGGCTAAACCTATATATAATTGTTTGAGAACAAGTCCAGTGGATTCAGAAGAATGACTTCTGAGTAAATGTATGTTTTAATAATAGAATGGGAGCGGGGGGGAATCCACTATACCTGTTTTGGTGGACATTGTCTCTCTGCCTCTCTCTTTTGGATGAAATCAGATTTTTAAAGTTTTGTGTAAAACAACTGTAAATAAAAATTGTCAGTTTGGAAAATTGTACACATGAGGTAGAAAATACGAAATTCAACTAATTTTTCTAAAAGGTGATTTTTGCAGTTGTAGGGTTAAAATAAATTATCTGCATTACACTTTGGGGCACAGAGGAGACAATGAATGCGATAAATTACAACTAAACCTCAAGTGTAGGAGCAATCTGCCAAGCATTAGTATTATCAGCACAAGGACCAGATTCCCAGTGTAACATTCTTAAAATAATGCTTCATGGATAATCTACAACATATTACTAATAAAATTTCTATTGACCCTTAATTCTTTATATTAAAATTGATTAAAACTTGGGTTGCTTTTGTTCCCTAATCATGAAATCTTGTAAATTTAAAAAAGTAGGCCTAGTGCAATTATGAATGCTATAATCATTGTGAGATATGTATATGTATATGTATCTCACAGCATCCATACAGGCTTTGTAATCATTTTGGGCAGATTAAATGTGCTGTATTGATATGTATCTATGTAATTGTAATGTATGTCTTACAGATAATTCACAATTTAAATAGTGTTATTTTATTTACTTTTTTAACAGAAGAATGTACATTTTGTCAGTTTATTTCTGACTAGGTTTGTTTTTAATTTTTATTTACAAACATTATAGTTCAGAGTGGTACTAAAATTATGCAGTATAAAATCATTTGCACTGCCCTGAGAAAAATTGGAGTGGAAATTCACGTGCAAATGCATACACAGAGGAATTTAAGCTCTTTTTTGTTGGATTACATTGTTCTTTGGCAAATGAAAAGGTTAGTTTGCATCCCCAGTCTTTTCATGGTAAAAATGATTTCTTTTTTGTCTTGGTTTATTTTTTTTACCACAATGATTCTCTGTGGCCACATAATATTGAAAACATGTATAAGCTATCGAGTCATTGAGCTAGCAACTCTGCAATTAGTTAAGCTTGTCTGCTTTGATAAGGATATATGAGCATATGTTGTAGACTATCATCAAGAAGGGATGATAGTAACAACTTTGCAATTTCCAGGTGCAACAACAGGATCATGAAAAATCAGTTTGGGTTGGAAGCATTCTTAAATATAGGGCACACATATCAACATGTATTACATTTTTTTTGTATTTCCAACACCCAGTGGAAATTTGAAACATACAATTGTTTCATGCTACCAGGGGATTCATAAGAATTCATTTTTGCAATAGTTATCATGTTACCTCCCAAAACTCATGGATCAGCTGTCACTTCTTCATTTATGTCATATTTAGTTCAAACTAATATTTGAAAAGAATGTATTTTTCTTTAAATGTGACATTGTTGCAGCTGATACCGTTATAAATATTTCATGTTGGAATGTCAAAACTAACTCTAAAATTGGCACTGTAGGAGAAAAATGACACATAATGCAAATGAATTATTGTTTATTTCACCTTCTTTGAGCTTTTAAGAATGGAACTTGAGGTATTATATATAAATGGCGTTAACCAATTTTACCGGATCCTTCAGCTAGGACAAGGGTAGGCAACGTCAGGAATTCTGGGAGTTGAAGTCCACAAGTCATAAAAGAGCCAAGGTTGCCTACCCCTGAGCTAGGAAGACTGCCATTATAGGAGCTGAATCTCCGTGTAGCATTTGAAATGGCAAACCTTTCACTCAGTTTACAAAGCTTTCCTCCCAGTTCTGAATGGAGACGAGGAAGAAGTGATGGCAAGCAGATAACAAAATGGGCAGAAAGTAGCTAGTAGCCTTGGCTTTTTATCTTTATCATCACAATTGACCTTGATGCCCAGGGATCTCATAGCCAGTTCTTCAGTGAGGACTCCACATGAAAGCAGTGTATACTTGGAAAAGAATTTAGAAAAAGTGCTTTGAACCTCTTGTAAGAAGCCTGCTATTTGTTAAAGAAGCTGCCATTTTTCAAGCTTCTTTGCGGGCCTGCAAAGCAATCATGTCTGTCAGAAGAAATCCATGCATTAAAGTTAATGAGACACTTAAAGCAGGTGAAAATTTTCTTTAGCTTCACTCGATCATGAAGGAGTAGAAAGGGGCTGTGTGGCCTTGTGATTGATTGAGTGAGGTCAGAAAAAGTCAGAGCCCAGGCCTACCAAACATTTTTTTCTTGAATGGAAGTGGTAACTAAGTCCCATATCTGGTGTATGACAATATCTCTTCTCTTAAAATGGGAATAAGCAAACCTTTCCACTTCAAGTGGATTTTTTTCTTCTATTTTTTTTTTAAAAATAGGTTGGAAGGAAAGAACAGAAGAGGTTAAATATGCTGTGGGAGGTGGAATTGTTCATAATTATGGATCTTTGGAAGAATTTTGGAAGCATCAGAAGAGGGGAGAATCAAAAACTATGAAGTGACAAGCTCAACTAAGGCCATCATCTGGAGAGACCTCTGTATTTTTAAATTTCCATAATAAAGAATTTAAACATGACATTTTTTTCCTTAGCTGTAGTATAGGTAAATTACATTTTTGTGGGAATATTCTGAATTTGAAGGAGAACTTTGCCAAGGCAACCTAACTTTGAATTGTGATAGCTACACTGCTTTGTGCCAGAGATCAAAATGCAACATAGATTTTTAAAGTGGTACTCCTCATCCCATTTAAGATTTATTATCTGAAGATTAAGGTGAGGATTAGTTACACGTTTGGTTTTGGTATATGCCTTAACAGATTTTGAGCCCAGATATCTGTGCCTCCAAGTTATCCAAAGTGAACTTAAGATGATTTGTAACTTTGCCAAAACAATGTAACACTGCAAATCAGTTTCTTGGAAAGCTGTGTCTTAATGATTATTAGGATCCCAGCCAGCCTGAAAATTGTTCTCGCCTCTATTTTATGTTTAACGGAAGTTGTGCAACAGTTTCCCATTCAGTTCAGTGGGGCTTGTCCAAGAAAGCTGATGAATCATATCCATGCATAGAAATGATCTTACCAGAGGAGATACTCATGGCTTCTCTTTTTCTAAATCTCTGGAAATCTCCCATCCTCAGTCCAGACATACAATCCAGACATACAAAAGATGAATAAATGAACAAAAAGCTTTTCCTTTTTTATTCAAAAGTATTCTCATTGTGAAGATTATCTGAACCAGTTCCATTTTACAGGTAGTTGTACCATGGCAGGATTTTTGTTTTCCTGATTTCCAGGTTTTAAAGGGAACAGAATTTTTATGTGATGTATCAGTCAAGAATGACTGTATGATTTGCCAAAAAAAAAGAAAAGAAAAGATAGGGGGAAATGTCTGCATATTAAAGAGACCGCTGGGCTTTACCACAGCTTTTGGTTGTGAGCGTCAAGTTACTTTTGACGTACAGGTTGACTTCTCCCATTTGTTTTTGAATTTTCACCAAAAAAAACCCCGGATTAAATGATTAAAAGAATTTTAATAAGTGTTAAAACATACAAGAAAAAAAATGTACACCGGGTATAAAGATGTGCTCCAGGGATGCTTTCATGCCTGCAGCAACAGTACCTTCATTTCACAAGTGGTGAGAACAGCCAAATCCACATTCAAGGATCTCTGCAGGTGGGGTAAAAAAAAATCAAGGTTATGGCCACAGCCATATATGATGGAATCCCACTTCTTTTTTATGTGGAATGGCTGTGACTGCTATCATCACATTTTTACCTCTTCCTAAAGCCCTATTTTAGGGGAAATTAACATGGCTTTGGAGTTCCCTTACATTGTTGACCTCAAATTCTGGAAAATATTGAAAAAGGCTAATTCCTGTTATTTAGGCAGATTCCTGGCTTTTGTAAATAGCTTTTTAGCCCACATGCCTCATATACATACATCATAGTCAATATTAAATGTATATTTTGTTATATAGCCTTATTTTAATTTGGAAATTCATTTGCACATCATTATAGCCCCTAATCTGGAGTTTTGTGTTCGCTATTTGGGCCTTTTAAGTGAATGAGACATTATTCACTTAAAGATACAGTGTTAATAAATATTTCTGCTTTGATATCTCTATTGAATTGAATTGTCCAGGAATAATTCACAATAACTCATTTACACATTGCAAGGCATGCTTTATCAGCAGTACTTTTCCATTTTATTCTAGTATATTGGAAAACATTTTAACTGTGATTAAATAGCATTTAAAACATGGATAATCCCCGTAATTGTTATTATGCCTATATTCTTGCAAATGGGTCACTTTCCTTGTATTTCCTTCAAAGTAAACCTTGAATGCAGTTAACTACAATTTTATAGACAATACTTATGTTTAAACAAGTACTTTGGAAATGAAATGGGAGCTAGTAAGTTTAAACAGAAAGACTTGATACAAGATTTAAAAAGTGCCAGGTAGCAGAAGGATTCAGCCATGTGTCCTTCCTTCAACATACTTGTAAAATTCAATTTGTTAGTGATTTCTTTATAACAATATCTTAAAAGCTAGCCTTATAGAAACTACATGTTGACCAGATGGGACTCTTGTACTTTTAACTCAGCAGTATTTTATTACTTAACGCTTGTTCTTAATATCCTTCAAATGCATGTATCATCTATGATTTGAGACTGAACATTTTTGACATCAGCTACTGTATAACAATACCCAAATGACTGCACTAGTTAAGATTACAGCATTTTGGCCATACTTTTGTACTCCAGCATCTTTCTTCCTCTACATTTGCATCTCTTAAAGTACTTTTGGCTCATTGTTATCTTTAAATGCTCTTTTATAATTATAGGAATAAATACTTTTATTCCCATTATTGTTTCAAAGTGCAGTACTGTAACCTAACCAGGCATGCTAATCTGTAAAAAAACTACATATCCTGCATATGTTTGAAAAAGGTAATATGTTCTCCCACTCCCCCATACTGGATGGTATATCAACATCTTTAATATAGATTCGTTATCAAGATATATTAATACACCTTCATATACATACGTAAATAATTCAATGAGAAGTTCGTACTATGTGTATCACTATATTAACCAAAAAAACTTAAGGACTGCACAGATCGCTACTAAAGAATATATATAAAACGTAATAATTTTTTTTTCCTTTCTGGAGACAGACAACATAAATTCATACTGTACACCTGTTGGCTTTTGATTTTGAAATTACAACTACTTATTTAAATGAATGGTAAGAATATTCCTAATCCAATTTAAAATAATGTTCAAAAGGCAGAACAACCTTAAATATCAAATAGCAATCAGACACATATAGTTCATTATACTTCATAGTGAGCAGTCTAACACTGAGTCCTACTTTAATCTATAGGAGAACACACTTAAATTTTTGCTAGGTGAGAATTGCATTGAGTGTAAGTTGTTCACAGTACTTAAATAGAATGGGAATTTCTAAATTCATGAGAAAACTAACTTGATAACTTTACAGATGATCAATCTGTAAAAAGGTAAAGGTAAAAGTTTCCCTTGCAGTCATGTATGACACTGGGGCACGATGCTCATCTCCATTTCTTGGCCATGGGAGCCAGCATAGTCGAAGACAATTTCCGTGGTCATGTGGCCAGCACGGCTATACCCCAAAGGTGCATGGAATGCTGTTACCTTCCCACCAAAGTGGTACCTATTTATTTACTTGTACTCACATGCTTTCAAACTGCTAGGTGAGCAGGAACTGAGGCAAGTAATGGGAGCTCATCCCATTGCACGGTGCTCGGGTCTCAAACCCAGGCTGTCAGCTCTCCAACTGACAAGTTCATTGTCTTTAATCTGCTGAACCATCATGCCCCTCTTGATCAATCTGTAATTAACATTTTACTTGAGTTAATATTGTTTACGTTTTTTAAAAAATGGATTTGTACATCATACTGTCTGGTCCTTAAAATAAAATCCAGTAAGTAGAAGCAAATTATGATTATGTTTGGTCAGTGATGACCAGTCAAAGTTAGAAAGATTGTTTCAGCCAAGGAAAAGGCTATATATTACTCTCTACGATATAATCCCTTCTTCTTTGTGTCTATATAGGATGGTAATAATAGAAGACTAAGTATCGCAGTAGGAAATGTAATCGTAAATTGTAGTTGTTAGTTCATAATGCTTATCCACAAAGTACAAATGGTTAAGCATATGAGCACACTATTAGTAATTAAAATCAACCAGTTCACTGCTAGCTTGATAGCTTGACCAAACTATTTTTTTTTGTCTGCAGCCTGCTGCAATAGAGGTTGATGTGAAATGGTCTTGCATCAGACCTATTGGCCTGCTTTCTTTAAGCTTGAGCTATTATACAACGATTTGAGATATTCTGCTGTTCTCTCCCCCAGGCACACAAGGGATGAGAAAGAGAGATGAGTCAGGCAGGTGAAGTCAAGAATAGATAGACTGATTAGGCAAAAGAGTAATTAAGTCAACATTGAAATGCAACAACAGTGTTTTACTGAAAACCATGGTCAAAGTTGAGATTCAAGAAATCCAAGTGTAAGAGGTATTGGCACACAATTCAATTATTTGCAAAGATATTTGTTTCTTTTGTGACAACTCTTTCCCAATTGACCCCAGGACCCACCCAGCCAGCTTTCATCTCTAGACTGGTGGTAATTCCCAAGGAACCTGGTTACATAAACAGCATTCCTGTATCATTCAATTAGCCACTTTTTTCTGTCATGTTCCAAGACATCTTAGGCATCAGAACCTGTGTGTTCAAGGCAGGTAAGATCAAATTCCTGTCCAGAGGTAGGACTGAATCCTTGAGTAAGGAAGATCTATGGGCTCAATTACTGTGATTTCCATCATCACTTCTTTCTCTTCTGATCTTAAGCTGGCAATAACATACAGTAGTTGTTTCCCAGATAATTTACCTTGAAAATAGGAAAGTGTGATGTTCTGAGAATGTGATAAAGGAGGCAGTCTAAACTGATCATTTTGTGGGGAACAAATCTTAAATTTAGGGACATTTTCATCTCCAACATCTTTAGTTCAGTGGAGAGCCTTAACTTAGTACAGATTGCGATTAATAATAGAGCCACGTAAGAGGTGGTTTGAATGTTTGTGTCGGGGAATTTTACAGAGATGAAATCATATTTTTCCCTCCTTCCTATGTTTTTTTCACATTTCTCTTTTTCTCACAACAAAAAAGGGGGCCAGGAAAGATAAATAGTGTCACAGTATTTTAATACGGTAGGTACTAATAGAAATCTTCCATGTGGCTGCTGCTGAGACAACACTCTCACAATTATGGCTTTGAAGGCATTCTGATAAATGTAGGTAACGTGCTGATGTCCATTTTCTTATAGTTGTAAGTGCCAGGCAGCATGTCACATAGGCTGCAAATCATTATCTGACATCCACGTTAATGTTTGTTTAATAAGATATCTGAGTTTGGGGAGTACATGCTTGGAGGTCTGATTCCACTTCTCACAAAGTCCTTTAGATTTTCACAACCTGTCCTGCTTTCTGCTTTTGATCAAGCAGCTGGCTACCATCTCTTATCTTCTATGACTTGCTCTGATGCTCTGATGCCTCACTGGAATCCTTCCTCCAAACTTGAGAGATATAGGGCTGTCATAAGTTGTCCTAGCCTTCTGATGTTCAAAAGGTCAATGTGATGCAACTTGCTGCCCATATAGTTTATATGCATGTGTCTACAGGTTTCAGCTCTTCCTTTCTTTTTTGTCAAATAGATGATTTTCACCAGAGGCAAAATAAGCTCTTCTTTAAGAAAAAAAAAACTGAAATGCAAACATTTAGTACAGTAGTTATGGAAATCAGTTGCAGAGGCGTTCAGATTAGCTGCTTGTTTTTAAAAAATAAAATTTATGGAAGAAGATGGAAGACTCCCGACAGACCACACAAAGCCACTCACGTGCTACAAATGAGTTTCTGCCAGGATGTACAGATGTTGGAGAAAGCTTCAGATTAGATTCTAAGAAGTTATTGCCTTGGACACAATCTAAGGATACAGATGAAATGCTAAAGTTAGTGTGCAAAGAATTGTTAAACAAAAACGTCAACACAGCACCATAAAACAAAGATCAGACTGAAGACTACAGTCATGTTATTTGCCTGTTCTTCTTTCTGTCTCAGTTATTCCTCAACTTTTCTCTTTCTCCGAATGGTAATAAATTGAGAGGCTGCTAACCTCAGATTTTTTTCCTCAGCTTCAATCTATAGTGTCTGCCTTTATTTGGAAGAAATCCACATGTTCTTATCTTAGCAAAGAGCTTGGGTTCAAAGACACTTGCCTCTATGTATGATCTAAAGCCACACCTTGGCCAGAGTAAATGTTGATTGACTGTCTAGGATGGGACTGACAGTCTGCAACATTGTGCATGCAACATTGTTCTACAGTAGAATAGGTGCTTCTCTTGTTCTCAATAATTACTGTATTCCTTAAAAAAAAATCCTGCTGCGCCATGGACACCTGACTAGAAGATCTGATTCTTGACAGCTTTCATAAATATATTTGGGAAATTTTCTTCTGATCAGCTAGATGGATCAAAAGAGCCAGAGGCCACTCCATTCTTTCTCCATAGTGGCTGTGTTGTTTTCCATTGTACAGAGGCCACTTAAGACAATCCAGCAATTTCATGCTGTCATCTTCCCCAGTATCCACTTTTTTCCATGCTACCACAAAATTAAGACAGAAATAAGGACTTATTAGAGCTAAACATATTTTACCGTAAGTGGCCTGTGTAATTTGATCCTCATACCATACAGATTTTAAAAATTTGATTCTCTTGAGCTGCTGCTGCTGCTATTTTGCTAGAGCAGTAGTGGACTTCCTTAGCTGATTAGAGGAGTCTTCTCTCATTAGCAGTGTTGCAAGAAATACAAGAGCCAAAAATATTGGGGGGGAAATGGCCAACCAGAACCTTCCTAAAATAAAACTAAAGGTTCTGACCAGTGGCTAAACCTCCATTTGAATCATCTGTTAAAACCTGCCTCTTCTCTAGCAGTCTATGATAGCGACTAATTGCTCAATGGATCTTTGTGTCCTTAATCCCTTAACTTGTCTAGTTCTACCAAAATGGTTTTCCAAAAGCGTTTCCTTGTCTTTTCTTCCTCCGAACCTTAAGATCAACCCCTTGTGGTTAAGACCAAATAAACACAAAACTGGAAAGTCTAGAAACGAAATACAGCATCAGCTGATGGATACCTACGTTCCATTTTTATCACACTTGAGCAAAATGTCCTTGTATTGTGATTACCTTGGCATAATTTTGTTGGCTTGTTGTTATTTTAATCAGTGAGTTTCAATCTTTTGTATAGGAAAGGGCAAGCTCAGCTCTTGTTTTATTGATACATTTCCTCATTCTATTATCATTGTATTATATGGTGATATCCCCAAAATGTAAAGTGAAACCAAGGGAAGCAAATTATGTATAATCTTGTTATGATATAAATAATACATTAAACTCCTTATTTACAATCCCTTAATTCTGGGTTGAGTTGTGGTGATTGAAGCTGGGCATTTACTGGCTGGATGCCCTGCCTGATGCCACACGGAGTTCACAGCAGATTTTTTTAATTTGTGCTCTAGGAGAGAAATGTCAGCTGCTACCTATGATTGAACTCTTAACCTTCCGAGTGAGAGGCAAGCGTCTTCAACACTAGGCCAGGATGCTGCTCCTATATAAATAATACGTATTTTTCAAAAATCTTCTTAGCTTTTGAGTTAAAATCAGCTTTCTATTATGCATCTGGAGGTAAGCATAGGACAGTTGATTAGATCTAAATGTGGTTTTGTTTTTGGATCTCATTCAGGCACACCTTTTTGTTTCTCATTCAAGCCAGCCAGACTTTTTCAAGCTCCTCTGTAAACTTCAACGAAATGAAGTTGATAATTTTATGGGATACACAAGTTAATCCAACCTTACTTTTCATTGCCCAAAACATCTTTTGATGAAACCAGGGACTTGAACCTATGGATAGACATATAAAGTGTATTCGAAACTATAGGTAGTCCTCAACTTATAACCAGTTGCTTAGTGACCATTCAAAGTTATGACAGAGCTTAGCAGAAGTAGTTATAACACTATTCCAACTTCTGACAGCTGATCCCTGGTCACATGACCACATTTTGCGCTCTTGGAATTTATGGCTGTTTGCAGCATCCTGCAGTCATGTGACGACATTTGCTTCTGGTTTTCATCAAAACCAGCCCATAATGAACAATTGGCTTGTTTAATGACCATAGTGTTAGCTTTACAACTGGTACACTTGCTAAATGCCACCCTCCCCCCCAAAAGTAAAATCTGTCAGTCACCACTTTACAAGCATCACAATTTATCATAATGAGCAGGCTCTATTACAGTCATAAGTCGAGGACTACCTTTAGGGATATACCTAAAATGGACTGATACTCTAAAATGTTAAAATATTGATAGATAGAATATTAAAATGACAGGAATTTAAAGATCAATTATTATTCTGTATATTATGTCATGGGCTCTGATGAGCAGGAATGAGAACACGCAGAGGAGTACAGACGAACACATACTTTATTTAAGCAGAAACTGTACTGAGAGATTGGATTCACCTTGCCTCAATATATAGCCAGGCCCTATGGTATTAACCAATCGGATTGAAGCTATACTTGCCGCCCAAAGTTGACCAATAGCAGGACTGGCGCCATCCTGTCTGAGATGCTGGAGATGCTGGATGTGGTGATATTCCAAAAGCCCAGTACATAACACCCCTCCCTCCTAGGATCAGACTATAATACCCTTGACAATTGTCAAGGCCCAAACTGAATAATATTAAACAATACTAAATGTGATGATCTGTAAGCTAAGGTAATTAGAAGTCCTGAGAAGACCTTCTCAGACATGTCTTGTAGAGTGGACTACAAAGATATTAAAGAACGATATGACAATGCAATATACTACAAAGAGATAAAACAACGTCTCAATGAGCATGCAATACAGCAGTTATATGTGCCCCCAATTTCTGTAGATAGTAGCAGATTGTCATACAGTTACACATCACTTTATTTTACAACATAGTCTTTAAGATATGCTGGGGGTTTATGTGGTCTGGATGAGCGCCTAGGGGTTCCAGTCACTTTGGGGTCTACCAGCTTACCCAGTGGGCTGGGTAGACCCATGTCCCCCTGAGCTCCTATGTCTAGGGGAGTTGCATTGCTCTGGCTGGCTTCTTCCCATGGGCCCACCCCAGAGTCTGACTGTTTAGCAGAGTGTGCACAACGGTTGCTGAAATTCAGCTGGTTTGCCTGGTCAGGAGTTCCATGTTGCACTTCTGAGGTGCCATGCTCCTCTTCTGGATCAAGTTCCACTGAGGAAGGAAAACCCTGGTGGTACTGGTGTGAGCTGGCCTGGATGCCAACTTGAGGACTTTGGGAGGGACTTGTACCATAGTCCTCACTTAGTGACCGCTCTGGGAATCTTTTTCTAAGTTGGTCAATATGCCTTCTGACCAGTCGCCCTCCCTCCAACCCCACTTTGTAAGATAGGGGTCCGGATTCTTTGACCACCTGACCAGGAACCCACAAGTTTCCAGGCCCATAGTTCCTGGCCCAAACCCAATCACCTGTTTGCAGCCCCCTCGGGGGTTTAGGTTTAGAGGCTTCGTATACCACTCTGTCTGGATGCAACCTGTCCAGTTTAGTAATCAATCACCGTCCCCATTGAAGCTCAGCAGGACTTTTTCCTGTAGCAGTGCAGGGTGTAGTGTGTTGACAGAGCAAGAAATCTGCCAGTCTATGATGCCAGTCACCTGTGATGATGCGCTTGAGCGCCTCCTTCGTTGTCCTCACCATGCGTTCAGCTTGTCCATTCATAGAGGGGTGAAATGGTGCAGACGTAGCATGTCTGATGAGGTTAGTTCTGAGAAAAGCCTAAAACTCAGCACCAGTGAATTGAGCCCCATTATCAGAAACCAAAACATCAGGCAACCCATGTATTGCAAAGAGTTTTTCAGCACCTGGATGGTCCTAGCAGTAGTCATATTAGGGACTGGAACTACTTCCAGCCATTTTGAGTGGCTATCCACTACTACCATAAAAAGCTGTCCTTGAAAAGGCCCAGCATAGTCAATATGAACCCTGGACCAGGGGGTATGTGTTTCCTCCCACCTATGAACTGGGGCCTGAGGCATTTCCGGCCTAGACCTCTGACAGGTATAGCAACCATGAACTTGATCCTCTACAGCCTGATCCAGGCCAGGCCACCACAGGTAGCTCCTAGCCAATGCTTTAATCCATATAATGCCTGGATGGCCTTCATGTAAGGAATGTAAAACTCTGTCCCTCAAAGTTGTGGGAATAATAAGTCTGTTGCCCCATAAAATGCAACTCTTGTGTGCAGACAATTCATGTCTCCTGACAAAATAACTTTGGAACTCAGGGCCTGGACTTTTTTCCGACCAACCCGTGTGTACCCATGACAATACTCTGCTCAGAACTTTACATGTAGCAGTCTCAGCAGCAATATCCCCAGCATGGAGGGGAAACTCAGATAAATCCTGAATAGACAATATTTTAGCAGTGGGGGCTGGATCAGGATCCATTAGTGGCCGTGGTAATCTACTGAGGCCATCTGCATGGTCCATTTCCTTTCCAGGTTTGTGAACTAACTTAAATCTGTAAGCAGCCAAAAATATAGACCATCTCAACATTCTTGGAGACAGTATGTGGGGAGTTTGCTTATCAGTGGTGAATAAGCCCAAAAGGGGTTTGTGATCAGTGAAGACAGTGAAATCCCTGCCAAATAAATAATCGTGAAATTTTTTGACTGCAGCCACAATGGCTAAGGCTTCTTTATCAATCTGTGCATAATTACGCTCAGCCGCAGATAAGGTTCTAGAATAGAATGCAATAGGAACTTGTTCCCCATTCTTCTCAATGTGGCTTAAGATTGCCCCCACCCTGTAGGGAGATGCATCACATGCAAGGCAAACAGGTTTAGACTCAATGTAATGAGTGACAGTGGACTTATCTGAAAGGAGGGCCTTTAGATTCTGGAAACTTTTTTCATGTAATTCAGTCCACTTCCAAGGGGCTTTTTTATCAAGTAACCTGTGGAGGGGCTCAGCTACTGCAGCCTTATGAGGGAGAAATGTGTGATAAAAATTCAGGAGGCCCAAAAATGCTTGCAGTTCTGCCTTTGATTGTGGCCTAGGAGCTATTTTGATGGCCTTAACTTTTGACTCAGCAGGGTGAATTCCACTAGAATCAATACGGAAACCTAAGAATTCCACTGAAGAAACCCCAATACTACATTTGTTTTTCTTTAACTTGAGGCCCGCATCGTGTAGCCTTTGTAACACAGCCCTGAGCCTGTTGGCCAATACTTCTGGGGATTCCCTGGCAATGAGAACATCATCAAAATAAGGACAGACACCCTGAATTCCTTTAAGTGTACGCTCCATAATTCCTTGGAAGATGCCCTGTGCAACGCTAACCCCAAACTGCAAGCATTTGACTTTGAATGCTCCTCTATGAGTCACTATAGTTTGAGCCGCAGCTGTGGCCTCGTCTACCGGCAGCTGCTGATACACTTGCGCTAAATCGAGTTTAGCAAAAATGGTGCCCCCTTGCAAAGAGGCTAGAATATGGCTGACTATTGGGACCAGGTATGCATGTTGCTTTAAAGCTTTATTTATCATGCATTTGTAGTCTGCGCAAATGTGAATCTCTCTGTTGGGCTTTAGTGGGGTGACAATAGGAGTTTCCCACTCCCCCCCATCAACAGGCTACAATACACCTTGCTCTACTAACTTATCGATTTTAGTATCGATTTTATGTTTTACGGCAAAAGGAACTCTGCGAGGTTTGACTCTTATCGGAACAACAAGTTAGGATCTAACTTAAAAGAGATAGGTGGCCCTGTATAAGTTCCTAGTTTTGACTCGAACACATCCGCAAATTCCTCACAAACAGCCTTGAGATCTGCCGTCTGTGTCCGGTTAATGCCCGTTATTTGAATGCCCAAAGCCTCAAACCAATCAAGTCCTATAAGACTTGTTCTATGGCCCTCCTACTACTATGACATCCAGGTGCCCCAAAAACCCTTTAAATTTATTTATTTATTTATTTATTATTGGGACTTATATGCCGCCCTATCTCCCAAAGGACTCAGGGCAGCTAACAACAATAAAATACAATAATACAAAAGTTAAAAAGAAATTAAATTAATGGCCCCAGTAGAATAAATTAAAATTAAAATTAAAATTAAGTTAAAAATTAAAAACATAATTAAAATCCCTGTCAGTCCAGGTCAGCCTGATGGAAAAGGAGTGTTTTGAGGCCGCGGTGAAAGGATCGGAGATCCGGGGCCATCCGAAGCTCAAGGGGGAGTTGGTTCCATTGGGCTGGCGCTCCCACAGAGAAGGCCCTCCCCCTGGGGGTCACCAGCCAACATTATCTACCTGACGGCACCCTGAGGAGGCCTTCTCTGTGTGAGCGCACTGGGCGATGGGAAGTCGTTCCCGGCAGCAGATGGTCCTGCAAGTATCCCGGGCCTAAGCCATGTATTTCACCAATACCATGGCTTCACCCTTAACTTTAACTCGAGCATTCTGAAAATCTGTTAAAATAATGTCTGACAGTCTTAATGTAGCCCACTGGTTGCTGCATCTGCAAACAAGGTTGAATGTGTCCTGTGAAAAATTGAGACCACCGAGCCGGAGTCTAATTCCATTTTGCATGGAATTCCTTGTAGCTCTACTGAGAGCTTAAGTTTAGGCTTAAGGGGGCGACAAGCCCCGGTGCGACAAATGCTTCTCCGGCTCCTGAAGAACCCCACACTGACTGGACCCAGGGCCCCAGTACCTTTCCTAGTCAGTTCCTCTGACTGGTGCTTGGGTGGCCTGTCTCTCTGGTGAGCCCTGCATACCACCGCGATGTGCCCAGTCCTCCCGCAAGCCCTGCACGTAGCCAAACGGAATCTGCAGTCTGCGCAGGAGTAGTTGCCTCCACACCCTTTACATCTCGGTAAGAGAACTGCATTGTAATTATTCTCTCTTTGTTGATTTCGGTGGTTTTGCTCTCTTGGCTGTCTCTGGAGTTTGTTGATTTCGGGTTCCTCCTCTTCAGACAATTCTCTGGTGCCAATGGCGACCTCATGGTGGATGGAAACTTCTGTCTTTGGGGTTTTGGTGGGCTGTACAGTTTGTACTGCACCTCCGGCTGCTTCGTCAGCCATGATCTCATCTTGTGCTTCAGCGAACGTGAGGTTTGGTCTGGCAAATAGTCTCTGCTGCAATGTTCTGTCTCGTAGTCCGCAGACGAGTCGTTCTCTCAAACGCTCCTCCAAATTTGAAAATTTGCAGAGACGTGCGGCCTCTCTTAGGCCCGCGATAAACTCAGATGCTGTCTCACTGGGAAGCTGCACTCGTTGGTCAAATTTAAACCGCCAGGCCATCTCCAACATTTTTGGCTGGAAATGCCCGGTCAGCTTCTTCTTCAGGTCAGCAAAAGATACTGCTTTGATGGGCATTGGCACGAAGAGGTTCTCAGCTAAATCGAAAGTCGCTGGCCCACATACACACAGCAATGTCGCAGCTTTTAGGCCTTCCTCTGCTATCTGGTTAGCTCATACGTAATTTTCTACCTGTGAGAGGTAAGACATCTTCTGGATGTTTGATGTCGAATTCTCTGAGTTTGCCAACTTTTGGCATTTTTCCTTAATTCCTGCTCTGCAGTTGTATCCTGTTTCAAGTCCCAGGGAATGCTTCCTCTGAGCACGCAGCCACTAGCATAGTTTACTAGCCGGCTAGAGAGGGGGGGAAGATGCCTCTTCCCTCCAGCGAGTAATGCCATCCCCTCATGACTTCAGCCCTCAGGTGGAGAAGCAGGATCCCACCTTCGTCGCCAATATTATGTCGTGGGCTCTGATGAGCAGGAACGAGAACACGCAGAGGAGTACAGATGAACACATACTTTATTTAAGCAGAAACTGTACTGAGAGATTGGATTCACCCTGCCTCAATATATAGCTAGGCCCTATGGTATTAACCAATCAGATTGAAGCTATACTCGCCGCCCAAAGTTGACCAATAGCAGGACTGGCACCATCCTGTCTGAGATGCTGGAGAACCGTTGGTTCTCCAGCAGAGCACATGCTGATATTCCAAAAGCCCAGTACATAACACTGTATAACACTGTTCAATAAGGCATTGAATGTTAGAGCCTGTTTCACCTTCATTTTCATCATAACAGCAGTACTCCCAAAAGCAAAATTAATTATACTAGCCTGGGGAAGAGTCAATGTCTAATATTTTTATTAGACCAATGTATAGAATATCTTAAACAAAACCACTGGCACTTTCTTCTCCTTATTTGCATTCTGTATATAAAACATAGATTACCTGTAACTTATAGCTCCTAAGTGTATGATATAAGAGGCTGTCTGATATTAATAAATAGCCAGTTACACCCATGAACTGTTCCAGTTCTTTTATTGTCACCAGTGTCTGATTACCAGATTATCCTGGTTAGGCCAAGGGCACCCTTGCTCTTAGCATATCAAAGAGTAATCAGCAGTACTGAAGATAAGACATCAAGGATGAAGCTTGCAAAATAGGAATTTGTGGAATCAGATCACAGAATTTACTAAATATTGAGAATAGATGGAGTTTATTTATCTGTAAATGAAAGGCAGCACCTATGGATTGGGGTGGGGGCGGGGGCGGGGGAAAGTCCTACAAGGCAGGATTGAATACAGGAAAAAGAGACTAACTTCTTATCATCTCTATACTCCTGGGATCAATAATGTCTACCAATTATGTACTGGAAAGTTTTCTTCAAGAAAACTAGCGACTTTAATTAGCCATCTTCAGTTGCAAATTCAATTCCGAAAGAATGCCCGTTACCCCACCTTCTGTACCTGATTCCCAGAAAGAGGGCCCTCCAGCCTTGCACTTCCTTAGGCCCAACCATGTTTTTCAGTAAATGAGCTAATATTGCCTCAGTATGGATCACAATGCAGCAAGAGTTTGGGGAATTCCCATACTATATCACCATCACACTTTCCTTTCAAGGTTAGCAGGGTCAGCCTGCAGAAAAAAAGAGTAAGAAAATAAAAGTATGAGTAATAAAATAAACAGTAAGAACAAGAATAAGCTTTATAGGCTTTTCGGCACTGTAGCCATCGACTGCTAGCCTCCCATGTGTAAACTGGCTGGAAACAAATCCAGTTTAAGAAATCCCTTCCCAAATTTCATCCTCAACCTCCTCTAGAAATTATGATTTAAGGTGAAAATATATATAGCAATGGGTGGAGGGAGGGTGAGGACAAGAAGACCATTAGCTGAGTTGGAAAGAGTATGAACTTGAATACCCAAGAGAAGAGTTCAGTGTTCTAATCATCAACGGAGTGGAATCAAAGCAAAGTAAAGGCTGTAGATCAGCAACCCCATAAGAAGTATTTCTCATCCTAATTGGAAGTAACTAGCTACAACTTTTTTTGAAGATCACCAGGAGAATATGTCATAAGAATATACCATATTTTTCCATCTATAAGACACACCCTTGTATAAGACGCTCTCTGTGCCAATCAGCTGTTCGGCAGAAAACTGAACAGCTGAGCCAGCAAATCCGCAAGTTTGGCCAGCAGAAGATCTTGGGAGGGGGGCTCCCATTAGTGGCAAGCTCACAGGGGCTTGACACCTGCAGCAGGCAGCATGGCAATCCACACAGGCATGCCCTGGACTGCAGAGGTTACCATTATTTTTCCATTTATAAGATGCATCTGATTTTTGAAGAGGGTGTTTGCAGGAAAAAATAGTGTCTTATACATGGAAAAATACGATAATATCTAGCCAGTTCAATCACATCAGAAACTTCCTTATACTAAGTCTGTCTACTAGCCAAAGCCTTATCTTACAAAAATTTTGCTGGGTTTGAAAAGAATAAAGGTGGAGTAAACCTTTTTTTTCTAACTCTTTGCCAACAGTGTTCCTAAGAAGTGGTTCCATTTTCTGCTGTGGACTGAGGTACCATGTTGCACCTCTGTGTATCTGTTTCAGCAAAGACTCTGAGGAACAAAGCAGGTTACATACCTCTTCTCTGGATCACATGACTGAGAGGGAGAGGCATTTAGAATGGAGCAATCAGCAACATTCCGAGATACTGCTCAACTGCCTCTTTGACAGGAATGTACTAAAACTGGTGGCGAACCTATGGCACGTGTGCCACAGGTGGCACGCAGAGCCCTCTCTGTGGGCATGCATGCCGTCACCCCAGTCGTAGGCCTCCACCGCCATGTGCAAAAAAAAAGGAAAAAGGTTCAATCAATCAATTTCAACTTCTCGTGGGGAAAAAAAAGATCTCGCAAAGTTGGAATTGCTTGATTGAACTTTATTTTCAGTACCACACAGCGGTGAAGGAAGTGACGCGTTGGAGCTGGAAAAAAGGTGCGGTGGGGGGTGGGGGGAGCGGTGGGAGCAGAACGTTCATGTGAAGGGTGGGGCGGGGCCTGTTGCTTTCCCCCCCGCTAGACACCTGCCAAAACCACACAGGGTAAGGTTGCCGCCCCCACCCCCGCCCAGATGCCCTGGCCTCCCCCAAGCGCTTTTTTACTAACATGCTTTCAGCTGCATTCCATTTCTCCATTTGCTTCTCAGCCTTCGCCACGTGTTTGTGGGACAAAAAAAAGTTCCATGAGACTTTCTAATTTCTCGTGAGATGTCGTGAGAAGTCAGAAAGTCTCATGGAACTTTTTTTTCTTTTTTACCAATAGTCCCACAAACATGTGGCAAAGGTTGAGAAGCAAATGGAGAAAAAGAATGCAGCTGAAAGCAGGTTAGTAAAAAAAATGCTTGGGGGTGGCCAGGGCATCTGGGCGGTGGTGGTGGTGGCAACCTTACCCTGCATGGTGGCGGGAGGATTAACGGCAGGCCCAGGAGGCCCAGGAGGAGCTGCGTAAAGCAGGCGGAGGGAAGGCCGATTGCACACACAAGCGGGACAGCTGCGTGAGGAGAGGTGCTGCTCGGGGCTGGAGGGGAGGGGAGGCCAGGCAGATTGTGGGTGCCGGTGCTAGCACTGCCAGCACCCACAATCTGCCTGACCCCCGGCCCTGGGCAGTGCCTCTGCTTTGCACGGCTGTCCCACTTGCCCCTGTGACCAGTCTCTGCGCCGCCACCGCTGGCACCGCAGAAGTCGCTCAACGGGGCTGTGTATCCGGGCAGCTCAGGCAAGAAGAAGGTGAGCTTCATAGGGCTGCACCCCTATGCCCCCAAATCCCCCTGTGACAGGGCCCTGCTGATCACCGGCTCCAAGGGTGGCAAATGCAGCTCAATTGTTAGCAAGCCCTGTTTGCCACCTCCTGCCCAATGCCGCTGCCATGAGGCTGCAGAACAAGCCGGGTGGAGGTAAGGAACCGGTTTGGGGAGGTGGGTGAAGGGCGCTCTGCGAGGGTTGGGTCCAATGCACGTGGGGCTGCTGCCTCACTTTCCATGCCATGCCGGGGCTGGGCTGGACTGGGCGTGAAGCCTCCTTGCCGCTTCTTCTCCCGCATACATCGGGAGCACCCACCCCAGCTACCGGTCGTCCCGGGGCACCTACCGCCATCCTGCACTCTTCAGCCCATCGCTGGCCAGCTGGGCGCGCCAAACTTAGCAGATGGAGGCCAGAGGGGAGCAAGAGCCGTGGCTGCCCGGCTTCTCCGCCTGAGGATGCCTGCAGGGAGAGGCACCACCTGGCTTGGTAAGCTGCGGTCCACCCGCAGCAGGAGCAGAAGGACAGAGGAGGAGAGCTGGCTGGGGACAGGTGCAGGGCTGCCTATGGGGGGGACAGGCTGAGGGAGCCCAAAGGGAGGCATCCCGGCACACCCGGCTGGCCGGTCACGGGCTGGAGAGCGCAGGACGGTGGCAGCTGCCCTGGGATGAGTGGTAGGTGGTGTGGGTGCTCCTGATGTCCATGGGGGAAGAAGCCACGAGGAGGCTCCACGCCCAGTCCAGCCCAGTCCTGGAACGGCATAGAAAGTGAGGCAGCAGCCCTATGTTCATCCCCGTGCACGAACACGCCCCTGCCCTGCCAGGGAAGCAGAGCCACAGCATCTTCAGCAGAACACCACAGGCAGGCAGCGGAAGGCACAAGGAGCCCCAATCCCAGCACAGCTCCTCCCCACTCTCCTCCTCTTGGAAGAGCTGCGGGGCTCAGGAGCCTCCGCCCATACCCCCCACTCACTTAGCAAGATGCCCTCCTGCCCACTGCCCCATCCACCAGAGCAACATAGAGCTGGCCACGCCCATCCAGCGGGCCACACCCACCTGGCACCCAGCGATACATAACTGGGTTTTGGATTGCAGTTTGGGCACTTGGTCTCAAAAAGGTTCGCCACCACTGCACTAGGAGAATTTTTCTGGAATATTTTTCTCCAGATCTGGAGCCTTTTGAACTCATTCTTTCTTTCTATGGCTTCCCCTTCCCCATGAAATTTCATCCTGTTTAGTTTACTTTACAAAGAGTTCTTCTGGCGCTAGACACACAGACAGATGGAGTGAGTCCATTTCAAGCCCCCTTACAGGAAACACGGTTTTCTTGGACTAAGTACTGTATGTTTACGTTATTATTACTTCTTGTCGGTCTGTGGTAGTCCCAGGGATTCTGCTTTTCAACATTTTGTGAGAGAGACTCAGCACAATGTGTGCAAGGCAATATCCACCCAACAGGTGAAAGTTCAAAAGTTCAGCTCCTTGAAGTTTGTTTATCCTGCCTGGAGAGAGACCTGCAATGACCACCAACTGCTAGCAACTGGAGCTCACTGAACAGGTGAGCAAGATTTGTTGTGAAGTTACTAGCTCAAAAAGCTGTTTTTTCCCCAATCAGCTTTGATAGTTCTTATTGAATCTAACGATCCGCTTCACACATATCGTCGAATCATGAACCACAGTTAATGACCTATATATAACAATCTGGATCAAATATATTAAGACACAAGACACATTAGGGTTCCTCCAAAGCTTCCCCCAAATGATCAAAACCAGCCAGATAGCGGGAACTGGATCACAACCCAAGCTCTGCCTGTTTTGTATGTGCACAGGACAACAGGGATATGGAGCTTGGATCACAACGCTGCACCCATCATCTTGCATTTTGATTTCCTCCCCCTCAACCCCCCCCCCCCCCCATGCCACTGAGTGGCAAAGCATAAATTAAACTGGTTCTAATCCATAGCGTGGCTTGGCTTCGGCTTTAACACGTCGCACGAAGCCAGCTATTGTGGCTTGTTAAAACATGATTTAGGGACAATTCGCTGGGTAACTCTGTCAAACGGTAAATTGCTCAGTAAGCCGTGGCATAACGCGAAGGCATCGATTCGGTGCGTTTAAATGGACGGCACGCTGACATTTGGGAAGAAGCGACCCCGAAGTAACGAGAGCGATTTGCGAGGGTGCGCCTGGACGGAAGACAACCGCAGGTAACCTTGAGATTGTCGGGTTTTCATCCCGAGCGTCTGAAGGTGTGTGTGTGGGGGTAGGTGGGTGGGTGGGTGGGTGAACGGATCTGCTGTTCCGGAACAGCGCCGGATCCTCACCCGTAGTAGCAAAGAAAGTAAACGTTCCCTTGCAGCAAAGGGAAAGCAGATCCGTTTTGGGACAGAAGCGGAACGCCTCCTACCCGGGAACTGAACGCGGGGAAGGGGCGTGGCCTCGGTCGCCGTCTGAGCGCCTTTCGTTCTCCCCGAGACAAGCCGACTACCCTGACGATTAAGCCGGAGTTGCGGCCTCCCGCCGTTGCCCTCGAGGGGCTCGATCTGTTTTCTGCCGGGCGGGGAAGAAGCGGCGAGTTATCCGCGGGATCTTCGAAGTTCCCAAGACAGGGGCGCCCTCAGCCCGGCTTCTCCCCGGGGCGCTGCCGAGCATGGGCGGGCAGTGCTGCTGCTGCTGCTTATCCGAAGAGGAGAAGGCGAGCAGGCTCCTGAGGCTGGAGATCGAGCGGCGGCTGCGCCGAGACAAGCAACGTTTCAGCGAGGAGCTGAAGCTGCTGCTCTTGGGTGAGCCGGCCGGCCCTTCCGTCCGTCCTGTCTGGGTTTGGGCTTGCCTAGGGTGGGGGGGGGGTCAGCCTTGGGGACCCGCTTCAGGCGCGATCTAGGGACAGATCAAGAACCTGCCGAGGGCAGGAGCAGAAACCATTGGCTCACCCGTGCCCAGATCGCGGGATTTAGGGCGGGATCCCCTCAATGCTTAAGGAAGAGGTTCTGTCTAGGAGTTGCTAGTATTATTTTGCCGTGGGATTTTAGCCTGGTAGCTGTGGCCGAGATTTGTAAATGTGCTTATTGCTAATTTAAAATGTTTATTTTAAATAAAATTACTAGTAAATCAGGTCATATATTCCCAATTTTAGGGGCAGAACTGGAGACCAAGGTGCAGATGTTTCTAGGGAACTTAAGACTATTTCCAACCTCACTTTACTGAGATACAGGCAGGCAGCCGAATACAGGAAGTTTATTCAGAAATTGTTTGGGAGGGGCAGCGACTGGCTTCTTTATCTAGAACAGGTGAGTAATGCTATAGTCTGTTGAGTAGACTTTGAAATCCAGTTCACATTATATGGAAGTAATGAAATGTGGGCAGAATTTATGTACATATGTATGATTTCTTTGCCACGTTTGCACAATTTATTCTTCTGCCATGACTGCATCTTATCACTAAGATTTGAGGTTTTCTGGGTGGGGGTTATTTATTTTATTTTATTTATTACATTTTTATACCGCCCTTCTCCCGAAGGACTCAGGGCGGTGTACAGGGCAATAAATACAAACAGAATATAAAAGTTAAAAACGAATTAAATAAGTGCCCAAAGTTAAAACAGTAAAACAGTAGTTAAAATATATTAAAACCCCAACCCTAACCCATCAGAACAGGTCAGACTGCTCAAATAGATATGTTTTTAGATCGCGCCGGAAGGAGCGAAGGTCGGGGGCCGTCCGGAGCTCAACCGGCAAGCGGTTCCATAGGTCTGGCGCGCCCACAGAGAACGCTCTCCCCCTGGGGGCCACCAATCGACATTCTTTGATCGGAGGCACCCTGAGGAGGCCCTCTCTGTGGGAGCGCACTGGACGGAGGGAAGATGACGCCGGCCGCAGGTGTTGCCGCAGGTAATCCGGACCCATGCCATGAAGGGCTTTGTAAGTCATTACTAACACCTTGAATCTCACCCGGAGGACAACCGCAGCCAATGCAGCTCGCGGAGCAAAGGTGAAACATGGGAGTATCGGGAAACTCCCAGCACAACTCGCGCGGCTGCATTCTGCACCAGTTGGAGCCTCCGAGTGGACTTCAAGGGCAGCCCCATGTAGAGAGCATTACAGTAGTCTAGACGAGAGGTCACGAGCGCGTGAGTGACTGTACGCAAGGCATCCCGGTCTAGATAGGGTCGCAACTGGCGCACCAGGCGAACCTGGGCAAAGGCCCCCCTAGTCACAGCTCCAATATGCTCTTCTAAGGAGAGCTGTGAATCTAGAAGGACCCCCAAGTTGCGCGCCCTATCTACGGGGGGTAATAGTTCACCCCCCATGGCCAGAGATGGAATAATCGGAATTTCCCGGGATGCCGGCACGAACAGCCACTCAGTCTTGTCAGGGTTGAGTCGAAGCCTGTTCCTCCCCATCCAGACCCGGACCGCCTCCAGGCAACGGGACATCACGTCGAGGGCATCACTGGGGTGGTTCGGGGTCGAAATAAAAAGCTGGGTATCATCAGCATATTGATCTCACCCAGCGGCTTCATATAGATGTTGAACAGGAGAGGCGAGAGAACCGATCCCTGAGGAACTCCACAAATGAGAGGTCTCAAGGTTGATCTCTGCCCCCCTGCCAACACCGACTGCGAGCGTCCCAGAAGGTAAGAGGAGAACCACTGAAGAACTGTGCCTCCCACTCCTAACCCCCTGAGACGTCGCAGCAGGATACCATGGTCAATGGTATCAAAAGCCGCTGAGAGGTCTAAAAGGACTAGGACAGAGGAACAACCCCTGTCCCGAGCCCGCCAGAGATCATTCACCAGCGCAACCAATGCCGTCTCCGTGCTGTACCCGGGCCTGAAACCCGATTGGTACGAGTCTAGATAATCAGCTTCATCCAAGAACAAAGGGAGCTGCTGCGCCACCACGCTCTCAAAAACCTTCGCCAAAAAGCGAAGGTTGGAGACCGGATGATAGTTGTTTAATATTGCTGGGTCCAAGGCAGGCTTCTTGAGGAGGGGTCTCACCACTGCCTCCTTCAAGGCGGCAGGAAAACTACCCTCCCTCAAAGAAGCAGTAATCACTGCCTGGAGCCAGCCTCGTGTCCCATCCCGGGCTGCATAAGTCAGCCAGGAGGGACACGGGTCCAACAAACACATGGTGGAGCTCAGCTTCCCCATGATCTTTTCCACTTCTTCAGGAGTCACAGGGTCGAACTCTTCCCAGATTAAATCGACAAGGCTGCCTGTATCCTCATCGTCAGACTCTGCCCAGTCAGAGTCCAAACCGGTCCGGATCCGAGCGATTTTGTCCGACAGAAATCGACTAAACTCCTCGGCTCTACCCTGCAAGGGTTCCTCCCTCACCTCCTGATTAAGGAGAGAGCGAGTTATCCTAAACAGGGCGGCCGGGCGATTATCTGCGGATGCGATGAGGGTGGAAAAGTAGTTAGACCTTGCCACCCTCATCGCCGCGAGATAAGTTCTCGTAAACGACCTTAGTCGTAACCGGTCGGATTCGGATCGGCTGGATCTCCAACAGCTCTCTAGGCCCCGTCTCCGACGCTTCATCTCCCGGAGCTCAATGGAGAACCATGGCGCCCATTGGGATCTGCCCCGGGTCAGGGGCCGCATGGGTACAACTTGGTCAAGTGCCTCTCTGGCTGCCCTTTCCCAAGCTTCCACTAGGGCATCGACCGAGCTGTGAGCAAAGGAGGCAGGTGGGGGCCCAAGCGCCGTTTGGAAACGCTCAGGGTCCATCAGGCGCCTAGGACGGAACCATCTTATCTCTGTTCTGGTGCAAGAACACATCTACTTGTTCCTATGTAGCATGAGCCAGTATTCAGTTTGGACCTGGACATTGCACTCAGTTCAGCCATGAAACCCACCGTGTGACTTTGGCAAGCCACTACTGAGATAAATCCAGTCCCCAAGGTTGTTGCCATATGATGATAGCCAGGAGTGGCAGAGAATTATTTTGGGGATGGTTCAGCCAGCATGCAGTTGATAATGATCATCTGCCTTGATTCTGCAGCCGTTAGATTAAACCATTAGATTAATGTGAGAAAACTAAAAGCAGCCCAGAGGAAGGATGCCCACACACAATAGTAACACCAGGCTGCACTTTTTGCTAAGCTTACAGCTTGGTTCTCTGCATGGTGTTTTTTTAAAGGAAATTTTTAAATGGAAGCTATGAGGGAATGAAGTTCTTATTGTGGTCCCAATGAAAACAATCACCTTAAAGCCACAGACCCACCTCGCATCTTTCCCACCTCCTTCTTTAAGTATGGGATTCCAGAAGCCAAACATCCAGCCTATGAACTATTCCTGATGTCTGTGATCTTGTCTGTATCCATCCATTCTTGACCCAGAAGAAATTGTGCCAGCCTGACATTTGCTGGCCTCCTTGCTGGTTGTTATCCCACCTTTATTGTCTCTGTTTCTGATCATTGTCAGGCATCTGACTTTCCTCCACAGTAAGGAGTGAGGATGCTTAAGAGATTTTATGCACATCGAGGTTGTTCTTAGGTAGTCTTGAAATAAATAGGCTTTAACACTGGTATAATTAATAACTTCACTGACAGTCTAAGGATGAAGTGAAAGCAATGATTTGGGATCATTGCTCTATGCGCAAGTAGAGAAGCAGCCTGTGTCTTCATCAGCCATCATTTCTGGATGATCCTCCTAGCAACAAGGCATTCTTTTTTTCTGACAAGCCGTTTTACTGCCAAATCTGAAACATGAAAAGCAAAGGGCCAAAAAATGTCTGTCCCTCTGCTGATCTCCCTACTGCCCTACGCATCATGCAAACTCAGCAGCTAAAAAAAATATAGCTAGGGAAGGAAAAGATTCTTTCATCTATTCTCTTCCAACTAGCTAAGCTTGTAAGCCGCCCTGAGTCTTCGGAGAAGGGCGGGATATAAATGGAATTAAAAATAAAAAATAAAAAAAATATTGTTTCCTTTCATCATTTTTAGGTGCATAGAATGCCCAGAGACATTCCAGGGAAAGGACATTAGCATATAGGTGGGAGCTAGTAGCACTTTGCTTAACAGAATGGATATTCTACTTGTCCAAAATATCTTAAATGGTCATTAAGGATGGGAAGTAGTTCAGGTGAAAGACAAATGTATTTTGTGTCATCGATTTACAACCATTCGTTCAAAGTTATAACAGCACTGAAAAAGGTGAGCTATGAACAGTTTTCACACTTGAGACCGCTGCAACATCACTATGGTCGCACGATCAAAATTTGGGCGCTTGGCAACTGGCATATATTTATGACAGTTGCATTGATCCGGGGTCATGTGATCACCATTTGTAACCTTCCCAGCCAGCTTCCAACAAGCAAAGTCAATGGGAGAAGCTAGATCCTCTTCTTAATGATCACATGATTCGTTTAACTACGATCGCTTAACTGTTGTGGCAATAAAAGGTTATAAAATGGGGCACAAGTCACTTAACAATTGTCTTGCTTAGCAATGGAAATGTTGTGGCTGTAAGTCGAGGACTATCTATATAGAGAAGAAAAAAAAACGGGTATTGACCTTGCTGAGTTAGATAGGCCAATGTATGACATGGAATCAAAAAACTTCTCTATATTCTAATTAAAATTTCAAATGACTTCTTGGAACTAGGGAGGAAAAATTGTAGTAGGAGAGTTGTGAACCATTTTTCCAAAACATGTTTATGTTTATATAAACACAATAATAAAATAGCAGTAGCCATATTCTTTCTTGCTGATATGATAAATGGAGACATTCCATTTAGTGTGTTTCAGAAAGCTTTTATAGTACTGAGAGTGCTTGAAAAAAAGGGGTAAAACTCGTGTGAAGCCTTAGCTTTTTTCATATAGTAATGTATTTTTTCAGTGAATCTTTTGGAACATGTATTTCTTTTCTAAATATCAAATAAAGCAGATTCATTTTATCTCCCAACTCAGTTATTGCTGTTACCATTTATGACTAGCACAAGCAACACAATTTTAAAATAATTGAAAATCGAGGATAGTGATTTGAATCAGCATAGGTAAAATAGTTGGTAATCAAAATATTGACGCAACTAAACCTGATTAAAGCAGTAAAGTATTGTATCGTGCTTTCAAAACCGCATTAGTTATGCCTGAGCCTCATTTGTGGTTAATTATTTGCTCATTCTATTTTGTTACTACTGCAACAGTGATTTTGAATGAAATTCACGTCTGAAATTAAAAACTGTATTGTATGTTCACAAACCAAAACAATCAGCACCTTTTAAGATGGGTTCCTGAGAACTGTTTAACAGAATGATAGACCCTAAATATTCATTTACCTCCATTCCCAGAATCTGCCAGATTTATTACACAGTGACAGGACCAAGTCCAATATAACTCAGAATCTGAGTATCTAAGCTCACATCTATGCAACTACCTCACCCACCACTTCCAGAGCAGCCCATGCCTGGGGCAGCCCAAGAGTAGATTAGCAATGTTTTTGTTCCTTATCCCAATTTAGATCACTGTAAGGTTAGTGTTGCGCAATATATGACTCTAAGTTTCAGTACTGTCTCCTTTGGTTGCTTGTATGCTCAACTGGAGCTTATGGTGGGGCACATGATATTATAAACAGTAATACAGAGCCTTGGTGGAGCAGTGGGCTAATGCCTCCTTAAGTAACACCAGCTGCCTGCAATTAGTGCAGGTTCGCATCCCACCAGGCTCAAGGTTGACTCAGCCTTCCATCCTTCCGAGGTAGGTAAAATGAGGACCCAGATTGTTGGGGGCAATTAAGCTGACTTTGTAATAATGCCGCTTGGGGGTGTGTGTGAAAGCCCTAATAAGCAGGCATATACATAGAATGAAGGCTACTGCTAAGCTTGTAAGCCGCCCTGAGTCTTCAGAGAAGGGCGGGATATAAATGGAATTAAAAAAAATAAAAATAAAAAATAATACTTTCAGAGTATCCTTCTACCCAAGCTTTCTGCAAAACACTTATTTCTGCAGTACACTGCAACCTTCTTAAAATGAGGCTCAGAAAGTGAGTCTCTTAGAGATTTTCTATCTCAGGTAAATTCTGCATGACGGACTTGGGTGAGTGTCCCATCTCCTCTTACCAAGAGATGGGACAGGAAGAGTCAAAGAGTCAAAGAGTCAAAGAGTCAAAGTGGGTATTTTGATGCCTGCTCCCCTCATTTGTAACAGTGTATCCTCAGCACAAGACCTCCCTCTTATTCTTCCTAGTGTTTTCCTGCAAGTGCAGAATCTGTTTTTTTCTAATTTTGGCTCAACTAGCCACAGGAATTGACTGGCCGGCTTGTTATCATGGGCTAAGAGAGAGTGACTGGCCCAAAGTCATCCAGCTGGCTTTCATGAGACTAGAACTCACTGCCTCTTGGTTTTGTAGCCCAGTGCCTTGACCACTAGCCCAAACTGGCTCTCATTGTCCTCCCTCTTATATTTTCCAAGAAATGGTTCTGGAGGGCCAGGATAATTAAGTAACTAGAAAAAAATATTTCTGCTGTTATACTTTAGTTAGTGTTTATTTGATATCATTTTTTGCATTAATTTTGCACTTGATTACACTGCTTCCTGAGAAAGGTAGTTTACAGTGTACACTGACTATATAAATAAAAGAAATAAAATGTAATTAAAGAAAACAGCAACAAAGTGAATTTACACTCACATTTTAATCATTTTCTTAGTAAAATTGATTACATGTCTACAATTTCTGGTTACAGTTATTGGAACATACATTTATAAATTTGCACATTTATATATATATTTTTGAATGAAAGTGATTTCTGTTTGTTTGATATATAGTCAAACATTTGCAATGTTTGTATGCAGTTCATTTTCATGACTTGGCATTTTCTTTATTGTTCCCCCTTCATTTCCAATGAAATGGAAACATTTCAGAATCAAGCTTGTCCATTCACTAAAACATACTATATACAATACTATGCTAGACACGCACACACACACACACACACACACACACACACACACACATACAACAGGTAATAAGAGTAGCAAGGTTTTACCCAATATTTTCAGTTTTCCAGAGAACAGAGAAGCAAGTAGATATTTAGGCGTAAAAGCTAGAGATTCAGTTATTGTCAATAGTCATAGGGTCCTGAATCACCTTTGTACAGAATTATTATTGTTGTGTTTTTATCACACCTTTTTTTTAAAAAAAATGTTCTAACTATGAGATTAGGCAAAGAAGGATGTCTTTACTTCCAAACTTGATTGAGTGACAGGGTGACATATAAAGTAGGAAAAGCATAACTTGTAAATGATAGTAGTAACTGGGGCAAGGAGAGTTTTCTTAGCAATTACTGAAGTATTAATATACTTGTGATTGCATCTTCTACTTAGTTTTCAGATATGCCATGGTAATAGACTTGATATTCTGTCCTATGTTACCTCACAAACTCATCACAATAAGGAATACTTCAATATTTTCATTGTTATTAATTTTTTGTAGAAATATGTAATTAATCCCTTCAGAACTTCAGCATCACATGAATGAGAGAGCATTGTGGTTGCATTAAGTCTTGACGTGGATTTCCTGTCTGCAAAAAACAAACATAATCATTATTTTTCCAAGTTATAAAAAACGTTCAGAGGAAAGGGAGAGCAACGGCATGTCTCCTTGGTAACAGTAAAACCAGCAGGTTTTTCAGTTACACTAGGGGGTGAATATAGCACTCAATACAATTTTTAGATACATTTTTGTTAAATTACCCTCACTTAAAATTGTTTCTGTTTTTGATAGATACATTTGATGTACAAAAATACTAGTGGGGACAGAAGGTATTTCCATGAGTTTATTTTCTATGGAGAAGAGGATGTTTATGGTAGGAGGGAACTAATGACTTCTGAATCCAGATATTTTATATGTAAAATATGGTATTTATTATAAGTTATTATTGCTGCCTGCGTGAGCTCTCTCTCTCTGGAACTTTTACAGTAGAAAAATATGCTATAGTGCAGAATTAATAAAGTAGACATTTAGTAGTGAATATAATTCCACCTTGCTGGTCCCAAGCCTGAATAAGAAAGGAAAGTAGTTGTCAGATTCTGCTACAGGTTGGCTGAGATTTCCACGTAGCATCTCTATACATCAAGCCCAAAACAACGCTCATGAGGACCCTTAGATACAATAGGAATAATGCACAGAACAAGAAGAAGACAATAATAGTGAATATAATAGTAGGGGAAAAAATAATAGTATTAGCTTTCCTTTTATTTGTTTCTTATATTGTCGACAAGAGTCATCACTTCACCATTCAGACTCTTGAAAAAGCATATCTATCTTGTGAAGTTAGGGGGGGTCCGAAAATATGAGCAAGCCAGTGTTTTCCAAATGCCAAGTACTGTGTTTTGAAGGAACCAGCAAAACATGGAAGTGTGTTGTTAATCTTTTGCAATTTCAATAATCAGAAGTCTGAGGCCGCATGTTGATGAACCCTGATATTCTGGTCCTCTGTTTAGGTTAGTTCACTGCTGCATTCCAGTGGAAAATTTGCATACAGAATAGAACTTATTATTACTAGCTCCATTGATGATCAATTAAGCCTGCACCTGCTATGACAAAGGGAAAACATGTAACATCAGCTAATTCTAGGGTCCTATAGTAGATATCTGGAGTATTTGGAGTAGTCAGGCAAAAAAAAATATCATTGAATTGTTTAATATAAGAGTAGCAATTTTTTTTCTCCCTTGCCTGCATGCACCATAAATTATATTGCTGAAAAGACTTTATGTGAAACTTTATGTGGAAATTATGTGGATTTAGTTCAGTTCCAACCACAAAAGCAAATTCTTGGGTCTAGACTTATCTAGCTTCTTTGTTTTTGTTTTTGTTTTCATTAGGTTCCATTTGGTGGTTGGTGGGTTTCTAAGTGACTTGAGTGACATCTTGAAATCTCCCCAAGATTTTGTAAAGTCCTGCTCTGTTGTATTTGTGAAGCAATGTTTGCACTTGTTTTAGCTGCCCTAAATACTAAGAACTCTCAAGCTGAGAAATAGAACAAGACGTATCTACTGATGTCCCATTGATGATCTTCCCTAGGCTGGTAACAAAACATTCGGAAACTAAATGGCAAGGGCAGAATGCAAACCACTGCCAAAATTTCAAACTGTATCAGGTCCACATTAAAATGAATATTTAAAGGTACAAAGGCACAAAAGCAGAACGGGTCAGGGGAGAATAAAGAAGGAAGTGGCAATGCCCTATTTTTGAATGAAAAAATGACATGGTGAAACCGAGCATGGCACAGGATGGCAGGGTGGTGGTGTGTGATGGTGGCAGAGGTTCTCTACATACGACCACAACTGAGCCCAAAGTTTCTGCTGCTAAGCGAAACAGTTAAGTGAATTTTGCCCCATTGCCACAGTTGTTAAGTAAATTACAACAGTTGTTAAGTTAGCAACAAGATTGTTAAGTGAATTTGGCTTTCCCACTGACTTTGCTTGTCAGAAGATCACCAAAAGGGATCACATGAGCCCAGGACACTGGAACTGTCATAAATATGAATTATTTGCAAAGTGGCTGGATTTTGATCACTTGACCATGGGCGTGCAGCAACAGTCGTAAGTGGGGAAAACGGTCATAAGTCACTTTTTTCAGTGCCACTGTAACTTTGAACAGTCACTAAATGAACCGTTGTAAGTCATGTACTAGCGATGTGAATATTCTTGCTATTTTTAATTTGTTTGGCAAAATACTAAGAGAGGGAACAATCGTCCCATATCATGGGACGTATCAGTAGATATGGTGGATACTTTCTTGTTTTCCATTCAGGACAGCATAATCCCCTTTTGTCCGGAATGGCTACTTTGATTGTCCTCAGCTGAAGAATTGGAAGGATCTTGAAGCCTGCCTCCCCTTTGGCTGCAGTTTTTCTCATCCCCAGTAGCATCCTCTTTTGTTTACATTTACTTTTTATTTTGTTTACTTACCAGTAATTACCAGTAGTCTTCTTAAATAATTAAATTAAATCTTCTTAATTAAATCTTTTTTTTTTGGAAAAGTTTTACAGTACATTTTGTCTTTAACAATCCCCCCTCCCTCCACCCACCCCTACCTAACCCTCCCTATCCCTTCCCCCCATTCCCCCCTCCCCCCCGACTTCCCAGAGCTAAGTACAAGGTATAAAAACAAAAAACAATCATAAACATCCATATGCTAACAACAATAAACTATTAAGTCTATCGCCCTCTAGCTCATATGAAATGACTACAAGCAATACTAATATTACATATAAAAAGAAAAAGAAAAAAAAAGGAAAAAAGAAAAGGAAACTTATTCAAATGCTAAATGAAACTTTTTAGTCCCATATTTGTTCTGGATATAATCAATCCACTTTTTCCACTCCATAATATAACGTTCTTGCAAATGATCTTTCAAGTAAGCCGAAATCTTTGCCATTTCCGCCAGGTCAGAAACTTTTAGAGTCCATTCTTCTATAGTCGGCAGTTCCTCCTTTTTCCAATATTGACCTATTAAGAGTCTTGCTGCTGTGATTAAGTTCAACATCAACTTAATGTCCACAACAGTAGCATCTGTAATTATGCCCAATAAAAACAATTGCGGACAAAACTTTATCCTTTGCTTGAAGATCTTCTGCATATTCCACCAAATTTTTATCCAAAAAGCCTTAACCTTTTTGCAGGTCCACCATATATGAAAATACGTTGCATCTTCACCACCACACCTCCAACATTTAGGTTGATAATTCGGATACATACTTGCAAGCTTTTTAGGATCTAAATGCCATCTATAAAACATTTTATAAAAGTTCTCTCTTAGGTTTTGGGCTTGCGTAAATTTTACGTTCCTCACCCAGATCTTTTCCCACGTGTCCATTGTAATAACTTCTTGAATATTCTGGGCCCATTTTATCATACAGTCTTTAACAAGTTCTGTTTCTGAGTCAATATCTATCAATGCAAGATAAATCCGTTTGATATTTGCTGGACCCTGGTTTCTAATTTGCTTTATCAAATTTTCATCAGTCATTGAGAAACCAATTTTCTGATCTTCTTTCCACCTGGCACATAATTGAGTATATTGAAACCAAGTTTGAACGATCTTCTCATCTCGCAAGAGATTGTACGGCTTCAAACACCAGACGTTCCTTTCCAAGCTTAAGATCTCCTTATACGTCTTAATTAAATCTTCTTTAATTCTAACTCTCTGCATCCCTTAATACCTGGTGTTACTCCCTTGCTCCCTGGAACTTCTTGAAAGCTGCAGGGGCTTTTAAGTCTGTCCTCTGCCCTAGCTTTATATGTTTAACTATATATGAAGCAATTAAATTTCAGTGAGCCAAATAGTACTGGAGAACTAGAAAATTACATTTCAGAGGAGTAGGACTGCTGTCAGCATAACCATCTCAGTTATTTTTTCTCTCTCTCTTTCTGCTGTAGTTAGAATATGAAAAGTAGCTTTTGTGCTTGTAAAGTCTCTGTGGTCTGAAATTGATAGGGTTTTGATAACTACTGGAGTCTGGCTTCTTCACATTTTTATGGGAGTTGGGTCATGTCTAGACCAAATTCATGATCTGATATTCCTCTCCCACTTTCATATGTTTGACTATAAATCAGTCATGCTGGAAATAATGATAAGAATTATATTTAGTGCATCTGTAGGATACCAGATTGTGGCAAGTTTATCTTAATAGTTTATTACAGTACTTACTTGTTAAATGGTCTTTTGACTTGAGGTTGAATATATGTGTTTATCTTCTGGACACCATTATATAAAATCAGCCTCTGATCACAGCTGGACTTAATTTTCCCATAGGTAGATGCTTGCATGCCTTAAGGCTACATCCAAAATTGTTCTGCTCATTACAAAATGCTGTGTGGAGATGTGCCATGATAGCTTCATTATATCATCAGGTGATGAATCTATAGGAATTGAGAAACAAAGGCTTGTATGTTTGCTTGAGGTAATGAATCTTGCTTTTGATTTTAGAAGAATATGGAATAACTTCAGAGTCTGTATGGATCAGCCACTGGTTACAGAAACATCAGCAGGTTGTAAATTAATCTTATTATAGTGGAGAAAGTAAAGCCTCTTTGCCAGCTCTTGTGCTTCACTGGAAAATGGAAAAGGAGAACAATTGGCAGCAAGAACCGATTGCTGTAAATGAATTTCTTTCAGGAAAACCATAACAATCTCTAGATATTGAAATTGTGGGTTTAACTCTTAGACATCTAAAGTAAACACTGCTTCATTGAATGATATTGTTGCAGATTTGTGCCTGTATTGAGACGGCAGTATTATTTAAGCACACAAGATTCTATGGCATTTCAATGTATTTCCTGTTACGACAAATATTTTAAAATCAGTTTTATGAAAGAACTTCAGCTGGATTATAAGGCCAAATGAGAACATAGCCACCAGAGAGCATGAACTGCATACATTTTAATTCAGAATACTGACAAAAATTTTCAATCTATCAGAAGGGATTTTGAAGGTCTTTTAGTCCAACCCCTTGCTCAAGGAGGAGACCCTATATCATTTCATACAGGTGTCTGTCTAGTCTTTTCTTAAAAACCTCCAGTGATGAAGCACCTACAACTTCTGAAGGCAAGCTGTTCCACTGGTTAATTGTCCTCACTGTTAGAGAGTTTCTCCTTAATTCCAGGTTGCTTTTCTCCTTGATTAGTTTCCATCCATTGTTTCTTGTCTTGCCTTTTGGTGCTTTGGAAAATAAGTTGATCCCTTCTTTCTTGTGGTCAGCTCTTCAAATACCAGAATACTGCTATCATGTCACCCCCTAGTCCTTCTTTTCTCTAGACCAGACATACCCAATTCCTGCAGCTGTTCTTCATATGTTTTAGTCTCCAGGACTTTAATCATCTTAGTTGCTTTTCTTTGCACTTTTTCCTCAAAGTCTCAACATCATTTTTGGAATGTGGTGACCAAAACTGGATGCAATATTCTAGGCGTGGCCTTATTAAGCATTTATAAAGCATTACTAATAGTTGATTTTGATTCTATGCCTCTCTTTATACAGCCGAGGATTGTATTAGCTTTTTTGGCTGCTGCTACACACTGCTAACTCATATTTAAGTGATTGTCCACTAGGACTACAAGGTCCCTCTCACAGTTACTACTTTTGAGCCACATTTTGTCTAATCTATACTTGTACCTTTGATTTTTCCTGCCTAGGTGTAAAACCTTGCTTTTCTCCACATTAAATTTCATGTTGTTGGATAGGGCCCATTATTCAAGTCTGTGAGGATCTTTTTGGATCCTAAGCTTGACTTCTGGGGTGTTGGCTATTCCTGCCAGCTTAATGTCATCTGTAAATTTGATGAGTTCCACTTCTATTCCTCATAAGAGTCATTTATGAAGATATTGAAGAGTACTGGGCCTAAGATCGAACCATCTGGTGCCTGCCACTTACTTCCCTCCATGTAGATGCAGTACCATTAAGGACTACTTACTGAGTACAGTTTGTCAGCCAGTTTTGTCAAACTGACTGTCAAAAAGCATGGCTGCATATAGTGCTTTAGTTTCTATATAGATGGCTTGATTGACTGATTGCAGAAGTGTGTTAGTTTGGACACAGAGAAACACATTCTGGCTTCAGAATGGCTTTCACTTGGCAACCAGACTGCACCAGCACTGTTTCCTTTTTAGTACCAGACCTAGTTTACTTGTGTATTTGGAGCTTAACAGCAATGGCCTGCCAGTGCTCTGCTGTATTGTCCTTCAAGAAAATCTGTGCCTCTCTAAATCTATGCTCATTGCTGTTTTTAATTTTTTAAACTTTTATCCATTTATCCATTTTGTTTTGAAGGAAGGAAGGAAGGAAGGAAGGAAGGAAGGAAGGAAGGAACAGAATGATAGGAAGGGAGAGAGGTTTTCTGATGCCCTCTGCCAACTTCCCACAAGAAAACTCAGTGGGGAAGCCAGGAGGAAGTCGGAGGTTTCTCTGGCTCCCACTGTTTGTCTTTTGCCCAGTAGTAGTCATTCTGTTTTTCTGTTGAGGTAAGGAAATATCTCTGGAATGATTAACCAATTAGGCAAGAGTTGTCTAGTGGTAATTTAAAGTGCTACAGTGTGTCTAAACCTAGTGATCACCTTGTTAACACAAATTAAATTAGTTAGATTTTTCACAAGTTAATGAATTGAGCTTCTTATATCAACCCAACCAGGGCATTCTACCAGTGAAATATATTGTTTAGTGAATTCAAAGACAGAAACTGTCTGCAGGCCAAATTACTAACGTTTTTTTTTTAAAAAAAACTCTGAGAAGCTATTAAGGGGAGGTTAAAGAAGAGAAAATGAAGCCATAGTGTTGTATTGGCGAAGTGAAAGAGAAAAAGTGAAAGATAAATAAGAATAATTTAAGCTCTTAAAACACATATGAGTAAAAATAACGAGTACATGCAGAGAGAAATAGATGGAAATAATTAGCTTCGTTACTCAAAATATCCTTAGTAGTTTTGAAAACCATACTGGAGACAGACATTTTCAGATCATCTGAAGCATTTGCGTTTTTCAATCCCCTCAATATTTTCATTTGTGGTATTGAGGGACCTCTAGTGGACGCCTGGGAAAAATATTTGTAGGGGGGGATTTAATGAAAATGTAGTGTGCTTCTGTAAAGCAGTCAAATCACCATTCCTATAGCTTCTAACCTTTTAAAGATATAATGTACAATATCTAAGTAGATTATTTAGTAACACTTTAAGAGAAAAAAAATTATGCTGAATATACCAGTTGTAAATTTACGTAAAGAGTGGGGTTTCTGTTGTGACTGTTTAAAAATTGTTCTTTCCAAAGTAATAGGTATGTAGGTGTATTATAAAGATTTTCAATAACAGATGTATTCTTTCAGATTCTTGTGGGTTAATGTAATGTTTTCAATCCCTGCCTCTGGCTTCCTTTTGTTGTGATTCAGGGTCAGCCTGTGGGTTCGGCAGTTGGGTCGGACGACTCAGAGGAGGAGGGGGGTGTTGAAGAGCTTGCTGAGGGGGTTGAAGATCTTGCTGATGAGAGCCCTCAGCCAGGCCCCTCCCACCTGGTCACGACGGACACCCAGCTGTGTGAGCCTGACAGCGTGGATGAAGATGACCCACAGCTGGCCCTGTTCAAGGACGCCCGACGCAGGAGGCAGTCAATCAGGAGTAAACAGAGGAAGGCAATGGGGCACCTCGGAAGGAGGCAGAGAGAAGCCACGCCCTGAACTGTATAAAAGGGGAATGCGTGGGAGGGCTGGTTTGCTGAAGGCAACCGCTTGATTAGTTCCTGTTTCATAGGTCCTGTTTCATGGTTGGTGTCTTGTTTTGCTCTGTTTTATGTTAATAAATTTGGCAGGCTTAATTCCAGCCTCTTGCCGTTTGTAAAGGGGTTGTCCCTGCCTTTTCTGCAGGGCCGGTAGCAGGCTGGTACAGAACACCTTTATAGTGGCTTAAAAGCATTAATCATATGTATGTTGTTGTTTATATAAAAACTGAAATTTTGCCACTGTGCTTCAGACCGTCTCCTTATTTAGAGATATTATATTTGCAACTGTTTGGGTAGGCCTGTGTGTGTGTCAGTTGACATTAGCAAGAAGGAATAAAACTTCCCTTCCCTTTAAAAATTTGCCACTTTCTCCATATTGCTTAATGATTTATTTTCTTTCTTGCAGGTACAGGAGAAAGTGGGAAAAGTACATTTATCAAACAGATGAAGATAATTCATGGATCAGGCTTTTCAGAAGAAGAGCGTAAAAACTACACAAAACTGGTTTATCAAAACATATATTCTGCTATGCAAGCTATGGTGAGCGCTATGGATGCTTTACAAATACCATACTCATCTGAACAAAGCAAGGTATATTATTGCACATAAATTGAAATTACTTGTATAAGTCAGATTAAGTAAAAAAAAAAAGTACTGGTAGTTTTTTTTTATATACTGGCCATGTAAGGATTTTGCTCTGTCCAATATTCAGTAAGCCTTCATGGTGTAGTAGCTTCATTGCATTTTTGTCACTGCCCTGATATTCTTCCAATGTCCTTTTTTATTCTTCAATTCTCTGCCCACCTGTTTTCCTTGGTAAGTAGAGTCTGACATTGTCATTGTGTGGATGAAGGGTATGCTTCATAGTCTTTTTGTTTCTGGTTTTTCTAGCCAGGCCTTTTCATTTTGCTTGAACTTAATCCACTACTCCAGCTGTATATTTAATGACTGGAATTGCCCAGGATCTAATTGCCTTGATATTATTTCTGCCACTGTGTTGGACTTTAAGATCTCCTTCACTCTGATGATTCATTTTAGCCTTCTTGACTTCAGTATGCTTGATGTTGTCAGGTATTTGTTTCTATTGTCTTCATCCAGACCAGACATGTCAAACACAAGGCCCAGGGGCCAGATCCGGCGCGCGAAGTGGTTTCATGTGGCCCGCAAAGCCATCCTGGAAACAGTGAGGGAACGGCCCCCACTGCCTTGGCCCTGAGACCCTCCTTCTGCCAGAGACCCTCAGATCTGTCCCACTCCTGCCCAGGCCCCCATAGACACCCTTGATGCGGACGATGTAGAGCTGGCCATGCCCACCCAGTAGGCCATATGCACTGTAGCCACGCCCACCCAGTAGGCCACTCCCACCCTGGCCATACCACCCGGCCCCCTGAGGGCAACCACAATGCTGATGCGGCACTCAATGAAATTGAGTTTGACACCCCTGATCCAGACACTTCATATTATTTCCATAAGGTATCTTGATTCCTTCAGTTTTCCTCTATTGATCTTTTGTCTCTCTGCTGTTTGGGTAGTTTCCTTTGTCCCCAGGTGGAAAGAGCTTGTTTTCAACTAGATGTTGTAGGACTGCATCAGTTATCATACCAGTTAGCAAGTTGAAAGTTGTTAATAACTACAACAGCTAACCAATACGGGTCTGTTGTTAGCTGGTGCTGCCATTTTGTTGGATCTTTCATTATCAGGTAGGTTTTACCAGATATTGACCAATCTTTAATTCCACTTCTTTGCACTATGTTGTTAAACTGCTCGCAACCACTTTAGCACCCAAGCTTCCACAAGAGGATTTAAAATGTTTTATTATATTATGCTTATTTATGTTTTTCTGTTTCTGTTTTATCTGCTGGCCAAAAGCAGTAATAAATCATATTGAAATAGACTTGTGCATGTGTTTGCAGTTTGAGTCACTCAAGAGAGAGATGTTCATCAGAAGGAAGTAGCTAATGTGTACAATGCAAAAGGAAGGAACATAGATCCAATTAAGACATGAACTTATATAAACTCTTGGAAAATATTGATTTAAACATAAATTCAGTGTGGAATCTTCTCTTCATTAGAGCCCGTCTTCTTTGTTGTGAAATATAGATCAATACTATTGTTCTCAAATATTATGGATGTCAGGTTGAGGTTTAGAAGTGTTAATAATATAAATTCATGGCACACATGAGGTGCTTTTTTTAGTTCCTATTATTTACTTAAATTCAGGCATCCACTGTATAAATTAGGCCAGTATTATTAATCCTATATTTAGGGATTATGGTGTGAAATTAATTAAAATAATAGAAACCACGTACAGTATTTTGCCATCTTTCCCATATCACTCAATAAAATTAGAACAGTAAGCATTTTTTAGGGGATTCCCTGAGACTGATTGTTTTTAAAGTTAAACAAAGCTGCCAGGATGCCCCAATTTAAAACCATCACCCCAGAGCCGGGGGTCCCCGACCTTTGCAACTTTAAGACCTGTGGACTTCAACTCCCAGAATTCCCCAGCTAGCATGTTTGGCAGGTAAATCGGTCTCTCCTGCTAAACAAAACCTCTAAGGATTTACAGTAATATGCAATATTCTTTTTTTCATCTTACTTTAGTTTTATGTGCAGTCTTGGGACCATCCAAACTGGTTGGAAAGGGTTTCATTCCCTGATTTGTTACAGCTACTGAATATTTTATCTCCCGAGAGGACACGGTTTGGATTCATAAACCTGGATGATGAGGTAGCTCAAAGAGGAAATATTGTTTTTTATCCAAGGTGAAAGAAACGACTAGAGATATTCCATTCTTATTTTATCTGTGTGACTCCATGTCCTATCTCTTACCAGAACAACTAATAAACTAATAATCTGTTATAACAGCTGATAGGTAGTGTGCAAGGAGGAAGTGATGGAGGAGGAAGATGAAAAGAGGATTCAGTAAGAGCAGGAATCACTTTGATTTGAAGACAGTACAAGCCTGGCCACTGTTGGGTGACCAACATCATATTATTTTATGTTTCATTCAGTTTTCTTGAATTTGTCTTTGATGCTTTGCACAAGAGTCCAAAATGGCATACATTCCATTCCATCCTCTACTTTCCCCCTACATCAAAAACCCTGTGATGTATTTCCTTACAGGATGTAGAAAACCTGGCAGTCATTATAGCCTAGTCTTTCCTACCGGAGCTCACTAATTTGGCCTAATTATTCTCCATTGTAGAATTATTATTCCACATGGAATTATTTCCTCTGGAAAAAAATTACAGATATTTTGAACAAGCAAAGTGCTCCAGTATAGCTCTAAATCACTGACTTTGGAATTATTTCATCAAAAATTGGAAGGGTTACAGATGTTTGTTTCCCCAGGTTTGATTATGGGAAAATGGATACTATACATGGATACTAGATAGACACACATGGACACTATTCCCTTTCTAATTTCCACCTTATACATGTATTGCCTTCTGTTCTTTAAGCCTCATGGTATTTTTATTTTATTTATCAATTGCATCCAACCCCACTTTCCAAATAAATTACAATTACCTTGGTCCTCTACATATTATTTTTCAAAAGTACACAAATATTCCTATCTCCAGCCAACACAGCACAATAATAATTCCTTATATGTTTATTTATAGAAATAGGTAACTTCCTCCTCCTATTGTAAGACCTATTTGGAATTCCTTTTCAGGCTTCATTTTGGCTTCCAAGAAGTTTCTTCTTTCATTTTGTGTTTTAATTACCTAATCCCCACCCACCCGTTTACCTTCACATCTTGTTTCCTCTGTTCTGCTATTTACATACTCTGGACATTCAGATTCTTAGAACCCAAGTTATTTCCTTGCTTTTTCTGGCAAACCTCCACCACAAATTGCATGACTTTTTTCATTTTCTAGCTTTACTGCAACCCTCTAGGACAGGGGTTGCCAACCTGCGGGACAGGCTGGCCAGTGCACGTACTCACACCCACTCGTGCTAGCAACACTGCTATGCAAATGGTATGTTCCGCGCGCTGCACAGTGAAAAGGCACCATGTGGCAAAAACAGGGTGCCATGTGGTGAAAACAGCGCCGCAAGCCAAAAATGGGACACCGCTAGCGAGTGTCGTGTGGGCACTAGCACTCCCCGTTTGCACCACTCCTGCTCATGGCCCCGTTCGTATATATGTGCACACGCGGGTGCGTAAAATCCAGGTAGTCCTTGACTTACAACTATTTGTTTAGTGAATGTTCGAAGTTACAACAGCACTGAAAAAGGTTTCCAGTTACTGTTTTTGACACTTAGAAAGTTGCAGCATCCCTATGGTCATCTGATTAAAATTCGGATGCTTAGCAACTGGCATGTATTTATTACAGTTGCAGTGTCCCAGGCTCACATGATCTCTTTTGTGATTTTCTGAAAAGCGAAGTCAATGGGAAAGCCAGATTCACATAGCAACCATGTTACTAAGTTAAAAACTTCAATGGGTTGCTTAACAATTGTGGCAACAAAGTTCACAAGATGGGGCAAAATTCACTTAACTAGTGTTTTGTTTACTAACAGCAAATTTGGACTCAATTGTGCTCGTAAGTCAAGGACTTACCTGTGTTGCAAAACATGAAAGAGAGAACATGGCAGCAGCCATGTTCTGGGTTTGGGAAGAAGAGGGGAAAAGGGCAGAGAGGTGCAATAGGGAAGAGATTGAATATTGAAGTCAGTCAAGAGAAGAGGGTTAATGTAGAGCAAAACCCATGGCGTCATCTCAGACAGCTAATCTTTTGCTCCGTTTTGGATGGTGTTCTCTGTGGTAAGCAGCAATTTAGTAGAACATGCTGTTCGGTTTGGGTGGCAGTCAGTTTTATTGTAGTAAGAGAGCACCCCAGTGATTTCTTTCTCTTATCCAAAACTAACATCAAATTTTACTTCATTTTGGGAACAGTTACAATGTGCTAACATTTATAACCACATAATTAAAAAGGAGAGTAAAAGAAAATAATTTTTACTTCTTTTCTAACTCAATTCAAGGCAGTTGATAAGTGAGTGGCTGGTATAGGTGGAAACTGCATATGTGGAACTGTAACTCGGGAAAGGCAAGATATTCCTAATTTACCTAGAAGAAATAATTAGGTCAGGGAGACAGCAGCACTTTGCTCTTCATTAAAGCAGTCTGATTTCTTTTTTCAGGTGTCTACCTGAGTGTGAAAAAAAAGAGGAGATGTTGCTGATTTATAAGCTTGATTGAGCTTTTAAAGCTTTTATAACCATTATTCCTTAAGGTGGTGGCATTTATTTTTCAGACTTGAATCAAGATGGTGCGCTTTAATGAGCAGGAAAGCTCCACTGGACTTTCATGAGGCCCAGTGCACTTTTTGGGAATAGGTTTTGAAGCATGCACTGCCCTAGTAATTACAGTTTGTTCATACTGTTCCTTTGAAAATGGTTACAAATTTCTAGTAACCCAGAATGCCACAAACTGAGGTTATATATGCCGGTCTCATTTGCTGCCTTGGTACCCAACTTCTTTCTTGGGCAATTTGAGATTTTGAAATGACTGATTTTTCAGCTACTCTCTGAGCTTTCTCTCTGTGAGGGACAATTTTAGTGGCAACCTGCGATAAAGAGCTTTTTTTTTTAATGGCGGGGACTTTTTAGCAAGGAAGCTCAGGCAGGCTAGTTCCGTCCTTATGTTTGCTGCTGGCAAGCAAACACTTTGTTATAATGACAGCTGATCTATTTGCTGAAGGAGGTAGCCTATATTTTCCTTTTTTTCTATCTAAATTTATTTTCCCTTATGATGTTGCATCATGGTAGGGTTTTGTCAACTTCGCTTATCACATCAGTAAAAGAAGAAATAATTTATCAGGAATTCAGTGTACACTGATTTCAACTGGTGATAACGGAAATTAAGCACTTAGATAAGCAGATTTCTAGCAGGCTTTGTATGATTTGGATATACGGGAACATTTTGGTCAAGTGCATTTTTTCACCTCCCTCCTCAAATAGCATGGAAATGCAGTAATCAAAGAACCGATTGTGGTGAGTCTCTGCTATTTAGTTGGTAGCAGGCATAATAATATCCAGTGCAGCACAGATGCAGACAAAATGGCAGTGCTTAGTTACTATGGTGACCACCTTGGGTATGACTTTTCAAATAGAAATAGACTTTATAATAGAATATTTCAGTTTACAGTATGTTCCTGGAAGGAAGTGGCAGATTCTATAAGTAAGCTGCAACCGTCTTAAGTGAGAATTTGCTTTACTGCAAGGTTTTTAATTGTTTGTAGTTTTCTGTACGTATTTTACTACCTCAGTTAGCTCTGAGTTAAGAATTTTATGATCTGTCAAATAAAAGGTTGCAGTTATAATACCTGTAGTAAGTTTATTGAAAGCAATGGTGGTGCCAGCCTTATGAGGTAGACTAGAGCTGGAAAAAGACTCCATAGCAAGTCTAGAGCTGTTCTTCATTGGGATTGGTTACCATAATGGCATTGTGCAAGACTGGTTGTAATTTACCTACTCTTATTTTAACTTTTATAAATAAACTAGCTTTGGAGTCCTTCCTTTTACTTCTGAAAATGTTAATTAAAATATTGTTATACAATTTGATCTGACTTTAATTCTTCTTTCTCCCATAACAAAGGCTTCTTTGAAGCTTTTAACAAGCCTGTTTTCTAAATCCCTGAAAAGAGATATTATAATTGTCTTGGTTAATCATTTATTTATTTATTCAATTTTTATAGCCATCTCAACCAAATGACTCTGAGCAGCTCACAATGCTAAGTACTATAGTTGTTAACACTTCAGCCACCTTCTTTTCAGTATCTAGTAAAATGTTCTTATCTGGGTCATTCTCTTGACTTGTCACTTGTATTTCGACTTTAAATGCCCTTTTTATTTATAATCCACATTTCTTAATTCAATATTTCTGATTCTACTATTTTGGCATCAAGCAAGATTTGTTTCACATCTGTCATTCCTTCATTAACACTGGATGGTTGTCCATCCGTAGAAGTGTACTTTGTTACTGATATCACAGTTACTAATTTCTGGTCCCATTCTTCAAAGATCTTCTCTAATATTTAAAAGCTGAAGAATTTGTATCATTTTGTAAATTCCAATACTGATCAAAACTTTTGGTTTACATGTTTTTTGCCCAGAATCTTTAATTCCCTGTAGTGTTCAATTTAAATCATAATGTCAACGCTGCTAACATTGGATGTTCCTGCTCTGACAACTGATGAAAATGCAGCCATTTTCTCTTCTCCTTTAACATGCTTTTCATACTTTTAGAATTCAGGTGCAGCAGGGCGGGTTGGGATGTAAGCTCAGCTAGCCATAATAACAGCGCTGCTGTGGGAACTCAAGGGCGAGCTGACAACGTTTCGGGGGGCTGAGGAGCTGAGGAGAAAGCCCATGCTTGAAGCTAACTGGGGAATGTGTTTTATGACAAGTTATTGTGGGTGGGAATTGTACTTTGTTACTTTGTATGTGGGGGAAGGGAATTTAGTTTTTGGGTTCAACTATGTAGTGCCGATACTTTGTTTCCCGAATAAAGGTTCCTTAAGGAAGAATTTTGCCTCAAAGTTCTTTTGATGGGTTTCATCTATCGGAACCATAACATATAATCTATATATGATATAACTTACAGTAGACAAAATAACTTTTTTTCTCATGAAAAGCTGTTTATTTTATATAGTTAGTTCCGAAATCTTATAGTAAAAATTTCAAAGTTCCAAATTTTTTAGTAGTAGCACTAGTAAATGCATTGCAATCAAAAGACCTAGCATGATTTTTTATTTAAGTGAGAAATCTAGACCTTCTCATGCCTGTCAAGTTAATTTTATTCACATAATCAAATGGAAATAAAATGCTTTCATCTGTTGCCCAGTCATTTGTGTAAAATTTCCAAAGTGCCTGATTTCTTGGTTCATCAAATCACATTCTGACTAATGCTAAAGGAATCAGAGTTAGCCTAGTCTAAGTGGAAATGCCAAGTACTGTACTTTAGCAACGAACATATTTATTTTCAGTTTAGATTCATTTCTATCATGGAACATTAGTGCCAAAAGTTATGCCTGCACATGTAGGATCAGGTGCCAGGCTTTAAGAAGAGCATAGTTGCTTATTCTTGTTTTCTTGGGGAAAAAAATGCAAGAAATAGTTTGGGATTCTGATTGCTGGCCCAGTAAATTCAAATGACACTGTGTGTTACTGCTTGCTTGCTTATTTAACATGTTTCCTTTCCACATGGAGGACACTCATTATATATAAATTTGTAAGATCGGCACTGAGAAAAGAGAGAGAAAAATCCAAAGTAATATCTGTTATTGTTGTCTATTGTCTATTTAAGAGCTATACTATTTCTAAGATAAGCTAAGAGCTATGTGCTTGCAGGAGTTTTTTTTATTTTTTTATTTTTATTTTAATTCCATTTATATCCCGCCCTTCTCCGAAGACTCAGGGCGGCTTACAAGCTTAGCAGTAGCCTTCATTCTATGTATATGCCTGCTTATTAGGGCTTTCACACACACCCCAAGCGGCATTATTACAAAGTCAGCTTATTGCCCCCAACAATCTGGGTCCTCATTTTACCTACCTCGGAAGGATGGAAGGCTGAGTCAACCTTGAGCCTGGTGGGATGCGAACCTGCACTAATTGCAGGCAGCTGGTGTTACTTAAGGAGGCATTAGCCCACTGCTCCACCAAGGCTCTTATTGAGTTGAGTGTAACTGGGTGAATTCTTTTTCCCCCTTGTCTTCATGTACCTAAATCAGAAGGTGCTTTGTTACCTCCAAATTCAAGATGAAATTTTTGTTCATCACTTTGCAGTTTAGGCAAACTTTTAAAAGAAACAGATAGGTATTAATATGGCACTTTAGAAATAACAAATAGCAATAAGTAGGTGTTTTTTTAAGGCTGCTTTAATTAGGGTATTTGTGTAATCAGTGTGGAACACAGTGTGTTCCACTGTGTAATCAGTGGAACAATCTGCCTCCAGAAGTTGTGGATGCTCCAACGTTGGACATTTTAAAGAAGAGATCGGAGATTTGTCTGAAATGGTATGAGGTTTCCTGCCTGAGCAGGGGGGGTTGGACTAGAAGATCTCCAAGATCCCTTCCAACTCTAAAAAAGGTAAAGGTAAAGGTTCCCCCGCACATGCGTGCTAGTCGTTTCTGACTCTAGGGGCCGGTGCTCATCTCTGTTTCAAAGCCGAAGAGCCAGCGCTTGTCCGAGGACGTCTCTGTGGTCATGTGGGCGGCATGACTAGACGCCAAAGGCGCACGTCTGTTATTCTGTTATTTATGTCTTCCTGGTTGTCAAGAGAGCCAGCCCTTCAGAGTTCTGCATAGATTGTATGTCTAATCTGAAGCCAGTTCAGATGTGCATAAAATAGAGCAAGCGACATGCATCTCCAAACAGCCCTCCTTAAATATTGTTGGTTTCTCTTCATCAGTTCAAAGCTATTGATGCACCATGGAAACCATAAAAGATGTAGCTTTTTCTTCCATAAATCAAATTCTATTGGGCATGTTTGCCACAGTTATCTCAATCAACCTTACAAGGATCGCTGCTAAGTAAAGCTTCATTCCAGCTGCTGAATTGGACAGATTATATTGTGCTTTTGGTTATGCTTTGCTTAACCCAGGGGTCAGCAACCTGAAACAGTGAAAGAGCCACTCGGAACTGGTTCCCTCACAAAAGGAAAAACTGTGAGCCGCAAAAATTGTGTGCGCATGCGCGTACATGCACACATGCGCAGAACAGGGTTTGACTGAAGAGTGGAGCCAAGGTGAGATATGCACCTACCCTGCATATTTGAATTAATTGGTTGAACTTTTTTAGTCCCACTTTTTTTTTTTTGGACTACACATAGCAGAAGACTGGGAGCCGCAGGAGATGGCTGAAAGAGCCGCATGCAGCTCCGGAGCCACGGGTTGCAGACCTGTGGCTTAACCTATAGCTGATGTCTAGTTTGACATTTTCTGTTGTTCAAACTGATTTTTCAGTCTATAACTATGCCTGCTCCCACTCCTCATTTCAGGAGGACAGCCAGATGATTGAAGAGGTACAAACAGACAAAATAGAAACTCTGGAAAGAAAATATGCAGAAGCAATTAAGAGGCTATGGGAAGATCCAGGTATCCAGGAGTGCTACCACCGACGGAGAGAATACCAGTTGTCAGACTCAGCTAAATAGTAAGTATGGTAATCTTTCCAAATTTCATTTTGGCTATTTTAAAATATTTTTTAAATTGTATGGCTTATGATTGCTTTGTTGTATGGAATGTTGATGAATAGATTTTGCTAAGTGTGCATGTTCAGTTTTTATGATCTTGAACAGTTAATAAAACATAGTTGAAACAAATGCATTACAGGATCACATAGTGTTTCTCCCCCCTTTTTTCCTCTTTTTTTTTGGGGGGGGCTGGAGGGCTGCAGTGGGCTTGCTGACCTAGTGCAGGGGTAGGCAACGTTGTCTCTTTTATGACTCGTGGACTTCAACCCCCAGAATTCCTGAGCCAGCTGGCTCAGGAATTCTGGGAGTTGAAGTCCACGAGTCATAAAACAGACAAGGTTGCCTACCCCTGACCTAGTGACATTGTTGGAGGCTCAAAGCTGAAAGTTTTAAGTCTCTTTTCAGAGGGGGAGGGCGCATTGAGTTTACCTTCAATTTTGATAGGTCTTCCAGAAGCTTGGTTTTTGTTTTCTTTATTAGAGAAGAAATATTGCGATCGAAAAAATAATTGTAATGCCAAATTTTGATCACATTATTCTAGGAGACTCTGTCATCAGTATAATGCATTTTTTCCCCTGTGTGAGGCATATGCATATAAAATGTTTCCAGTAGATTGCCCTTCTTTGTTAAATATTACAAGTGCTTCCTGTACGTTATCTAGCTACCTGTAGAATAATTGGATATTTTATCTCTGAGGCTATCATCATCTTCATCTGACACACTTTGCTCACCAAAGAAACTCTGAATACATACAAATAATTGAATTTAAAAACAGAAATAAAGTAATATCTAGATGCACATATTTCAGATCACATCAGGGAACAACATTAACAGGGAAACAAACAAGAATTGGAGTTACAGATCACTTTATCTCAGTTCCTCAGTCAAATCTTTAGGGGTCTTCTTTCAGAACATATAGGCTTCAGAAGGAGGATATAGGGCCGTGGCAGATATAGAGAAGCATTACAATTCTCTGCAAACTTAAGTAGAAGTAAGATTTCCACAATGGCATCCTGATTTTAAATTTTAATATATTTACATTTAATAAAATGGATTTTAAAACCTTTTTTTTGCTATATTAGCTTTCATGTGAAATACCACTTTTAGTCTCTGTTGAATTAATTTATAATTATATGAAATGCATGAACTAAACAGATGTGTGGCTTTGATTTTGAAGTTTCCTTTCAGATTTGGAACGTATTGCTATGCCATCATTTGTGCCAAATGAGCAAGATGTCCTCAGAGTGAGAATACCAACCACTGGAATCATTGAATACCCTTTTGTGCTACAAAAAGTTCTTTTTCGGTAAGTCTGTCCTTAAGGCCTTCTCCTAGTCATCCTGATTATCACAAATGATCAAAAATTGCACCAGTTATTTTCAGTAAATGGATAACTAAAGAAAGTACATTAAGACTAGATGAATCCTCTCCGGTCTTGTTTCACCTTTCCTATTACGCTGCATCCATTTCTGTCTGTAAATAAAGATTTCAGAATCATAGCATCAAGACTTGAAAAATATTATTTAGGAGATCAAGTCCAAATTAGAATGCCCATGGTGGAAGCCTACCCTGCTTTTGCTTGATCATATTCAGTGAAAAGAAGCATATTGTCTGTAATTGGTTCCATTGTTCAACTGTGCTTAATTTAAAAGTCTTTATTTTCTAATCCCTGTCAGTTGTCGATTCTGGGGAATGGTGCTCATCTCAGTTTCTTGGCCAAGGGACCCAGTGTTGTCCAAAGACAATTTCCATGGTCATATGGCACACATGGCTATATGCCAAAGGAGCACGGAACGCTGTTATCTTCCCATTGAAGTGGCATCTATTAATCTACTTACATTTGCATGCTTTTGAAATGCTAGGTGGTCAGGAGCTGGGGCATGTAATGGGAGCTCACCCCACTGTGCAGAGCTCGGGTCTCGAACCTGTGCTGTCAGCTCTTCAACTGACAAGCTCATTGTCTTTAACTGCTGAGTCATCACGCCCCATATTTCCTAATCTGTATATTGCTAAAACTGTGGTTGTCTTGACCTTTAACTGGATGAAACGGTGCATCATAGGGCAGCAATTTTTGAATAAGGTACCTGCGCTGGACTCACTTACAGAATGTGTCCAAGATCCAGGACCCATGACTCCCAAGGAATGAAATTTGGGAAAGTTACGGCTGCTTCAGTGCTATTGGCTGCTGCTGCACTTCTGGGCTGCTGCAATCACCTGAGCTTCATTTTCAACACACCATGATAGTTTCCCAGCCAGTCTCGCAATCCCTTGCTCTTTCCCCCACCTGGCATGGGCAGCAGTAGTAACTGTTTCCCCAAGAGCTGCTATGGTCCGGTTTCAGTGTCTTCCACATTTGGACTCACTTTATTGAGTGCATTAGAAGTTAGGAAAGAAAAAATTAACTCTTGCGCTATGCATGTCCACTGCTTCTCTTTTAGTGCAGCAGCCATTAGGAATGTGTGTTGTGGAAGAGTTGTAGAGATGGGATGAAGTTACACTTTATTTGAGCCAACAATAGAATTGGTAGCAGTGAAGCTCAGATATCAGACTTCACCATTGAAATAACTTTTCCATCATCATTGCAATGGAACAAAATTTATCTGTTATTTTTTCCAAATGTAAAATGTAAAAATCAATTGTACAAAAATCAGTATATCTTTCCAGCAAAGTGCAGCCTCAAAGTTGGTGCTTTGTGAAGTGCTTTACAGGATGATTAGTTATTTATGCTCCTTTTGACAGAATGGTAGATGTTGGTGGACAAAGATGCGAAAGAAGGAAATGGATTCACTGCTTTGAAAATGTGACCTCAATTATATTTTTAGTTGCACTGAGTGAATATGACCAAGTCCTGGCAGAATCCCATAATGAGGTAATAAAAAGAAAAGTAATTGCTGTCATAAATAGTTATTCAATACTCATGTGTGCATCTTAACATATTACCATGGAAGGTTGACATTTGTGCCAGTTTTCTAGGGGGGGAAAAAGGAACTTGACAGAGAATTGCCCAGCTATGCCCTTAACATAAAAACTATACCAACATAATTGGTTTGGACTTCTGACAAAGGTATATTCATGTTCAACAAAAATAATAAAACATCCATGGTTGGAAATAAACTAATATATGATTGATAATACATAAATAAATGACAATAAATAACTTGATCTCAATTGAGCCTGGAATTTTGGCTGTAAGTCACTATGATTGTTAGGTATCACCACATGACCTGATTCGATTTTACGACTGTTTTTCACAGTGGTTCATAAAATTAGTCACCACAGTTCTTGCACGAAAGACATGGTCATTAAGTAAATCCCTTTTTCAGAATGGGCAGCTTTTGCCAGAAACTGACTGGAAACTGGCAAAAAAACCCACAGCAAATTATGATCACATGACCGTGAGATGCCACAGCTGGTCGTCAATGCGAGCTAGTTGCCGAGCCCCCAAAATGCAAATCATGTGACCATGGCATGTGTGCACATATGGCAATTTCAAGGATGGGCTGTATGTAATTTTTTGGGGGGAGGGGAGTCTGTCATAACTTTGAATAATCTTTAAGTGACAGGTTGTTAAACGACTAACTGTAATCAGCCACAAAATCAGACCTGGAGGCATCTCGATCAAGAAATGTTCTCTGGAAGAGTATAGTTTTTAGCACCTTCAAAGAAAGATCAAGGGGACATAGCTGACTCTGCAGGGAGGCTGTTCCAAAAAAGGGCCAGTGCCCGAAGAGCAATGCCTCTAAGCCAGTGGTGGGATTCAAATATGTGAATAACCAATTCTCTGTGTGGATGCCGCTTCCAGAAGTACATTCTGCTAAGCTTGTAAGCCGCCCTGAGTCTTCGGAGAAGGGCGGGATATAAATGGAATTAAAATTAAAAAAAAAATTCTGGGCCCGGGCAACAAAAAATTAGCTACCGGTTCTGGTAAACTGGTGCAAACCGGCTGAATCCCACCACTGCTCTGAGCTGAGTCAGATGGATCAAGTCTAGCTGGAATATATGGTCCTAAAGGTGCCTAAGCATCACGGCATACATAGGTCAAAACTGGAATTGTACCTCAAAGCTGTTTGGAAACCAATCAGGTATAACTTTATTCCAACCACTTGTGCTGGCTAACACACAGGACACTACTTCTACACATCTGAGGCTCCTAAGTGATCTCTCAGAGACAATCACATGTACAAAGGGATAAAGGCCTGAACTCCTGCGACACAGTCCTCCTGCTCCAGGTAGGGCCAACAACTGGTGTACCAGCTGAGTTGGTCAAAGGTCCTCTGCCTACACCTTCCATTTGCTCACTGACATTAGCTTTGAGCATCCCCTAAGTCCTCCTTCAGTCTTTCTGTTCCTCCCTACTAATGAGTTTTCTGATCTCATAATCTACATAGCCCAAAGCATTCCACTAGGACAGGGCTTTTCAACGTGTGGTACAGGTACCACCTGTGGTACATTGGCACCTGGCAGGTGGTACGCGACCATCCTAGAAAAGTGGTAGCAGGGGAGGGGAATGAGCTGAACCGGTGGCAGCACTGCACAAGCCTGAGCGAGAGATGGCTGGAACTGCAGGGCTGTCAGGGCTCAGCGGAAGTGCCAGGATCAGTGCTTCTTCGGGGCTGTCAGGGCTCAGTGGAAGCGCCAGGATCAGCGCCAGGCTTCAGCTGGAGCTCGGTGCTGATCCTGAAGTACCGATCAGCTGGAATGTTGCAGCATCTCCAGAGTCTTGTGATTTACATTCAGATGTTTGGCAACTGATTCATATTTATGACGGTCACAGTGTCCCAGGGTCAGGTGAAGTGACCAAAACCTGCTGCAAGCACCCAGCAGAGGGGGGGAAAAATAAAAACCAAACACCCCCACCCCCACTGCCAATCCTCAATAGAAATGCTCACAATGAAAACCTCGGATAGGAAGAACTTTGTACAGGTAGACTATGAGTTAGAAGGGCAATTAGGACCAGAATTTCCATCATTAAGCAATAGAATCATAAAGCACAATGTCATGTGATTGCATTGCTTAACGATAGCAATCCCAGTAGTGCCCATGGCCACTGTTAAAGAAGATTGTAGGTTGTTAAATGAGCACCATCACTGCAACTTCCTACCAGCTTCTAACAATCAATGTTAGCAGAAATTTGCAAATCCCTGGTGGATCGCAAGCAGGCCAACAGGTAAGTAAATGGCTGTTGCCGAGAGGGAGAGAATGCATAAGGGTGCGCAAATGCCCTGGAGGGTACACAGGTGGCTTGGGAGGAGAGTGCAGTACAACTTGGGGTGGCTGCTACCGAGTGGGAGAGGCAGAGCGAGCTGCTGGGGAGGTATGGCACAAATGTTGCAAAGCTTGAGGTGTGCAAGGGGGGAACAACTGGTACAGATGTGAGATGGCTGTTCACAGGTAGGAGAAAGTGCACAAGTGGCTAGGGAGGCATTGAGTGAGCTCAGTCTAAGGGGTTGTGAGGGTGTGTGAGCATAGCAAGGGTCAGGGAGGATGCATGAGGATCCAGGGATGGTTTATGGGTGGCCAGCAAGGCATATCAAGAGCGCAGAGGAAAGAGCATGTTGCGTGGGCGGAGGGAGGTTAATCTGAGCAATTTACAATCTTCTCTGCCAACTTCCCCATTGACTTTGCTTGTGGGGAGCTGGCAGGGAAGGTTGCCAGTAATGATCATGTGACCTTGGGATGCTGCAACTGGGTAAGCGGGAGCTGATGGCCAAGTGTCTAGATCGTAGCTACATAACTATGGTGGTCTTGGGATGACAGGAACATTGAGGACAGGCCATGACCACCGTCCTCAGCATTGTAGTGACTTTGAACAGTTGCTTATCGAATGGTCATTAACCAAGGACTAGCGGTATCGCAATCCTACAGTCCATTGAAATCCTCCAGCAGATAACTGCAACAATAACTATAAAGCACTCATAATAAACATTTATAAGTAAGTGGTCTGCTATCAGGCAGCACTTCGAACTTGTAGCAGTGCTCATCTTAGTAATTCTTGTATGGTTGCAGTTTTAGATATGGAGACATTTTGACTCCATGTTATTAGTCATACAGAAACATCACCATTCCTGGGACAGAATACTTGTTTTCTTGCCAACTGTGCCATTTGGAGGTGGTCCAGTAGTTTTCTGGAAGTGTGCCAGAATCAAGCATTTCCTCTTCTGGGAGATACACTTCTGCAAAACTATTGCACTACTATCCCCAAGAGAAATGGATCATTGTGTTCCCGAGGTGGTGGGGAGGAAGTTCCAGTGTTCCCAGGAACATTCTGTCCACAGGCCGGTGAAGTTTTCCCAACTCCACATGTCTATTTTAAGATGTGTAACAGAGTTTATGGCATTGTCTGGATAGCTAATATACTTGCCCAAATTAATTACATTTTGTGTGCATGTCGAGATGCAAAAAATGAGTACATTTTGTTTTGAGTATTAAATAAAGGTACTTTAATTTTTGAAGATAACCTATTTAAAAATGCTTCTTTGTTCTTCTTATACTTTTTTTGTAGAATCGTTTGGAAGAAAGCAAGGCCTTATTTAAAACAGTAATTACCTACCCTTGGTTTCAGAAATCTTCAATCATCTTGTTCTTAAACAAAAAAGATATTTTAGAAGAGAAAATTATGTATTCTCATTTAATTAACTATTTTCCCCAGTTCACAGGTAAATAATTATTCTAAGTAGGGCTTATCTCTGTTATGCAGGGGTATAATTTCTTCTATTCGCTTACACAATTGGCACTCTCTTGGTAAAACCTGTCAGCTATCACAGTTCTTTCCTATACTATCAAAATTTCTGTGATTTTTATTACTTGGAATACTTAAGTCTGTATTATTATAATTGAAGTTACACATTATCAGATTCTAATCCTAACAGATGGATACTGATGCTAGAACAAAAAATTATCATCTGTTCAATCCAGCATGTTTGAAAACAATGGACTGGATTAAAATATCTATGCTTATACCAATAAACATTGAAGCCAAAAGAAGGGAATGATGGAAGATAATTAGATCAGGGGTCCCCAACCCCCATGCCGTGGTGCACTACTGGGCCGTGAGCCACTCAGAACCGGGCCACGGAAGTGGCAAGTGAGCGTGCGTGCATGTATCCCCACGTGTGAACAGCAGGGGAGTGTGCATGTGCTTGCCAGCTGCTCACATGGAACCATCCCCCCTCCACCCCCCACCAGTCTGCAAATCCGGAAAGGTTGGGGACCTCTGAGTTAGATAATGTCATTGATGGAACAAACATGAATTTGGGCAAACTCTAGGAGATAAGGAGAGCCCAGCGTGCTATGGTCCATGGGGTCGCAAAGAGTCAGACATGATTTAGCTACTGAACAACAACTAATAAACATAAAAACATATTTGGAGTTTTCAATCTGGGTTTCTTAAGTTATCAATTTTGATTTTGAACAGGACCAAAACAAGATGTGAAAGCTGCCGAAGAGTTCATTCTACAGTTATATAAGGATCAGAATTCAGACAAAGACATCTATGCCCACTTTACATGTGCCACTGACACCGAGAACATTCGATTTGTGTTTGCAGCTGTTAAAGACACCATCCTTAATCTGAATCTAAAGGATTTCAACCTGGCATGAATAAAAGGGAATCAACTACATACCTTTGACTAAACTGCAATTTTATTTATTACTTATAGAAGATATTCTGTGTAATAGATTTTTAACAATTGTTTGTGTTTTTACTGAACATGGAAATAAGGTTAGAACTTTTTAAGGAATAGGTTTTGAATATTCTGCTTTTAATTTTTTGGAGGGGATTTGTGAGCCTTTTGGTCATAATCACAGAGATCCTTTTACCTTTCATAATTTATAATAGATGTGCATTTGAATCTCGTAAGGCCACAAGAATGATAGAGACTAATTGTATTGCTATTATTCAACAGAAAGAGGGGTGCTTGGATTTGAGTACTTATTAAATCTATTTTTAATGGTGCCTTTCTTCTTGTAGTGAACAATCAGCCTTAACAGGTGGCAGCAGTTGGTTGCTCTTTTTTTAGGCTCAAAACAACAAAAACCCTCCCTTCCCGAGTAGCCTCACACCTAATTATTACTTGGGTTTGAATTATCTAATCCTCTCAGGCTAGATAAAAAAAGTCAAAACTGGTCTGATGAAGGGAATAGTAAAGTGTTCACATGCTGTTCCTGTGAAATTTGCACGAAGTTACCATGAGCTGAGTTTCACTGAAGAGTATTTATTTTACTTGCAATTAAACAATGGATACTAAGAGTCTGTTTGTATATTTTTTTCACTTAATGACAGGCAACTACAATTGATAGGTGCTTTTATGGAAAACCTTGATGTTTTAATATTATTTGAATTCATATTAATAGGTTAACAAACCAGAGACAGTTGTTTGAGGGACCCCCCCTTCCCAATTACACGCATCAGGAAGGGTATATTATGGGTCCCATCTGCTAAGAAGTTCCACCTGAGTGGAACAAAATATAAGCTTTTTCTGCTGTGGTTCCAGCCCTCTGGAACCCAAGTGAGCTTGGCCCTGTTCTTATTCCAGCTTCCTGAAAACCCTGTAATAAAATATGGTTTTCCCAACAACCATAAGGAACCTGCAAGATGGCCACACTACAGGATATTGATATTCTCCCCCAATCCTGGTTTCTATTTGTGTTTAATTTTTTAAATGATTGTTATATTTGTTTTTAAATCATTTGTTTACTGTATGCTGCCCAGTGAAATGGGTAATTTTCTAAATAAAGTGGCTTTCTATTATCAACGAATCCTTGTTTATAACTTGAATCATGCAATGATTCTCCATTCGATAGCTTGTTTAAGAAAAATGTTTTACCTATTCAAAATCTTTCATAGCTCTTTTACTCTACAGCAGCCTATGACTGGATCAATAAAAGCAATCTTCATCTTCAAGCTTTACAATCTCAGTCATTCAATATAAAGGGAATGGGGAAGGGAAGGGAGATAAAATATTTGGGCAGCAATCAGAGACAGTTCAAGGGAAGGCAGGGTGTGCTGCTTCTATAGCCTCTAAAGTGCTGCCAGACCGTGGCTGTCGCTAAGTGACAATTGTGGATGGGAGATCATGTAATGTTGCAAGTTTGGCATTATTTTAAAGCAAACTCTGTCCTCAAATTTTTGTGTTTGTTGAAGGTAAAGTGTAAATAAACAGTAATGACTGTTTGCTGATAACAGGCATTTACTTCTGGTTTCCAGCAATGGATTTGCTTAATGATGTGGTGTTTGCTTAACAACCATGGTGTGGTTTCATGACTGTCATGAAAAAGATTTTTAAAAAATGGTCTGGTCATGGGGTTATCCACTTTACAATTCTCATAATTTACAACTGTAATTGCCAGGTTCAATTACATTCTTAAGTCAATGACTACCTGTAAATGAATTTCTCTACCTAAACATAGATTTGGTCTTGAAGCAAAAAATTTTGGTTCTTTTCTCCTCTCAATCTAAGCTAATTTCTTCTCCTCCTTTCATGGACCTTCAGCAACATCCTTGGGTTACTCAATGAAATGCAACCTAAATATCTAACAAACATTTTATGTAATATATGTGCCTATTTGATAACTTTTTAAATAAATACAGCAGATATGATGAAAAAATAAAAACTACATCCAAATAAGGTCAGTTGAAACAGTGTAAAAGTTATATATGTATTTATTGTATATCTTTAAAGATGCTATATAATTGGCCTTACTGTACAATGCAGTAATTGAAAATGCTCAAGTGTGTCAGAGACCCTAGATAGGTATTGCAAACTTGAGCCACACAATACAAATTATACTTTGGCATTTCTGATAATTTAATTTATAGGAATTATATAAAGAAATAAAAGCTCGGAACAATGCAATGTGGGAAAGTACTTGCATCAAGCAGTTACATAAAGCATACCAGACTATATTATAAATACATCACACATATTGTCACACTGGGCATGCCATTTACTTTATTCAGCTTTTACAACAAAGCTACAGTTTGATTAGTTTAAGCACCATTAGCAAAGACTAGTTTTCCTCTACCACAATCCTTCAATCTGGAAAGAATATTCTGGCAGCAGACATTTACTGCATGCATCAAACTACTCAAGTCTGTATTAGGCAATATATCTTATGTACATTTGCATTCCATTTCTCTTTTATGAAGTAGCCTCTGTCATAAAGGTGTGATAGGCAGTATTTATTTGCATAGTCTTAAAATTAACCTTGTGCAATATTTTCCCCATCTTGTGTGTGTTTATGTTTTGATGAACGTTTTAACATTACTTTCTATTAAATATTCTGTAACGAGACATGGATTCCCCATACCCCTCCGAATCACATACAAACCCACAGGGGCATTCTTAAGATAAAATTAGGGATGTGTTACACTTTGGATCCAAAGCTGAAACAGTACTTCAGAGTGGGCACAACATATGAATTTTCCTGGAGTACTTCAGCAAGTCCAAAAGAAGACAGCTCTGAAACATGATTTTGATTTCATATCCAAAATGTAACTCATTCCTAAATGAAAAACTATGATTCAAAGTTAATACAGTACTTCAGAGTGGGAACAAAAACACATGCATTTTCCTGGAATTCTTCAGCAAGTCCAGAAAAAGTCAGTTTCTTTAAAAAGGTATAAACATATGGGATATAAGCCCCATTCACTCTGAAACATGCTTTTGACTTCAAATCCAAAATATAACTCATGCCTAAATGAACTAGTATGTTAAAACATGATGCTGTGTTGATAAGTTTTCTGACTTCATCTTGACTATTGCCATTCAAAGAATCACTAAAATTTCATATTTTGTTTGATAGATATTTGCTTAATTTTGTGACACCAGAACATTTTGCTAATTTTTGTATTATATAAAAATGTGATTATTAAAAAGGTGTTACAGTACCATAAATTCCTTATCTGTATAAAAAATTAAACCACTTCATTATATACATATATATATCTATATTAGTAAACAAAAAGCTTCTCAAACAAAGCAAGGTCAGCAAGGTAATATCAGAACTTTGCTGGTTAAATCAGTCTTCCTGAATTAAACTGAATTTCAGTGAATATTAACGTGATGTGTCAGTACAGCATTACATTCTAATAAACACTGGAGAAAAGGGAAGAGCCTGATTACCACTACATCATAAGACTTTGCTTTGGTCTTGTTGATTACATGGCAGATCAAAAAGTAAAACCAATTTAGTTTAGATTTAAACAATTATTATTTATAAATACAAAATCAAATAAGCCACAATTCAACAGCAGCTTTCAGCAATAGAGCTGCTTGTGCATATTGGTAAAACCAAACTTTTTCACTTAGTAGTGTAGAAGATTCAAAAACAATTTAAATACACAAAATTATGGTGTCAGTAGCTTTGTATTTAAATAGTATCACATGCTTTGAAGTATAAAACAACTGCAATGTTCTTATTTTCTTCAATTGGTCACAGTTTTGGTTGACTCTCCTTTACTTTTTCTTCCAGCTTAGAGAGGATCCACTGCAGAAATTAAAAATGAATTTGAACAAACCTGACTTAAAGCAAAAATGATTTAATTAATAAAAATGGGGAAAATTTACAAACTAATGAAGCTTAGAGCTAAACGCTGAACAATTCATATGATGTCATGAATCTCATACTTGACATAACTGTGAATCACCTGGTTAAGCCACACTTGGATGAAACTAGCTTCTCTGAGAAATGTCACCCCCATGCCTTGCTACTTCTACTATGAAAAATTTGATACCAGGGTTATGCAATCTGGGCACTTCAGATCTATCTGCAACTCCTAGCACCATTAAGCAGCAACGAAAAAGAGCAATGGGAATTGCAATTAACAACTTCTGAAGTACTTATACAATATCCATATAGCAGCATGCTGGGTTTGTACATTACATTCGGTTTCCCTTCAAAACGGGATATTAATATATTATGTAGTAATAGCATTTCATATTCACCTCTGCATCTTCTGGTGTTTTAAAATTAATTATTTTTCCAAATTCTTTGGCATGAAATACAGACTTCACTCGTTCCTGAAATAAGCAAGCAAATACAGTTGTGCATTAAAAGCATATTTCCAAATTAAATTAAATTAAATTAAATTAAATTAATCCAAATGGAATTAAAATAAAAAAAATAAAAAAATATTTCCAAATACCCAGTAGCATTATTTTTTTCCATTCTAGAAAAGGATTCACAAGTTACATAATGAAATTAGTATTTGTTTAAAATATCTTTTAAGTTTTGCAGATCTTCCCCCCCCCCACCTTGCAACAACCTGTGACTGGCTCCCAAATTTAAGCTTTTTTTCTGAACATGTAGAGTGCTCAGTGGGGGGATGGGCAGCATCTATTTGCTGCAGTTAGAGCAAAAGATGCATCAGAAACCTTCTTAACCTGATATCCTCAAATGCATTGGATTTCAGCTGATTTAGCACAGCTGGAGACCACTAGATTGGAAAAAGTTGCTATGCAGGAAGAGAAAATCTTCTCTACGACAGCAGACTACATAAAACTGTTCTGCAGAAGGCTGAGACTCTTTGTGTACATATATAGCAGAATAGGCATTTTGCCAATTGTTATAATCTAAATAAATAATCTAAATAAATAAGCTAAAGGTTTCATATAAAGTTTAGTAAAACAATAAATTAAATATTAATTTATTGTGCGAGATGAATTTTAAACATAGCTATATGAAATCTTTTGAGTGTATTGATTGAGAAAGGATCCCAAATGCAGTTGTAAAATAGGACATAGGGTGGACAGTATTAAATATGTGGAGAATCATTTTATTCATTGTTCTGGCATGTTATATACTCTTGCACTGTTTCCAGGATGGCTTCGCGGGCCGCATGAAACCACTTCGCAGGCCGGATCTGGCCCCCGGGCCTTGTGTTTGACATGTCTGCTCTTAAATGAAAAAATGTTAATTACTAAAGCTTCTTTTTTGTATGTAATATACAGGTAATATCTGACATGGCTCTGTCCCGGAAATGAGCCTGATTTTCAGAGTGGCCACAATTCATTCACAGGATGGCACTATATGGCCTAGCTGGGAGATAGAGTGACCTGCTTTCCTTCCCCAATGCGAGCTCCAGAGCTCTGCAAAAGGTAATGGAGTGACTGGGTGGGAGGACAATGTACAACCGTCTGAGGTGAGAAACTGGTCCAAGCCCTACAGGGATGGGAGGATCTGGGGGTGGGATTCGCAGTTTCCTGTGGTTGGTTGTAAGGGAGAATCCACCCAAATTTTGAGCACATGACCATGGGGGTGTAATGGCCTTAACTTTGAAACTGGGTTGTAAGTAGCTTTTGGAGGGATCCACCGTAACTTCCATTCATAAGTTGAGGATGATTTGTGTGCATGGAAATAAGAGTCACAGAAAATGGATAATTCCAGAGTAATGGAATGACTTTTGCTACTTGGCCAGACCAGAACTACAAGTTACAGATCCAGAGGAAAGAAAGGGTGAAAAAGACTGTCTTCCAGCAAGTAACTTTTCTATGGTACTAAGCAAGAAGGGAAGGCAACAATTCCAGTTTGAGAGATAGTGAAGGTATGTGAAGAGTGAAATGTAATCAATAGAACAAATTAAATTCACACTCCATGAAAAAATATATACATTTATAATTATTACATGTTGTCATTTACTGGCTAATAATATTTAAGTATTATTCATAGAAAATTGCTTACTAACATAATAATCTCATATTTATATTATAAATATAATTATTTGAACATTAATCAAATAATTTGTTTTGATCCATCTCTACCATCCATAACTTTACCTTTGCTTCAATGCGCAATCTTCGTCCATCAACAATGAATGGTTTCTTGGTAAATTCATCGTAGGTGTACTGCCATTCACACGTTAACTGTCCAAACGTACCTCTTGTCACAAACAATATTCCACTGTATATGAATACAGGAGAAATAGTTACAATAAATCACATAAAGTAGCTTTCAATATCATATGATATCCAGTTTAAAATTCGGTCAATTTTCGTCTTTTTTTTTTCATCTTAGCATTTTCAAACAAGTATTGGGTCCACTTTTATTTGGCTCAACTAAAAAGTTATAAAAAAATGAAGCCTGATGGCAGTCAAAATTGCTGCACACACTTCATCTTTAATTTCGAGTTCTATCTACTGTATTTAGTTCCAAATTCTCTCTCATGCTTAAAATAATTTTTTTTTCATTGCAAATTTATTTTTTCCTTTTTATTTACTCTAAAGCAAATTAATTACAATCCAGAAGTTCATAACTGTAATTTTAATAGCTGGAAATTTTTTGTTCCTTTCATCACTTTCCTCCCGTCTTTGGCATAGAAGACCTGAAGACAGGAACTATCTTTCTACTCACATTTCTAAGTTGTTCTGGGAACCATTTTTTATTACAGAGTGCACATAAATGCTTTTTTAAAAAAAATAAGAAAGTAATACTGGAGGAATCTTACCTTTTTGTGATCATTAATAAATCTGTATTATTAACCATTGCATGTGTAAAGTATCGCAGTTTTGCAAATCTTCCATTTTCAATATTCTAAAAGAAAAGAAAAGTTGTAGAGTTCCCTAGAATACAGCACCTTAATTTTGAGGAAAAGATTTATATTGTATTAAATCATATTAAAACCTTATACAAATATGTATGAACTTCATACTTTTAGTACTCTGAATATTTATTATAGATGTTCGCTAACTTTATCCTGCTTCATTAAATCATACGCCCATAATTATTGGTTGTTCTGAAATATCATATGCAAAATGACATTGTTTCAAAAATAATGGACCACCCTGAGACAATTGGATCTTTAAAAGCTGTATTTTTCAGATTATATTAATTTTAAACCAGTATAAGTATCTTGAATTAATACACAATTATTCAAAATAAAGAACGAATTCCATTCTTCTTTTGGGTAGGCTCTCATACCAAAAGAAACAAAACAAAAGGAAAATAGTGTGAGGATCCTATGCTTTCATACCTTTGTTTTGAAAAGTATATGTTTCAAAGTCTAAACAGTGATTTGTATGCAGGCTGAATAACTTCTTAAGATATTTGCTCATTATATTCAGGAATAATAATAATAAAAATAAATACTGTATTGAGTATAATGCTCTCTCCCATTAAAGAGTTCTACTACAAATTTTTTCTTATCAATGAATCATTACCCCTTAAGTCACACACACTATCCTGAGCTTAAAGATATATACACTGTATAAAAAATATAATCACAGCAATGTATTCACATCTAGCATATATAAATTTTTGAAATGTTTAATACATTTTGATGTTTCTTTGAATGAATATAAACATTCAGTTTTGGTATTTATAAATTCCTTTCTCAACTAATCCATCAAGGGAATGCTTCTATTAAAATATAATTCTAATTTTATAACCACAACAGTTGACTCAGGAAAAAAATGGTTATGAATAGTGAAAGGCATATGGCGTAGTGAAAGCATCAACACAAGGGCTGCAATGCACAAGCCTAGCAAAAGAATTCAGGAAGCAGCAATGAAAAGAGCTGATTTAATATTCTTGCTAGCGAACTTCCAAACAGGACTTGTAGGGTTTATCTTGAGATCTGGATAGCATAGTATTCATAAGAATTGCTGGCCCCAAACCATTTAGGAATTTAAAGCACCAAGACAGTTCTGAAAGGTCCCTGGCAATAGTAAACCTAATGCAATTAGGTAATATCCTGGCCCTCAGATAAAACAGATCAGATCAAAGTGCTTGCTATTTATACAATCTGATTATCACTAAAGTACTAAATATAAAACCAGAAGAGGGTATATATCTGGCATCAGTCATACATCTATATCTAGATCTGATTTTTCCAGCCATAACGGTACCCTTTTACCAGAACTATTTCAATGTGTTGTGTTTCAAATATTGCATTTATATAATACACTGAATGATCATATTGCTTTAAATCATAACATGTCTTCTTATCTTGCACATGTGAGCTAAACATCACTGGATGACTATAGTGACCATTTTCCATTTCACATCCAATATTTTTTAAAAATGCAATCATCTCCAATTACATATCAATTTTAAAAAATGTAGTTTTAAAATGTACACATAGCAGGATGACAGGGAATTGATTTTAATAAATTAAGAAAAATGTACTGAATGTTTTAAAATACTAAGTAGTTCTCTAACAACAAATTCTATTTAAAGAATCTGGACATTGAGCAGAACTGGAGAGATGCTAGAAGATCCATTTCAGCACTGTGATCCTATGAAGCATACTACCACTTAGTTTGCCATTTGGCTATTCTAATATGTCTACCTAAATGTACTGCAGTTTGGTCTTTTGTAACATCATTCTGTATTAATCTTTAGCCTAGCAATTTATTTAAACCTTAGTGCTTTCTTCAGTGAGTTCACTTTTCTGTATTCTTTGCCAAGTAAACAAAATGGATGCATCAATGCAATTACTACATTGAACTCAAGATTTTCCCTAAAAATTCACATTACAAATCTTCTGAAAACGGTATGCTGTGTTCTTCAGACATGTATTTTTCCTGCCAAAGAAATGGAAAGACCCTTGTAAGATTTTCTGCTTGAGGCACTGAAATCATTAGAACTGCTTTTTATACTTTTTGACATACTGTAATGGAGTAGCTTCATCTTCGTCCTGCTTTTTGCAGCTAAACTTTTTTAGATATATCTTTCTATTATATTTTCCAAACTGGGTTGAATGAATTAGATGTACTGAATGTGGTGAACAGCTGCTGTTACATCAAACAACTGATGGGAGCTCTATATTATTTTTGTAAATATAATCTGTTTTAGCGAATCCTCTCATCTTTTCTGTTTGGCACAGAATGTGCTGTAATTTATTGATTTATCTACAAATACACCTATACATCTAATGTAACATTAATAAGTTCAGAAATGATCTACCAATCTGGTATAACATATGTTCAGTGTCCCCTTTGAAAATGAAAATCCAATTGAAAAATTCCACTGTAGCTCTGGTTGCCCTGTAAAATAAAAGAAACACTTGCCCTGTAAAATAAAGAAATGTCCTGGTTCACGGGATAATGTATTTTCCTTGAATGAAATCATTTATCAATAAATAGTTATATTAATTTGTCAGATAGCTGCAAAAAGGACCCTGTAAAGTTACCTGCTATGGCAGATCTCCAAATACTGTACACGCAGGCCTCTGAAGTTAGCTGCTATGACAATTAGATCACCAAAGAGGGCTCGTAACTTTGTTTACACTTGCACCTTAATACACATATAATTATGTATTTTCTTACAATTATATTCTTACAGTCATTATATTCTTGCATTATAGCAACTTTTTATAAACACTGAATCTTTTGAAGCCCTATATGAATAGGTAATAACATCAGAACTTAAAGGATTATCATCACTGTGGCCCATTTGCTTGTTCTCTCTCTTTGGACTGAATTATTACACCAATTGGAAGAATTGAAAAACCAAGTGGAAATCAATGCTTCTTTTTCTTAGTTTTGTCAAAACTATTGTTAGCATAATCTATAAGGTTTGTACAAACAGTACAGTACAGTAAAAGGTTACAGTCTGGAGGCTCCCTCACTTATCATCCTTAGACAATATCAGAAAATAGACCACAGCAGAGTCTAAAGCATAACAATATTGTGCAATCCCTGAGGTTAAGGCGAAATGTTATGAATATTGTAAATTTCCTGATTTAGAAAATCCCATTACCTGCATGGTTTCAGCTTTTAAAATTCTTAAGACCACACACACACACACACACACACACTTTTCCACTTCACTTTAAAAGAAAATGTCCAGCTAGTATAAGAAATTGTTAATTTTTGGATTTCAAAGACCCCAAGCTATATTTCAACTTCAGAGACACCAATCATAGCAATTCTCTACCTGTGGAGCCTTGGTCTTTTCTGAGTTTTGTTGTTTCCTTACAGACATTTCATTACCCGACTAGGTAACATCAGTGCTAGTAAGTGTGTGTTTGCTCCGTATTCATATACAGTAGCCTGCCCTATGGTGTTGGTCTGTGTGTGGTGTGTCGCTTTCTCCTTAGCAGTTTCCTGATTATTGTTTTCTTAAGTATTGGTCTTCTTAAATAAACCAAAAGACCCAGTAGTGCAAGACAAAAATGGGGTCATCTGCATCATACAGTATGAAAATTGTAACAGCCATTATATAGGACAGGCAGGCAGATTAGCAGAGTGCATCAATGTGAACACCAATTAGCAATCAGAAGACACCATGAAAACTCCTTAAATTCACAACACAAAGACAGGCTCAACCATAGTTGCAACTGGAAAACTGAGCATTCTAGAACAAGCTAAATCTAAATCCACTAGGAATTCCTGGAAGTTTGACAAATCAGCCATCAATAGACACACAAAGATAAAACCACATTTACACACCATTCCAAAGAATAAAAAGCTAAGAAGGGAACAAAACTACATCCTCTCAAGCAGCGAACACCAAGCAGGGATTAACACAAACAAGCAAGCAAACAGAAAACAAAACTCTAATCAACTAACTGCCAAAAAGAATATTCCATTCCGTCCCCGTTTCCCCCCCCCAAAAAAAAAATCATTGTCAGGGAAAGCTACTATATATAAACAGAAAAACCAAAACCCCACACTCACTAGCAATGGTGATGTTACCTAGTCAGGTAATGAAATGTCTGCAGTAAAAATTCCCTAATATATTTTTCCAAATTGTTATTTTCATCCTGTTCATGGCAAGAAAGTTTTAAATGCTATATTGCACTGTATTAAAACCACAATACTGGGGTTACTGAAAACTCCAACCATTAATGGATTTGAATTGTAAGCTACCCAGAGTCATTGTTTGAGTGGCTATAGAAATTGAAAGAATGAATGAATGATTCAATTGTAATTTGTGACCCAGTCATTTCCGTTTACCTAATACTTTTAATCATAAATCAAATCTAATTGACATAAAGGATTTGAGGCGTAATAAATCTGTTGTGCTCTTATTGGATAACTACTTTTAAAATATTCATAGAATGAATCTGGATTTTTTTTTGTCCCTGGATAAGCAATTTCTACTCATATAGCTGATCTTAAGAAAATATTTATTTAATTCCCTCATTCAGATAAATAATTGTTGGATGATGAAGCCATAGAGTAAGAGAAGGCCCTACCCTACTTTTATTATTTATAGTGCTTCTGAATTCATCAAAAACCATATTTTATCTGTTTATATATCTAAAGTGAGACACAACTATTCATTATACTGACTTAGGTTGTTGTCACAGTACAGAGATAAAATTCCACTGTCTAGAGATGCTACTTCTTTAGCCTTAGTGACAAGTTTCTGAAAAGAATAAAATTTTATATACCCTAAAAAAAGGTTCAGATTAGGGGTTTGAGAAAAAAACATGTATTTCTTTTTTTAAAAGAAAAGCCCTCTATAGTAGGCCAAGTTCTGTTTTGATTTATCAATGAACTCGATACATCAAGCAAAAAATAAACGCCATTTGGCTGGCCAAATTGAAGGATTATTGAAGATCAGTGGGTATATTACAAATAGGATTGTTGGGAACATTTTGACTGTATTCTCAAAGACCCTATCCCAGGAAATAATTCATTGTAAATCCAAATTCCTTTCCTGTTTTCTGATAAAAAAATAAGCTTCATAGTTATGTCTTTTAAAGCTACATTTTCCTAAGAAAACTGGATTTTAATAGCATTATAATTGTAATATAAATGAGGACTCAAGAGTGTTGAGGGGCAATGTGCTGACACTGTAAATCCCCTAGGAAGCGCTGGAAAGCACTATGAGGCGGAATACAAGTCTAAGTGCTATGCTATTGTAATTACTTATATATAAATGTAAAAGAAACGTTATAAAATGCCCGATAAACTACTGAATTAAAATCTATTGTATAATTCCAAGATCATCACTGCCAGATGAAAAGGAAACAGCCATACATAGATTTCTATATATGCTTTTAAAGAAAACAATAGTAAGAAAACCCCCACCAATTTAGGTCTTCTACGTTTCAGAAGCTTCAGCTGCCAAAGATCAAGTTTAGGACGGAGTGGATTTGTTACTCTAGATCCATTTATAAACAGATATATACATAATTCTATGTAGAATTATTAAAATAATCTTTGAATATTCTTAATTTTTTTCTGTAGGCAAAAAGCAAATTTACAAATGGAAAATTGGTTCATTAGTTATATATTTTTTAATGACTGGCCATCCAAATCAATTTGTACTATTTCTGCATATACTTACATTCAGGTCATATTAGTGTTTCATTTTAACCAGAGAAATAAAAGAAAAAGACCTCTATTCACTCTACATTTAATAAGAAAGTTTAAAATAAATGAAAATATAAAAGCAAAAAAGATGGTAAACTGAGTCTCTGAGGATGAAAGTATGTAAGACATAAAGTTATTTTTATAAATAAATCAGTTTTGATATATGAAACTTTTCCATGAAAAATTTAGAAGGGACAGAAGTAAGGCTAAGAAAAATGGTGTGAAAATTTGAACAGAAGAAATCAATCATTTCTTATATAGACTTATTTATTGTTATTACAGAAAAAAGACAATATACCTAAAAAGAATATAAGACAACATTAACATCCACAATGTATGTGACAACACAAGACACTGTATTCATATATAAAAGGAATTTTTCTAAAAACACATAAATGTTTTAAAGCATCAAATTAAAATAAAGGAATGGAAAATATAGTATCTTAAGAAGGACTACATAATCTTCTGACAATGTTTTCAATTGAGTAATTATCACAAGATTATGGTCAATGACAAACAATGTTTCAATGTGACAATTGAAATAAAGACAAGTTAAATAACAATTTCTTTTCATTTATGTTGCTGTATTAGAATATATTTTAAAATTTACATGTAAAACACAATTTTATAACAATTATTGTAATTTTTTCCCTCTGGCAGTCTCATAAAAGAAACGTAACATTCAGCTGTTGCAATTCAACAAGTAAGGCATACATTATTATCCTAACTATTATCATCATCATTTTCAACATCGTCATCACTACCACTAATATGGCACAAAGTCCATTTCCTGTAGGCCTGTCTTTTCTGTAAGCATGAGTAAGAGAGGAAAGAAGCAGAAGAGTTAGTTGATGCTAGTCAATTTGGGTTGAAAATTTAAATGCAAGAGAATGAAATAACAAAATTAAAAATGAGATGTAGCTTCTGAATTATAGCATGCAGAAGAAAAACACTAATCAGTGGAGTATATTCAACCAACTATTCAAAGATGTCCTAAGATTTTTTTGAATTTAAAAAGCACAAGTTAAATTGGCTCATGGCTATGCAAGGTAAAATAAACTTATAAATTTTATAACTAAAGCATAAAACAGAAAACCTTGAAAAAAGATAACTTGTGATCCAAGCAGCTTTGCTCTTGCTTTCAATAGATTTCCTTCCTTCCTTGGAATGTAATGTAACTCCCTGGAGGCATACCAGATTTATGGATCATGGTACCAACTACTCAGAGCTAAAATTAAAATTTGTAAATAAATTTGAACATACTATAATTGCAATTCATGAATACTTTCTAATTGATTGTATGCTAAAAACTTCTAGCCTAATTTGCACAGATTGAGACAGCTGGGTGTGAAATGAGTGATTATGTTCTCTAGAATATGAGGAAAGGTAGAGCAACTGCTTGGCAGGCAGGCAAGTTCTTTTTATTTATTTTATTTATTACTGATGTAAGGCTAGAACTAGAAAGCTTCAGCTCAATTCTAATTAATTTTGTGGAAGAATGTAGTCAATCTAGTTATTCGGCTATTTAAAAGTTGTACTTAACTGTTCTAACTTACACATAATTTAAGAAGTAAGCAGTTACTATACTCATGTGACATATTTCTTTCCTCACTCTGAAGAAAGCTTCAACAGGAAAAACAAATTAAAATTCTATAAAATAATGAAAATAACTGACAAGAAGATGGATTCATTTAATAGGTTATAGTATAAATTCCTCATTTTTTTGAATTTTATAAGCTATAATTACTATTCCAAGAGTATACCTTTTGTAACATTTATTACAAATCTTAAAATAAAAAAATGTGTAAGAAGAACATTTGGTTAAATGCATTTAGTTTACCTTTGAAATTATCTATCACTGTTTCTTGTTTTTCAAAAAGCCATTATTTTAAACTTAAAGCTTTGAAAAAATAATTCTAATATATTTTTATTTTTAACCATCAACAGTTTTTTTTATTTATAGTCCTGCATACACTCATTACAATTATTTCTGCTAGGCATGGTGTGTGGACTATCTTTTAGATAAATTATTGCCACTTTGATTACTGTCATATTTTTTTATTTATCACCATTAGAAATAGAATATATAAACTCATTTGATTAAAACCATTCAAATCACTTCTTTTCAAAACAGAAAATGTAGGAAAAATAAATTTATATAGCTAAAGTTAGCATTTAAAAACTTCTAAGTTGCTAAAAATTTAAAACTCTTTAGATTAAAAAATCTATTTAAAAATATTTAAAATAAAACAAAAACTAACAGTCATACTAAAACCTTAATTTTCTTCAAAATGAGATTTTAGGTGTTCTGCTACATATTAAAATTATGTTTCTGAACCATATTAACCATTTCTAAATATGCAGATATATATTCATATATTAGATTTAATAATTTTATTAGCTGAAAAATAAATATTCGATATAGATTGAATTATTACCTAAAAATAGTACAGACTACACTTCATCTAGTAAAAAAAGGAATAGGTATCAATGGTCCCAAATAAATAGTTCCATGCATGCAGGAAGGAAAATATCCAGGCTAGGAAGAAAATTATGTATAAGGGGTTTTAATAATCTCCTGACTCTGCAGAAGATCAGATGTATTTTCACAAAATAAATCTGTCTTGACTATTATTTATGAAAAAAAATATATCGGTTTTAAATCATTGTACCGAAAAGGAATATTTTCACTATTGGAACCAAGAGGTTCCACATTATCATATTCCTGTGATTATCATTCAAAATGTGATTCAAATTTATGACAAAGTTAAAAAAATGTGCAGTGTTAAAGTCACTCTACTTCTAGGAAAATAAATATATATTCAAATAAGTAATGTATAATTGGTCATATTAAATATGTCATATATATTGGATTGTTTACTCTCTTCACCTGTAACATTTGACTTCCAGCCCCATCTCTTAATCTGTATGGTCTAATGACTCCGTCGTCCCCAAAGAAGCGTGGAGGACGCAGGCTTATGACATCTTCAGAAGCATTTGTAGCTCTGAAATTACAAGTTCATTATTATGCATTTAGAGATAATATTGGCATATCTGTTTTAAAAGATACAAGGCAAGATTAAAATAAGGTTAAATAAAGATTTTTTCCCAAAACTTCTCTGATCAGTACTGTTTGATAAATATGTTAAATTGTACACTGATATGCAGATGCTGCAACTCTAACAAAACAGCTATTGTGACCACTAAATTACATAGCGTAGTTAAGGCTGGGTTGCTTTAGAAATGAAAACATTATAAGCCACAGGTTTGCTCTTTGTTTTGTCTTTGGTTGGCCAATGCAGCATCCCAGTCACATAACAAAAATTCTTACAACCATGGGAACACTGCAGTTCCGCCTCACCTGAGTATCTGTCCCATCCTGGCCCGGGCCTTGGAGAATGCCACTATTGCCCACCTTGCCCAGGGCTCTACAAGATCTATCATATATTGCTTACATTCAAACATTTTTCTCCTGCTGTTGAAAGACCCATGCAGCTCATCCAAGGCAGCTCTTGGTTGCACCAGACTTTTCCCCTGAAGCTGCCAATCTTGCAGGCCTTTGGAAGCTTTTCACAGGCTTGTGAAATTGGAGCCAGCTCTCATAGGCCTCCAAAAGGCTTCCAAAGGAATTTTTGTCATATAAGTTATTAGGGTCTTAAATCAAGTTGAACTAACTTTTACAATTTTTACAGCAGTTGTACAGCAAAATCTCCAATGGGAGTTTTGTTTGCTAAAAATTGCAGAAAAAGTAACAAATTGCAATCATGTGACTGCAACATGCTGCAAATGGTCGTAAATACAATCCAGTTGCCCAGTGCCCAAACTGCAATCATGTAATTGTGGGTGTGGTATAGTTGTAAGTGTAAGCACAGTTCATAAGTCACTTTTTCCAAAGTGTTGTAACTTAGAACCATCTTTAAATGAACTGTCATAAATTGAAGACTACCTTTTTGTTTCTCTATAATGCACTCTTTTGCCCAGGTAAAGATTACGGAAACAAGAGTTTCAGTAGTAGACAGATGAGAATTATTTGCATTTCAGATACTGAAAATATTGACAAACTTATTGAGAAATAATTAAACATTATTTTAATCCTGCCTTTTAATTCCTTGAAAAGTGCTGCTAGCCATATCTATTATTCCTCCAGTAGGCCTTGCCACTGCTCCTACTAATCCTTTTCCAACTCCTTTGAAGAAACCTGCTGCTCCTTCCTTTTGGGCTCCTAGAGGAAAAAGCAACATTTAAAGAAAACATTAAATAAACATCCATATAAATATTAGTGAAAAGTTCCACTGAAAGTTGTTTTACCACTTTTTTCAACTGGAAAAAATTGGGGAACTTTAATAAAATTTCCTTCCCACATGGCTATCAAAAGCCAAATCAGACTGAGAGCAAAACATTTGGCTCTCTGACTGCAGTCTTCTAAAAGAAATGGGAGAAACAGCTTTACAGCAGCAGCAAAGGACATGATAACCATGATAAAATGTGAATTGTTCTTGCTATCTGTGAGGACACACATTATGTGGGGAAAATAATCCCTTGTAGCCTGCCCATATCCGGTCAACAGCAAAGCTGTTACAAATGAATTCTTATTAAAAAAGGTGTTAATTTACAATACTTTCTTTCATACTGTGAGATAAAGTTCACATATTATTAAATGCTATAATATTAAAAAACGATTTTTTTACTTTATGAATAGTAACTTACCTCTTATTGGCTTAGTTACTATTCCTGTTATGCCACTGACAAAACCCTGTGAATAGAAACAAATATTTCATTTTCCCCCCTGAAACTGAATGTATACAGGTAATCCTTGACTTACGACCACAATTGAGCCCTACATTTCTGCTGCTAAGTGAAACATTTGTTAGGTGAGTTTTGCTACATTATACAACTTTTCTTGCCACAGTTGTTAAGTGAATCACTGCAATTGTTACGTTAGTAACATAGTTGTTAAGTGATTCCCATTGACTTTGCTTTAAGGTCACAAAAGGTGACCTCACCCTGGTGCAACTGTCATAAATATGAGTCTGTTGCCAAGTGTCCAAATTTTGATCACATGATCATGGGGATGCTACAATGGTTGTAAGTGTGAAAAATGGTCATAAGTTACTTTTCCAAGTGCCCTTGTAACTTTGAACGATCACTAAATGAATTGCTGTAAGTCAAGGACTAGGTGTATTCTAAGTATTCTCTCTGTTAAAATTTATAAATAGTTAGTATTTGTCGACGTACTGAATCATAAAAAAGTAGTTAATATAGTTTATATTTCCTATATCTATATAAATTGTCAACCTAAATCCCAATCAACTTTACCATTAAAGAAATTTAAAAATTTAAATAAAAGGAGACAGTAACATAAGAATGAGCTGCCCTGGCTCTTAAAACTCTTAAGGCCATTCTAAACATGGCTCCAAGATCACTGCAGATGGGGACTGTAGCCAAGAAATTAAAAGACGCTTGCTCCTGGGGAGGAAAGCCATGGCAAATCTAGACAGCACACTAAAAAGCAGAGACATCACCCTGTCAACAAAAGTGCGTATAGTCAAGGCTATGGTCTTCCCAGTTGCAATGTATGGCTGTGAAAGTTGGATCATAAGAAAGGCTGAGCGCCAAAGAATTGAGGCCTTCGAATTATGGTGCTGGAGAAGACTCCTGCCAGTCCCTTGGACTGCAATGCGATCAAACCAGTCAGTCCTAGAGGAGATCAACCCTGACTGCTCTTTAGAAGACCAGATTCTAAAGTTGAAACTCAAATACTTTGGCCACCTAATGAGAAGGAAGGACTCACTGGAGAAGAGCCTAATGCTGGGAAAGGTTGAGGGCAATAGAAGAAGGGGACGACAGAGAATGAGGTGGCTGGATGGAGTCACTGAAGCAGTAGGCGTGAGCTTAAATGGACTCCAGAAGATGGTAGAGGACAGGAAGGCCTGGAGGAACATTGTCCATGGGGTCGCGATGGGTCGGACACGACTTCGCAGCTAACAACAACAACAACAACAAACATCCAAAAGCATGGTATTTCTTACAGATACTAAGCCTTTTCCTCCACGAGTAAAGCCCTCCTTCAGGCCAGCAGGTTGCTTATTCATAGCTTCCCGTCGTTTCTGCTGATAATCTTCATCCATTGTTATTGCTGCTACTCCTTTAGCCATAGCACCAGTTATTCTTGAAGCAGCACCAGCTAGTCCACCTATTATCACAAAATGTATTTTTATTAAAATTAGAAAATTTAATTATGGTAAAAATATGATATGTATTGAGAGTTATCTGGTATGTCTGAATCCCCATTAAAAATAATACTTACCAACGGCACCACCAACTAAGGCTTTCAATCCTAGTGCCATTCCTTCTACAAATTCTTCTGGACCCTGGATAGCCCCCTGAATAAAAGAAATTGAACAAAAATATCAAAAAAATATTCTGGTTTTACTATCAATGATACATTCTTCCAATTAAAAAAACACAATAAAGACGTGCAAAGTATAAAGTGTATCTGACAGTCACTGTAAGTAATGTAGGAAGTAAAACAGGAAATATAAAGCCTTGGATAATGAAATCTAAAGCTGTTTATGGCTAAGTTAAGTAGCTGATTCTTAATGAAACCCATAAGCAAAAGTTAGTACCTTTATTTTCTACTATTATGAATGAAGAATTTCAAAACTTGCTATCATTCCCCATTTCTACAGAATTTCATCTAAAGCGGATACAACTTTTCATAGCAAGCATTTACAAATACAGCAAGTCCTTTTATAGATAATAAACATACCTGATAGGGCTCATAAAAAAATGCTTCTACTCCTTCAGACAAATCTCTTATGAATCCAAATGGATTGCCCAAAACATCCAGACCAAGAACAAGAACATACATTTGTTTAATAGCCTGAAATGAAAATCAGGTTTCATGAAAAGTAGCTTTTAATAGTAATTTGGAACTGACATATATCTTTTTCTATAAAAAAGCAAAACATTTTATGCAACCAATGCTTTTCTATAAATATATTGATGCAACAAAAGTTTTAAATGCATGAAATCTAAGCTAAAAATGCTTCTCTGGATTTCCATTTGTAGAACGGATATTGGTATTGTGGAGATACAGAAATGGCTAATTTCCAGGCATTGTGAATAGATAATATTGTGCTCCTTGAAAAAGGTAGAAGCAAATGAAGAAGTTTAAATATGTTTATAACATAATTGTAATTTTTCTATGATTCTGAACATTTAAAAAATATTCTGTCAATGTGTACAGATAAAGTTCATTGCTGTTATATGCATATTTGAAAAAGCAGAACAGAGCCAAGAAAACTATAGGAAGGTTCAGTATATAGGTTTGGTACAATTTTGACGAGTTTGGGTTTTATCTTGCAATTGATTTTCCAAAGCATGGCTGGATCAGGAATTCTGGGAGTTGAAGTCCACAAGTCATAAAAGGACCATAGTTCCCCCACCCCTGGAGGGATGGATGGAAAGACATAATAGATTATGGAATCCTTGACTGCCAGGGCTGGAATTTCCTGGTTTTTCTGTAAGGTAGTGTTTGGTACTGTAGGTTTGCAACCTAGGTTTTCAAAGGGGTCAACTACCAAGTTTTGCTTCTGAAATATTGAAATGATTTTTCCTTGGGACTGTGTCATTCTGGTAAAAGAGCCTTGGTGGAGCAGTGGGCTAATGCCTCCTTAAGTAACACCAGCTGCCTGCAATTAGTGCAGGTTCGCATCCCACCAGGCTCAAGGTTGACTCAGCCTTCCATCCTTCCGAGGTAGGTAAAATGAGGACCCAGATTGTTGGGGGCAATAAGCTGACTTTGTAATAATGCCGCTTGGGGGCTCCCGAAAGCCAGGCATATACATAGAATGAAGGCTATTGCTAAGTACATTGATTTGTGCTTAGATTGTAAGCCGCCCTGAGTCTTCGGAGAAGGGCGGGATATAAATGGGATTAAAATAAAATAAATAAAATAAAAGTGACATATCCTTTCCTGACAATAAAGCAAGGTTCTCATTATAGAACTAATACAGAAAGAACCTGAATAAAAATTTGGATGTAAGAAAATTCCATTCTGGAAAAGTTTGGAAGCACAGGATTTCTCTCTGAAAGGAAATGTTCTTCACTAAAGCAAAAAAGAAGCGTAGTAAATGAATAAATAGATGATTCTGAATCTATTTCTGTATAATGCATATTTAGCACACACTAAAACTCAAAGATCTCTATAGCTTTTTATTTTATTTTTCTCTCAATTTAAACAGAAACTGAGAATTAAAAATATATAGCCCAAATGAGGTATATTTATAGTGGCTCCTATGTTTAAAGTATTTAGTATTAAAACTAGCTTGAAACTAGGCTGGGAACTGCATTAAATTGTCAAATAAATTCCAGCAGCAGATCTTTCATCATGAGAAGGAAAAACATGTGCTATTTACTGACACACAGTGGATTTTGAGGAGATTATGTTGCCTTCTATTACCCCCTAGCGGTCTGCTGAGAACATGCCTTCATTTTGTATAATAATCTGCTGTTTAGTCAGTAGAATGTGGAGCTTGCAAAATCCTGAACATGGAAGCAGAGTATTTTTGACTGTGCACAGGTTTCTTAAATCCTAGAGCTTCTTCTTTGGTTTTGTAGGATGACTACTATTTGAGATGCATCATTTTCTATTTTCAGTTCATACTGAACTTGGACTTTCCAGCAACAATTCTAGCTTAGGTTATTGCAAAACCTAATTAAAGTCCAGTTAAGATTTAGAGACTATTGTGTAACACTTCTTTCTCACACATATACACAAACAGACACAAATGCACAAACGTATCAGAAATACTTATATATTTTTTCTTATTGTTGTATTATTTTTACAGGTAGTCCCTGACTTACAACCAGTCGCTTAATTGCAGTTTGAAGAAACTTCATGACCTGTCCTTGAAGTTACAATTGCTGCACCACCACAATGATCACATTTCAGCCACTTTGGATTTTTCCCTTCTGGGAAAGCGGGGGCACCAGGGTATGTGTGTGTGTGTTGGGGAATGTGGAGAAATGAAGACATTGGAGATGCAAGCTTCTTTTCTCCACCCCACCACTGGAGTGCTTACACAGACACAAACAGAAGGGCCTGTGGAGAGAATAAACTTGCATCCTGAGGATCTGAGCTTTTTTTCCAGCCTTTCTTCTGTTCAGAAACATTGTGTTTGCTAGATTTCCAGCCAGAAAGCTAGTGAACACAATGATTTTGAACAGCAGAAAGGCTCTCGCCAGCTTTTCTTGCCTTCAGAAACATTGTGAGAGCTCGCAATTATTCTGAACAGTAAAAACAGCCTCTTCCTACCATTCAGAAAGATCACATTTGCTAGTTTTCTGGCTAGAAACTTAACAAACACAATGTTTCTGTAATGGTAAAAAGGCTTTTACCCTTTCAAAACATTGCATTTGCTAGAATTTGTAGATGGGAGGTGAACCACCATACTGAAGCTTAGATCTTTGGATCTGAACTTCCTTTCTCCAACCCAGCACAGTAGTTCCCTTTTGCACACTGAGGAAGGGGAATTGGTGCACTGGGCTGGAGAAAGAAAACTTGGGACCCCAAAGACCCAAGCTTCCTTTTTCTGGCTAGCATGGCAGTTCCTTTCTACATATGCAGGGAGGGAAAGTCTTGTGGTAGGCTGGAGAAACAAAGCTTGGAACTTTAGGATTGGAACTTCATTTCTACAGACCAGGGCAGGAATTCCCTACTGCTATTTCAACAGACAGCTCTTTTGTTCTGTCCACTCAATGATCCATGCAATCAGAGAGGGTCAGAATTGCGGTCTTAGAGCAAGTAGTCACGTAGGCACCTCACTTAATGACTGAAATACCTAAGACCAAAATTCCAGATACAACTGAGATAAGTCGAGGCACACCTACATTCTTTCTTTTTTATTAAAAAAAAAAGGGGGGGGGAGACAACTGGACCTTTGACAGATACATTTTTGCTTCTCCCGAGCTAATCAGTATAGCATTTCAGCTACATGGGAAAAAATAGTCATATGGTTAATTCACATTGGCTTATACTAACCTGCTTTGAATAATGCATGATAACTGCCCATTGCAATTGTTGGGTAGTACAGAAGTGATAGTTCAGTTCAAAGAAAGCCAACCTAAAATAGGCAAATTACATACAAAAATGAAAAATAAAATAAAATGTAAGTACTATTCTAATTAAAACCATTGTATTAATGTAGTCTACATACTTAAGAACAACATCCTGCACATCTGTGAGCGTGGCCCCAATGCTCTTTAACAAGAGGTTTAAGGACTGAACTGGAAACAGTTCCTTGCGTTTCTCGTCCTTGTTGCTCTCTTCTCCACCAGCACTGAGTGAAAAGCTTAAATGCAGCTGAAAGGAAAAATCAATAAAAGAATGGAAAGACTCTTAAAGCATTGAATAATATTCTAATTCTTGGAAGATTTTTATTGTTGTTGCTGTAAGAATTATTAGTAATTTGTCAGTAGTTATAGTCATATTGCCTTGTACAATCCTTACCAGTGTTACAGATAACCATCTATTTTGTTCTGTCAGCTGCTTTTGGAAAATCAAATTTTGCTATCATCTGCATTGTTCTGCAATACAGGTATTCTTGTTTAGCAAGTGCCTAATTTAGAGACTGTTTGCAGTGACAACTATGATGAAAAAGTAACTATACATTTACAAAGGTTCCATTTACAACCTTTGCAGGTATGTAAGGCAAAGCTGAAGTAAGACTGTAAGTACAGTCACAGTTTCACTTAATGATTGCTTTGCTTAATGTCCAGTTTGCTGGTCCCAATGAAGTCACTAAAAGAGGACTACCTGTATAAACATTTGGGGTTCTGGCCATCCTTTAAAAATGCAATTATAGTTAATATACTTTTCCAATAAAACCCAACAATCCTTAATTGTTGGATGTGGCTTTCCCCCGTAATATTTTTGTAATTTTTTAATGTGAAAAATGATTGATGTTACTCAATTTTTTTGGTTATTATCTGTTGAAAAGTATTCATTATGGTAAGATACATCATTCTGTTTCTGCTGAAACTTATATTTTTTTTTCATATTTGGAACCTAGTCCTGCTGCTTTTTCCCCAAAGAGTATTGGAGCTTACTAAAATGGCAGGATTTTTATAGAAATCTCTTGATAGATCTGTGAGGAGTATAAATACAGACAGGCTTTCATTCTTACTTCTCATTGCTAGCTCTATTTAAACAAGAAAATGTTACATTGATGGCTACCTTGATTGGAGAGATATGAAAATATTCATATAAACTGATTTGTGATGTGTCAGTTGATACTGCATTCTTTAATTCTTCCTGCGCAGATTCTACATCTTTTTTAAAGAGTTCAACCTGCGTAAAAAATTGACAATAGGTCTTAAAACTTTATAGACAATACACACACACACACACACACACCAGTTGATATGTAGTATTCAGCTGATTTAAAAAAGAAAAGACTGAATTATGTTATGGTTTTGTGTTGCATTACTTTAAACCTCTCCTATAGGAGTTCATACCTCTTGGTCTTTGGGCAGTTCATCAACAAATGTAAAGAAATCAGACAGTGCATAAAGGAAACCAAGATCTACACGGAGATCCATCTCTTGAATTAAAACTTTAAAATACCTGCAAAAATATTTAAACCATTAAATAGTAGAAATATCTAACTATTAGCTATGCAACTGTTTCAACATCAAGAATGAAAGAAAAAGCCTCAGAGGACACATAACCAAACAATTCATATAATAGTATTATATCCATTTATGTTTATAATGGATATTAATTTATAAAATTAATACTAAAAAAGCAAGCACATTAATTCTAGTACTTTTTACTCTAATCCTGTTTATTCAAAAGAAAAAAAATCAGTGATTACAATATAATTTATTTACAATTTATTTACAACTAAATAAGTTTCCCATTCCAAAACCAAAAAATTGCAGTGCAATCCTATACATGTTCAGTCAGGAATAAATTCCAATAATTTTAAATGGAGTAAGTTACAATTGCATCGCTAGGTTAGGACTAGAAAAAGCATACTTACTTAATGCGCGATATTTGAGAATGTCCTGCAGTTCTCATCACAATACTGACATCAGTAAATGGCTTGGGTTCTATAAAAATTCCAAACATACTCTCATGGAGGATATAATTTATTTTAATATGCAAAAGGTAGCATGTGTAATTGATATAATTTGCAAAAGATGCAATGAATGAGTTGAATAAACCAAAGAACCAAGTTATTACAAAACACACCCACACCCACACAGTATATAGTATGCGAGAGCAAATGAAGCAACATTTACTTCAACAACGTTCACAAACATTTTAAATTCTAAATCCTTGCACGTGCATGCTTAAGATAATTTAGTGACAGCAATGATTAATAATTTTAAGATTTCAATGACATTAGCTAAATGTTCTTACATTAAAAGATTTGCAATTTGTAAATTATGTAGTTCCAGGCTCACTCTATATTTGTCAAGTCAGAGCTATTTGAGCTAATCAGTCTGATGAAAATGCAAGTGATAGAAACGTTCTCTCCAGATTACTTCCATTCCACGGAAATCATTTTTCCCTTTAAAAGCAAATGTTTGCTTACCCTTATTTATTGAAAAACACCTCATTCAAGTGAAAAAGGGCAAGTATTTACATAATGCTTTCACTGAAAAGTTATATATGTTTAGCCTCTAAAAAAATTAGGAAAAAATATATAAATGCATTAACAAAATCTAGTGAATTCATCTTATTTTATTCTTTTATATTGTGAAAGGGCTTTTTATTCATATATTTTAATTTATTTTTCCTTAAGTTATTACAGATGCAAGATGCAATAAAAGCATAATAATATATTTAACTATGTTAACAAACCTGAATCCAACGAGATGGACTTGGGAGGTTTAATGGGATAGAACACAAAAGGAAATATGGCTCCAGGAATCTGATTTTGTATCTGATTGAAACAATTACAGGACAATACACTCCAGGTTAGAAATATTTTCACTTTATATAAATTGCTATGTCCTAGTTTACAATTATGCTAGCTTCATAAATTTGAAATTTAGAATTCCCCAAACAAAAGTTTTAATACATAGAAGTCAGCAGCTAACCATCTCATTGGTTTGTCTATCAAAATAAAAGTTCATTTTAAAATATGAATTTTCATACATTATTTAAGTACAGTCTAATGCTGATATTTTTAAAACAAATATGTCAGGGAATTGCACAACAGCTGTCCAGATGAAGTCAGGGACACTGAAACAAACTTGCAATTTTTATAAATACCGTATATTTAACATTTACATTTACAGCAGACAAGATAGTAAGGAACACAGGAACATCATGAGGTAAATCAAACAGCATACAGAGCGCACAGAAGAAAAAGGTGGTGAAAAAGGGAAACTTCCCATTTACACCCACAGCAACCAACGATAGCTTAGATTGCTTCATGAATAAGCCAGCACTCTCCAATCAGCTACAACTATGTGTTCTGGCCCATTGTACACTTTACTGTTCCAGCTACTAAATTTAATATCCTAACAAAATAACAGGACATAGTGTTTAAAACTATACATATATTAGATGATTTTCCACTATCTGTTTTTACTATGAATGTGGGAAATCTGATATACCTGTATTCTATAGATTTGAACTCTGAATGAAGCCTGATGTTCAGATGTACTATATTGTACTTTTAAAGCTGGCAAAAAGCTTCTTCTCACAGGAAATTCATACGGCTGCAATATTTTCATGTCATTACCAGTAGGAGTCAAACAGACCTGTTATAAGACAAAATCCAAATGCTAATTATTTTTAAAAAATTATTCAAGTGAAAGGTCATAGCATAACTCAAATTAAGCACTTTTAAATTCCATATATTTCTAAGTGATGTTTCATATACTTAGCCTTTCAACTGTACACAATTGTAATGTTTCAATCTTTTATCCAGATATGCTAACCACTTTGTTTTAGAATTAACAACTCAACCTTCTTTAGGGTTACTCAGAAGTAATTACAATTAAATTCAATAGGACCTCATCTTTACCAGTAATAGTATTCTGAGATAAAGCAGACTGCCAGAGATTGAGACATAAACATTTTTGGCTACAATCCTGCCTCACTCAAATTTAGTTACTGAATTTAGCAATGCTACTTCCACACAATCTTACCAAACAGAATAGGGATCAGCAAGATAAGAAGTACAGATATCTACCATATTGATTTGAAAGAAGAGAAAATAGGTTAAGATAGAAGTAAGAATGTTCATGTTTAGCTCATGTTTTGGGTGTGCGTGCTTGCGCATGTGCGTGCGCGCGCACACACACACACACATTCTCTTTGGGAAAAACAAAAGTATTTTTTAGAGGATACAGAAAATTTTATGGCCCTTTCAGTTTGCATAAAGTTACAGGAACATTTCCCTCCATAAACGTTTGTCTACTTCCAGAAAGTTCTGAACATTGTTCTGAGACCACAAAGGAAAACTACAATAGATAAAGGATTTCATCATCTCTCCAAGGCAGCAAGAAACACCTATATTCCATAACTTTATTAAATGAAACTTACCAAGCCTCTGCTATGGAACAAATAACATGTATAACATAACATTAGCAGGACAAAGGCAAAAATGTGTACAAATGCTGGTATAAACATAAACAAAAAATCTTTTTAAAAAACTTCAATGTTACCGGAATATTATCATCAAGTTCCACTACTTTATTTTCTGTAGGTGAGTTATCACAATATTCAATAAACTCTTTCTCCAGCTTGTCAGTTTGCTTCACACTTAGTGGCTTCCATCTTGACTTTTTCTTGGGTTTTGTCTCCCAAATTACATCAGAGCTTGCAAGTAAATTTAAAAAAATAAAATAAAAAATTACTAATCAAATTGTAAAACTATGATAACCAATAAAAGCTTTATTAAATCTTTGAGATTTACTAACGAAAAAAGTCTTCAATTCCAAAAGTACTTCATATTTAAAAAAGTTTTGCATTAAAACTTTTCGGAAATATAAATTATTTTACAACCTTAATGTACTTATTAAAAAGACTGAAGTAGCAATTCAATTATCATAATCCCCAATTACTTATTGCATATAAATTACATTTTCTGTCAAGTATAAACTTTGAACTTGGCATTTATGTATCTGGTATCTCTAACTGTGCCAATAAATTATTATTGTTGTTAGTTGCGAAGTCGTGTCCGACCCATCGCGACCCCATGGACAACGTTCCTCCAGGCCTTCTTGTCCTCTACCATTATCATTACTTGCCCATAACAAATTGAAAAGGAGCATATGATGGCAAAGTTAAATTGTGCAGTTTATTCAGATAGAAGATAAAAATCTGCAATCCTTTCAACATGTACAAAGGGATTCTAGGTTACAATTGGACTCATAATAGTTCCTATATATTACACTCACTTCTAAACAATCTAAATCACAACATCAAATATAATTTACTATATAACACACATTACTAATATTAAGAAAGATTTTTATTTTTTTATTTTTTCAAGTATAAATGGTAAATTGAATATATTAGTGTTACCTTGTGATTCCAATGTAAGCTATTTCCTGCTTTAAATAGTTATTTACTAAAGAAATTCCAACATCTTGCAATGATACAATTATTTCTTGTTCTGCTAATTCCACTTTTTCACTTTCATATGTCATTTTGAAAACCTTTTCATCTTCAGTGAATAAGATTATACGCTGCAAACCTTCAAAAAATGAAACTATAAAAATGTGCTTGGCTCCCACTTGAAATGGTGTCATCAGGTCCTAAAATAATGAGATAAATATTAATTATCAGAGAAAATTTTTATTTCCAATTTTGCTAATGTACAAAACTCCAACTGGACCATGTTTAAAGGTGTATATGGCGTATTCCTACAGTAAACAGGGAATATAGCATTTCAGGATCTCCAAAGTGATTATAAAGAAGCTAATTCACAGATTTAAAATGTTGTTTTAAAATTGTTGAAATATTTTAAACATCAATTGTTTTATATATTGTTTGTTACATGCTAGTTTCATGACTTCTATGGAAATCTGGTATATGTATATCCATGTACATATGTATGCAAGTGCATATATTGGCACACACATATGCACAAACATATATACATAAAATAATGACAGTCTTGTGGTTATCAGCAGTGAAGCAGACCAGTAAAAAATATGCTGACTTCTCCATTCTTAGATAACCAGAGCCCAAACAAATTCAGGATAATCCAAGAACAACTTTGTTTTGGACCTAAGGCATTCTGAGAATGCTAGTTTATAAGAAAGCCAAAGAGGAGATTAATTAAATTAAACTAAAATGAAGGGATTTACCTAAGATTCTCATAGCTTAAAATAAATTAATCTCTTAATAGGGGGAAGCATTTATTTCTTCACTGAAGTTACAGAGAATTAAATTGTAACAACATGTAGTGCAACTTATTAACAATGTAGCTTTATTATTATTATTACACTTTTTAAAGCTTCCAGAGGTTAATCTTATGGGGTATGATCGCAATTAATAAATACACTCATTGTGAGTATATCATTCCACTACTTAAAAGTTTTATAAACACATACAGTATGAACTATATCACAAAGTATACGTGATGCACTCTAATTTATATTCCATGAGCCAAAGGACTATGAAAGAAAAGTATCTTTATCAGCAAACTGACAAATTTAACAGCATCGAGAGAAATGATATTCATAAGAATATTCTGCTCCAAACAGAGTGGGTTTTGGGATAATAACGTAGAAGGATATAAATGTCAGAATAAACTAACATGGTTTAATCATTAAATTATAAATATACTTCTTATATATATGAAAAAATGTATACTGCGTGTATATTAGACTTTATAGCAATTTAGAATTGATTTCACGAAGATGCTTGGAGGCAAACAGTAGCACCTCTCTATAATTTTTACATAATCACCTAAAAGATAGGTCCTACTGTATGTTTGCTGTTTTCAGAATCAACTCCAATGCTTTCCACTATCTTTATACACCAAAGTTTGATCTATCTCACAGCATGCTATCCTATGTGTGTTTGATTACAAAGTTTTTTCAACATAACCAAATGCAAAGTCTATATTCAGTGTTATTCAGGAGCTAAATTATATATTCTCAAAGCAAGACTTAAATGTTGCCAGTGCTTATTAGAAAAGCTTTCATTCTGAATGCTCTGGAGACATAATTACAGATGATTTAATCAACTAAAGAACAGTATCAGTATTAACTTGTGTCTGTGCTGTCCAAAACAGGTCTGGACAATGACACAAATTAGGTACTCTTATCCAGATAAAGCTACAAAAAAATCATCAAAGTAGATAGGGCCTCATAGCTACCATCTATTAGCTAAAGACTTGTGTGTAAACGTACTAACAGATGAATTCTACTTTATTTTAGGATCACAGCACATTGCTCAATTTATTCAATCCTAGATTTCCATTATCCTTCTCTTCCCATCCATTTCCTGCATATTTGCTGCTAACTGTATTGATCCCAACTGTATTCTAAACATTATCTCCTCTAAAAACTAAATTGATTGCTAAGTATTATACTGATTTGAAACTTTATACATACATCTTTCTGAGTTATTTCTTCACTGTTCTTTCCACATTTCCATTTCAGTTTTCTAGAACCTACAGGATCTGCCCATGTATACAGTACTGCTTTATTTGGTTCTAAAGTTTCTTCCATTGAAGTGAGAGAACTGCAAACAAAAATAGGAAAAATCTAGGTTTCAATGCAAAATACATCCTCACCAAATTTCTTGTTATCTTTCTTCCAAAGCAAATATTTTCCAATGTTATTAAATTTCTGTCAATTAACTCTGAAAACTCAATTTAAACATTCCCATGTTACAATGTTCAATTTGAGTTTTTAAAATTAAAAGATAAAAGCTTATTAATACATAGGTAGATTTAACATTTCTCGTTTCTCAAATATTTATATTTCACTGTAACTCTGCTGCTTCATATTCTATGTAGAAAAAGTGACAGGTTTATGATAGATTGCAGTTTGTTTTATTTGAAAAACTATTCTTTCATTTTGGTTCAAACAATAATAACCAGTAAACAGAATAGACTAATTTATCAATTGTTAGATGCACTATTAAAAAGGATACGGTTAAATACATGAACACTATTTATTCATACAGCACTAAATTTTATGCTGCTTACCTTTAACATTATACAAATAAAACACTGCATACATACCTTTGTCCATATTCAATTACTTCTTCTTTGGTGTGATTAATTATAAGGAATGGGGCTGCACCATCATGGTAATTAGAGAATGTAATTGTTGTTGAGTGTTCAGCTAGAGTAATATCCACAATAATGCCACCAAGCTGCCAGATATGCAAAGATAAAATGATACATAATATGTATATTAAATTGACAATTAGTTCACTTAATTCAAAGATCTCAAAGTTTCTGATCCCAAATTAATAGCAAAATAGTGAATTACTACTGTTATTTTAAAACATGGAAAGGGGTTCATGTTCCCCAACTCTTCCAAAATGCCAAAACCTGGCAACACATTTTAGTTCTATTCACTCCAACTATATAGACCAGGCAGGAAGATGAAAAGTTCAGAAAAATGTATTCATCTCTGATCTTATCATAAAAATAATTGTATTAATTGAAGACATTCAAGTGATGATGGTAGGTTTTAAAAATGTAAACATACTCACATACTTTTAACATTGTTTTAAATTAAACAAATGTATTTTACCTTAAGCCTATGAGATCATATCAAATAAGAACAGAAGAATATTTGGAGAACAGTGTGTCTCCATAAAATTTAAATCAAACAACATTATACTAAACTTTATTGGCAAATACAGCAGATTATCTTTAAAGTCTTAAAAAAATAAGGGAAAAGGAACTCATTGAGTTATCTTGGAACTACTGACATCAATATCATCAAATTTTAGCCACAGAAATGTGGTCAGATGGTATGGACAAGCATAGAAAGAGGGGACAGTTTGACTCTTTTGACATTCCTACTCCCAACTTACAATACTCCACCCAAAACTTTCAAAAAGCAGAAAACTATCATCTCTACCTACTAAAATTTTTGGCATCATCAGCCTACTATTTATCTGTTTAAAAGATTGGGAAGCAGAGCTGTAGGCAAACTCATTCTTTTCTCATTTAAAATTTATCTCTATATACTTGCCTTGTTATCTAAGTGAAGTAGTAAGCAATTTTCTTGTTTATCAAGTTGTATAACTTTGGGTAGAATGTAAGAATCTTTTACTCTAACCTGCAACTTGCTGTCATTATTCTCAGGCCAAAATGGAATACACTGAAATAAGAATGAAATGCATTTATAAAGAAAACATATCATGGAACTATAGCTATCAAAAAACAGTATTTTGTCTTTACTTGAATATAAATATATAAAAGCTAATGGATGCAAAGAAACAATTCATGCATAAATGCAGAGTTCAATTTTTACAATAAATATAAAAAACTTAAAAGACTTAAAATACTTACTTGTTGGAAAAGTATTGGTACCCAATTTTCATTGCCTTCTTCAGCTACTTCTAAAGCATGTGTACTTCTATTTGTGATCATTGAAAATGGTGTGAAAGTCACTATTCTAGTGATATTAAAGCTGCTATTATGTATAGTGACACCAACCTGGAAAATACAAAATTCTTTAATATGAATCACTCTCATTATTGTTAATAATGTCCTTATTTTTTCCTAAATAAGTTAATATTTCTACAAGGATACAATTCACTCTGTAGTGAGTGAATGAGAACCAAATAAATTCTGCAAAAAATACATGTGATGATTTATTTTGCTTCCAAAGACATATTATACCTATACTATATATCAGTTAACAAGTTTAGCATTATCTAGTATAGACTGACAATAACTTTTTCCAAAGTCAGGAACATTTTGTCCAGGTTCCACCCTATTTGTAGATTGTATGAATTAAATTTGTTATCTTCAGCATCTAAAATATGTAAAATACTAAGCATATAAAATATTAAGCTATGATGCTTACCATTAGCATTCAGGTTGATTTAAATTTTCCCCATACGGTAGCAGGATAGACATCTGCAATACATTTGCTGACAACTAAAAGCTATTGCTTATGGCATTAAAATTTTAGTCAATGAAATGAATCAAGTGCTAAGCCCATCCAGTAATTTTGACTCTATAAACTGCAATGACTTGAGAGTTACAGGACTAATTCTCTAGAATCTTTTTTCAAAGTATTCTACAATTGTTTGGATAGTAATTAAAGCATTAATTTCTATCAATCAGCTGTAAAGGATTTTTTAAAATTTCTAATCTGAAGCTATTTGTTCAAGATTTTGAAATATTGAAGAAAACTGACTTGATATGCAGGGGATGGGGTGGCTTGAATATGGCTAAAAACTGAAATGTTCTGGAAACTTATTTGGAAGTCAGCCTTGTTAAATGAAATAGAATTTTCTTTAAAGTAAACATACAAAAATTTGTCTGCAAGAAAAATACCATAACGCAACTTACCTGGTATTCCTTTTTGTGGCTTTTACATTTTACAAAGCCATGACTCCCAACTGTATCCAGCGAAAAATGATCAGAAAGTTCACTGTCTGTCACCATGAGCTGAACCTATAAGGAGGAAACTTGTTATTCAACTTTTATTATGAACAGAATTAAAGAAAAGAAAAACAGACAAAAGGTTAATATTCTTAGTTAAATGAAACCTGTAAAATATTTTTATTTTGAAGTGCTTCATTTTCACATTTTAGTTAACCAACCATGCATTCTTTAAGCATACTCCAGTTCATTTGCTAGTTATAACAACAATCAAAACTTCTGGGGTGCTAAACACTCTCAAATATTCATTTGGCTATTTCAAGAGGGGGGATTGTTCCTTTTATTTCCTTTCTTATACTTCAGTATAGCAGCCCACTTGTGCCAGGAAAGGAAACAAGCTGTGGGACCTGTCAGTCAAGGAACTTTGGCTGGAGGGGCCCAGGAGAAGGACCTTCTCTACTCCTACCCTTTGAAACATCTTACCCTGAGGACAGATCAGCTCCCACCCTTCTGACCTTCCATTAGGGTCTAAAGATCTAGCAACCCCATCTCCTTCCTGAGCATCCTGCTCCCTCTCCATCTTTTAACTGTAACTATATGATAACTATCTTATAGAATAAGAGTTCAAGAAAAGTTTCAAAGTTACAAAACACGTAATGCAGAATTTACTGTTTTTTTCTTAAAAGTATTATAGAATAGGGATCATATTCCTTACTTATTGATACTCTTATAACAATGTATTAAAATATAATGATCATTAATACTGACTTGTAGCATTTTTTTTATAATAAGTTTCAAAGTACTGAAAAACTGAATATGATAAGGTTGATTTTATAAGACTAAAATTAATACCTTGTTATCATGGTAGAAGTGTTTAGGTTGGTAAGAAAAGAGAAGTGGCAACTTGTAGTCAGGTGGATGTTTGCGGTGAATACCATCGGCTTTATACTGCAACATTCGACCCGTTTTGTTGATCATCCAATAGGGACTGTGAATTGCTATAATCACTTGTCCTATAGCATATGTCACATGGATAGCTATATCCAAATCTGTCCTATCCAGGTCACTAATGCATGAAAATGTGATGAAACTAATTTCTTGCTGATTTGACTGGATGCAGTACTCAGTAGTCCAATCTGTATCAAGATAATTAAGTAAATGCAATTCCAACTTGCTCTGATCCAGTAATGCATTATGAATCTGAGCAGAACATCCAGCTTCTAGAGCACTGCGTGTGGTACTATATCCCTATGAAAGAAAAGTTCCAATACAGTTATAAAACATATAATCAATACACTAATTCCTGTATATGAAATGGGAATGAAATGAAAAGCTGTTTGCATTGAAATATGACATCTGAAGTAATTACCTTAGTATTTTATTGGGAGATTCTGATAATAATTAAAATGAATATAGAATAAATGGGAAGTTAAAATAAATTGTATTATTGAAAAAAACACTTCCCCACATATTATATGGGTTTTTTCTTTGATACTATTATTAATAACCCTCTTCAGGTTGTTCTTATAAAACTTCTGAAGTGTTTTGAATTAGAAACATTTTATTTCAAAATGCTGTTTCAAATTTACTGATCTAACTGGAAAAGTTCTGCCCTTATTTTACCAGGATGATTCCAAAGTGAACTTGTTTCCAGTTAATATCAGAAATGCATCAAGAAACATCCAGTTATGTCAAGCTAGCTCTTTTTGGACTCAAAAATAGCTCTTCTAAATGGAAAGCTTCAAGCTGAAAACATTTCAATTTTATTAGAAAATAACTTTTGAAGGATTTGAAATAAAGTTTTAATTGGGCAGTATCTAGAATTCTTTAAAATCATATTCTGACTTAAGCATTTACCTACTTGCATATTTATTATATCAGTGCAAAGATATAATTGCAATTAAGATAGATACAAAAGATACCAAATATTTATCCTTGTGATCTAAAAAAAACGCTCCTCAGATTAAATAGGCCAGCTAATAATTACTTTACTAAGACTATCTGAAAAAATACTAGAAATTCAAGAGAATTTTCTATCGTATTTAGTGTGCACATGTGGCAGTAACTGAATTCTGGACATAGCCAAGCATATTTTGTGGGATGTCAATGTCATTTATTCAGTGAAACTGAGGTTATATTCTAAATTATAAGATCCAAAGAAAGAAAAAGGGAATTTAGAAAAAACACACACACTACCTCTAAAGAATAGGCAATCTGATATGGAAGTAGATTGCGGAGAATAACAGAAGACCACAAATGAACAACATATGGTAAATCCCACTGATCATCTGTACATGCTGAAGTTATCAAAGTATCTTGCATTGGAACAATGTTGATAATAAGTGGGTGATTAGGTGATTTTAAAGATGGGCATTTCTTCTGTAACAATTTGTCAAAATTCTTCACCATTTCATCAAAGCTAACACCTTCACTGGATTCATATTCTCCAGAAGTTTCACTTTCATCAATTACTGGTCGAAAAAACAGTAACGACCTGTGAATAAGGACAATAATTATTCTTATTTTCCTTTTCTATTAAGAATAGTCAAGATTTCTATCCAGATTCAGACAAATGAAACTAGAACAAAATATAATTAGAGGCAACAACAATAATGAACAACAAACTACATTCAAATATATTATAAATGTAACCATTTTGGATTATGGGTCTTTTGTTGCCTTATTAAGTAACATCACTGCAACTTGGATGACAAGTTACCTATCTTTCTATTTTGTCTGCTTTCTGCAAGCTTAGATGACGGCCTATGGATAGATATGGTTTTCCAAGTCATCAATGCTTTTGGAGATAATAGTTGTCATAAAATGGTAGAGATGATAGAATGGCTCAATAGGAAGATGTTATTATTTTCTTGTGATTGTATATCATTAATTTATAATCTAAGAGAGAGCTTCCAACCAGCAGGAAAAAATAAGAATACTCAGTGAGTAGCTTTTTTTGGAATTAAGATTAAAAAAAAGAAAAACCATCTTAAATAATTTTGACTTACAAGCAAAGACTGTGATTAAGAAAGTTTTAAACAGATGAAGGGGACAATAATTTTAGAAAGAGGGATTTTTTTTTTATTCTTTGACAAAACTGCCTTTGAAAATAGTCCGATCAGCTGCTAGACAAAGGACTGAAGCTTCATAAGAATATTGTTTATTGTTAAGTAAGAATTGGTGGATTTTACAAAATTAAGAAGGTATAAGCCAACACCCCCTTGCTCCCTGCTCTCCACCAATCCATCTTTTTAGTTATCATATTGATGTATTTCTTCTAGTTGTGTTCTTTTGACATTGTTTATTTTATTGTTCTATTATTTTGCTTCTGTTCTGTTTACATGTTTTATTTTTTATCCTTTTTATTACCTATCTCATGGGTTTGTCAATAAATTTGACAAACCCTATGACTGTATCTATGTTTTGGTGGACATACAAAAAGTTTAAAAAATGGACTCAAATATACACATTGTTACAGAGGATTTAAAATATTAATATTCAATAAAAGCCAGAACCTTTCCTTTTAGGACAGATGGACTTAATTAGAAAAGAGCGACAGAAGATTATGTCAAAATAACGGATTATAATGCACAAACGATGGAAAGATTTAGCACTACACTCCATGGAGGAATAGTTAGTAAAACTGACAGAACTTGCTGAGATAGCCAAATTGATTTCTTTAGAGAAAGGTCAATATAGTATTGACATTCATCAATGACTGAAAACCCCTAATGGACTTTTTGTGTAAAAAAAAGAAAAAAAAGAAAACGATTTTGTGACTTATGGTTTTAATGATTAGAAAGAATAGATTAAACAAGGGAATTATGATGTAATCCTAGAGAAAAAGAGAGAGGTTTGATTAGAATTGTACGTATTACTGTCGAGAGGAAGATTAGAAGCCATTTCTTTATATTACTTTTCATGTTTTCTGGTTCTGTTTTTTCTCTTTCCTTTTTTCTCTTTTTTCCTGTCTTTTCCTTCCTTTCACATTTGCTACAGGTTAACTCTCAATTTACCATTCATTTGGCAACCATTCGAAATTACAACAGCACTGAGAAAAGTAACTTAGGACCTGGTTTTTGAGAAGCAAAGTCAATGGAGGAAGCTAGAATTGCTTAATGACTGCATGATTCACTTAAATTTTGAAGTGATTCATTTAACAACCATGGCAATAAAGGCTGTAAAATTGGGTGCAACACAACACACACACACACACACACACACAGACACACAGACACACACAATCTTTAAATGAAAATTATTCCAATTTTTTTTGTCTTCATCAATTAGTATTAGATTTTTGATGGACTGATCATTTCCAAGGATTAATAAATAACTGGGAAATATTAAACAGCAATATTAAAAAGGAAATAGTCCTGAGAGTATAAGGCCATTAAAAATGATGCAAATAAAACACAGAGTACAAGCTCAACATTTAATACAACTATATTACTTTACTAAAGAAAAAAATACCTAATACTAATTTCTTGATTAATCACATAGAAACTAATTTACCAATGGATATTTACAAAATAAATATATCTACAAAATATGTACAAAACAAATAATAAAGTACGAAAAAGAAAATAATTACCTATAGGAAGTTAATGGTATGTTAAATTCATTATCTGGTAGTGCTACTCCTAAGCATTTTCCATCTTCAAATATACTCAAAGGAATTGAAAAATGATTCTTTATCTATATAGAAAAATAAAAAGTTTGTGTCAATTGACCAAAAATAATTATGTCACAATTTCATTTCATCTGCTAATTAAATCTCTACTCCTCTGAAAAATACAATAAAATTTAACATTTAGGAATTTAGGAAGATGTGATATCCATTTTATAAATACCTTTATAAAATGTTTTATACTTCCTCTGATATGCATAGGAAATAAAACAATTTTGTCCCCAAACCTAAGATTGTTTAGATCTATAAATAAAACAATCCCCAAATAATTAAAATACTCACTGATCAGTAAACTTTAAAAGAAAATATCTCACCTGAATTGGAGAATGTACAGTTACTATCTTGCTCCCATCAACAGTATCAATTTGACAAACAATAGATCTTACAACACCTGAATCATTATGTCTAACTCTGTACAAGCTCCGACCCACTTTTGTTAATGGGATCTTGTCAGTAGTAGAATGATTCCGAGGAGCTAAAAAAATGAAGACAAAAACATTATCAAAAATGAAGCCGACAGATCTCTGTGTGGCTGTGAGACAGAGGGAGGGAGATATAAAAGTACCTAAGTTAATTGCAAACACATAAATATCATTAAAAAAAATTTAATGTCTGAACAAAATATTCTTTTGTTTGCATTCACTAATTTGAACAAGGAGCTTTAGTTTAACTGGTATTCTTCCTTTCCTAATTCATTCATGCAATTGTTTTCCCCTGCCAAATCAATGTTATTTTTCTTTCCTATAATCCAAATTGAGTTTGGAAGCTAATTTTAGAAAAATATTAGTTACAAGATTCAGTCACAGATATGTGTAATATACAGTTTGATTCTGTTGTACAAATGAATACTCATTTGTTCATTTTCCTCTGAAAAATTAATTACATCTTGGAAAAACAGCTGTTAATGTAATATATTCACAATATTATCGAATATAAGCCATGAAGCAATAGCAATAGCACTTAGACTTATAAACCACTTCACAGTGCTTTACAGCCCTCACTATACTGTTTACTTAGATTGCCCCCAACAATTTGGGTTCTCATTTTACCATCCTCGGAAGGATGAGAATTAGCCTGCAATACTGCATTCTAACCATTGTTGATGAAGCAATATTATTTTTAATTTAATTTTTTTAAAATTTTAATCCCATTTATATCCCGCCCTTCTCCGAAGACTCAGGGCGGCTTACAATTTAAGCACAAACCAATGTGCTTAGCAATAGCCTTCATTCTATGTATATGCCTGCTTATTAGGGCTTTCGGGGCCCCCCAAGCGGCATTATTACAAAGTCAGCTTATTGCCCCCAACAATCTGGGTCCTCATTTTACCTACCTCGGAAGGATGGAAGGCTGAGTCAACCTTGAGCCTGGTGGGATGCGAACCTGCACTAATTGCAGGCAGCTGGTGTTACTTAAGGAGGCATTAGCCCACTGCTCCACCAAGGCTCCACCAAAGCAGGTTTTTACATAAATAACTAGCAATAGCAACAACACTTAGACCAGCATCTCCCAACCTTTTCTATACCCCGCACCCCTAATATATTCTTACAAACGTTCGAAATAACAGCAACAAATTATGCATATACACTATAATTTTGAAAACCCAAGTTCTCCCCCCCCCCGGAATATTGTCTCATGCCCCCAGTTGGGAACCGACATATACTGCTTCATAGTGCTTTACAGCACTCTCTAAACGGTTTACAACATCAGTATATTGTCCCAAACAGTCTGGGTCCTCATTTTACTGACCTTGGAAGGATGTCAGGCTGAATCAACCTTGAGTCAGTCAGGATCGAACTGCTGCCTGCCATGCATACTGCAAAGTTAGCCTGCCATACTGCATGCTAATCACTGTGCCACTAGTTAGAACTACATACTGTAGATAAGTTACGAGGGCAATTTGGAAATAAAACCTCCGTTTGGTTATCAATGACACACACTTGCAGTTACAGAAGTCTTATTATACACATTAGAAAACTATAACATTACTTTTCGATATAATTGCCATTCAAATTGAGGCACTTGTCATATTGTCTTACAAGGTTTGAAATTCCTTGGTAGCAGTCACTCGGCACCAAATCTGGGCTATAAGGAGTTAATCAAAAACATCCCAACGGAACTGCTTCAAAAGTTCTTGGGCGCGTCTAGTGGTGTGTGGGCGAGCATTATTGTGAACTAACACCACACCGGAAGTCAGCGTGCTCTGACACTTGTTATAGATGGCTTGTCAGAATTTTTGTAATGTTTCACAGTGGACATCTGAATTGATGGTCGGACCATGCACCATGAATTTCACTAGCAGTACTCCTTTGGCATCTTCACATTTGGTGGTATTTTCTATAGCACCACTAGACCCACCTAAGAACCTCTGAAGCAGTTCCATTGGCATGATTTTCATCACACAAACACACCCAATAGCTCAGATTTGATGCCAAGCAACTACTACTAAAGAATTTCAAACCTTGTAAGATGTTATGACAAGTGCCTCAATCTGAATGGTGATTTATGTTAAAAAATAATGCAATGTTGTAGTTTTCAAATGTGTATAATAAAAGTTCTGTATCTGCGAGTACCTGTCATTGATAACCAAATGGAGGTTTATTTCCAAATTGCCCTTGTATTTAAACAGACTTGTTTTAAAACTTTTCTTAAACATCATAATTGCATCATATACATTTAGATGTTTACTAATAGACATTTCAGGTATACTTACTAAGCCAGATGTAGAATACCTTGCTGCTTAGAGTGGTCATTGCTGTGAACTGGTCTTGCTCACTTTTAGTTCTGATATATTCCATATTTAGACTTTGCCCATCTTCAAGATGAAATGAATTTGCTTTTGGTTCAATATTAAGAACGCTGAAGGATTCACTAGGCAAAACAGTGGTGGAGACTCCTAAGGAATTTATTAATACAAAAGGGGCCCTGTCTTTTTTGAATGTTTCTGAAGTCTCAGTAGCTGCTTCTGCAAATGCCTAACAAGAATAATAAATCAACAATTTTTCAAATTAATAACTTTTTCTGTAGATGATTTTCTTCACTTAAGGCCCAAAATTAAAATTTCACTTACCGTGCCTAGATTACTCAACATTAATAACCCACATTTGGATAAAGTAATGTTTAGTTGATTTTGAGAATAAATAGTTATTACTGTTTTATACTCCGGCACTTTATAGTGTTCTTCTTCTGCCACTGATTCAACGAAGGCTTTTTTGTTTTTCTTTTTCATCTTAAAGAAAAAATATTTTGAACATGTAAAATTAGAAACAAGAACTAGAAAGTTATCTAAAGTTTAGAATGCTTTGTAAAGTTAGCCTAATTTATTAAAAGTATTGATAAATAATACAAAATAGTGGGAAGAAATATATCTTTTTAAAAATAATCTTTATTACAAGTTTTTTTTAAAAATAGAAGACAATACAAACTAAACTAAGAAAAGAAAAATAGAGTTGATGTACTAAATAAAAAGAAAAAAAAGAAATATTTAAAGCACTGACTTTTGATTTTCATCACAAATACAAATTTAGCAATTGTTCATCCCCTATAAGGTTACATATTGTTTCTTCCCGTAACCCATTCCTTATTCATATACAAATCATAAAGTATTAACATTTCAGTTCTAGTGCCAGCAAAAAGGGTACCTAGAATTTTATAGAAGCATGTTTTATTTTTTAACCTTGGTCAAGCAAACCAATTTTGTACTCCTTCCTTTTGCTTCCAATAATTAATTTATTGATGTTGCACGATTTGATCTCTCTTCAGTTCTTTTTTTCTTTTTCCCATCCTAAAGGCTTCTTTGAGGCTTTAGAAAAGTTCTTTGGTAAATACAGTAAAGAATCATTATCCAGATCATTTTCCTTTGCATTTTCACTTTAAATGTCCTATCTATCTTATAATGCCCAATTTTTTTTAATTTTTTCCTGCATATAAACAATTTATTTTCTAATTTTTCTGTATCTGATGAGGTTCAGTTCAACTGTTTATCTTGTAAATCCTTGGTATTCTTTTTCACATCTGTAATTTCTTCTTTAACATCTTTTGGATATATTAGACCCATAGAAACAGACATCATTGCTGACACGGCCAGTTTCTATCCCCATTCTTCAAATATCTCTTGCAGTATTTCAAATATAGTAACATTTTATGTCATTTTATCCCAATGCTGACTAAAGGCAAACCTTTCTTTTTTATTTTACCTTTTGTGTCTGGAATAAATAGTCCCTTCTAATGTTCAATTAGTCTCAAATTTCTGTTATGAAAAATAAGAGTTAACACTTTGGTTCTCATGAAAGCATTATTTGTTTATATAATTATTTCTAAAATTTTTAGCAAAAGTCCTAATATTCCAAACTTGTCTGGTCTCTTAATCTGTGTATAACTTTCTTGAATTAAAGTCTTACTTTGTTTTATACTGTTTATTTCAAATTCTTTAAATTCTTATAGTAAATTTTTCTTTTCTTCTAGAATGAAGGGAAATTCACAGGTGGTTTTTACAAACTTGGTTTGAAGATTTTAATAGCCTGAAGATAGTTAAATAGGTACTTTCCAAAACTGATTAGAAAATGAGGTTACCAAACTCAGAAATCTTAAAAAGACTGCTGTATTTGAGAGAATGTTTTCCCTTTTTACCGAGAGCTCTCCTTAACTGCAGGGGACCAGTCTACTTGCTGGTCCTTTGATCATGGCCATGACATTGTCTCCGCTTGTTTGGAGATCTGCTAGCTCAAGCTCATCATTTCTCACAAGAAAGTATCAGGAGGAAGCATAATAAATATTTCAGGAACATATAACCTGTTTGGGAATTTTGGCTTCAACTAACATATTGATTACAAAAATGTCAACATAGGTGTCTTTGGAACAGAGCGCTGAAATATAGTGAAGCATTTTAATAGATGCAGTGCTTTCAAATGCAAACACAAACTTTGTAAGCCATCAAAGATTAGAACGAAAGGAAGATTTTGGATAGCCATTTACTATGTAACACAATATATTAGGTTACTGGAGGGAGATAAATCTGTGTGCAACAAAAATATATTAATATTTCACAGCCATATTCTTCCAAAGTAGTGTATATAAGAATAGAGAGTTTCAAACTGTACTCTTTTCAGTCCAGAACACAAATTACTATGGAGAGTTTAAAAGTCAGTGGACTTTAATACACCTTTACATCTGCTTTGAAGTTAGGAATACACTGAATTATGTTTTAAAACAAGGAAACATTTCTATTCAAAAGTAACTAGGAAAATATAATTCTTCTCAAATAAGTTTAACAAGTTCATATATTTAACATTTCTATTACAATGATATATCATGATGAACTTTTACTATATTTGTTAACATATCTATCCCTATACACAAGTGAAATTATAATTCTAAACCATACCTTTAATTCTAGAACCCATGGTCTGAATTCATCACTGTTTTCTATTTCTAGAGGCTCAAGTAATGGTTCCCAAACACCAAACATTTCATTGAAATAGTGTACCTAAAAATACAAATTAAATGAAGTGTGAAAATTAGTTTATATCAGTTTGGAAGTAATGAAAATGAAGAGCAATAAAAAAGAGATAAATAAATTTCAATATAAGGAGAGAAGGAAACTGGAGGAAGAATTTGAAAATGACACAACTCTTCAAAAAGGCCACTACATTTTTACCAATCTACTGAAGCTTTCCAATGAGAACCTATGCATAAGATGGTTTGCATATTTAAATGCTATTTATATTTCAAATTTTACAACAATAAGATCTACATGCCTTCTGAAGCGAAAAAACAACTGTTATAAAATAGCAGTATTTTAATGTTTAAGACTTCACTCATATACCCATACACAGTCATTAAGCATTTTTCCATAACCTGCTTTTTGCCTATTCTTGTATTAGTAAAAGACTAAACTAGCATAATATTTGCTATCTGAATTAGTGATGTCTGTCTTGCCTCTATACTCTCTTTCCTGGCTTGTCCTCACAGTAAAGCCTTGATTTTGGATGTTTGTACAGGTAGTTCTCGACAAAGTTGTAAAACTTTAAAAAAGGTCATCATGTTACTGACCCAATTTTGAAACCATTTGTGTGGTTGTTAAGCAAGCCCATTGTTCACTATGGAGTGTTTTTGCCAAAAACTGGAAGAAAATGCTGGGTTTTGGCAAAAATGTTGCAAATTAGTCACATGACCGCAGGATGCTGCAAACAGCCATAAAGGCGGGTCTATTGCCAAGGGCCCTAAAAGTAGTTGTATGATCATTGGGGTGGGGAGGGTGTTGGAACTTTGTAACCAAGTTGTAAGTACCTTTTGAGTTTGGTGGAACTTTGAACAGTCATTAAATAACTGGTCCTAAGCTGAGGACTATCTGTATTGTGGTAAGATGGAAGTTGAAAAAGGCACTAAAGATATGCATCATGTAAAGATAGTTTAACAAGTACTATTCTTAGTTTAATGTAGATTATTCAACAGCTATCTGGTGGTAACAACTTTTTGCTGAATTTAAAATAGTAGGGAAAAATGTCAAGTAACATATCCTACTGCATAATTATTTTTAAACAGACTACAAGGTGAAGCCTATTTTGAACATTTACACTGTTTATTCAAATAACAGAAGCGTACTGACCTCTAGTTCAAGACGTGATGAGAGATTGATTAGACTACTCCAATTTTTGACTTCTCCAGAAAATGAGGATTTTGCTGAAAGCATTGGAACTGTTTTGTGACCAACTCCAGCTTCAAGAGTTATAACAACAGTTTCAATTTTCATTGTTAATGACTCTCCTGTTGGAATTAACTCAACTATGGAAGCAGGATCTTTGTTTTCAATGGACTCTTCAAGAAACCACATATTTAGATTTTTAATATTCTTCTTATCCCAAAGGTCTGGCGGTACTGGGCTAAGATCTTTCTCTGCAGCCTCTTTAGTTGGGAAAAGTGCTGATGTGATAGTTAGAACTGTATTTATGATAATAGGTGACACCTGATTTTTTAAAAAAAGAAAATTATGGAGTTCACAAAATTAGAGAATCAAGAAATTACTAAAATGTTACACGTAACAATATAAGGATAAATATTTATGTTTGAAATAGACAGGACCCCACTTTAAATTATTATATAACATTATTTAATACCAGTTAGTGTATACAAAAAAATCTATTTCAGTTTTCCCATAGCTCATAAGACTAAAAATATCACTATATTTAGTCTCAAGATTAATGTTGTTAGTTGCGAAGTCATGTTCGACCCATCGCGACCCCATGGACAACGTTCCTCCAGGCCTTCCTGTCCTCTACCATCTTCTGGAGTCCATTTAGGCTCACGCCTACTACTCCAGTGATTCCATCCAGCCACCACATTCTCTGTCATCCCCTTCTTCTATTGCCCTCAAACTTTCCCAGCATTAGGCTCTTCTCCAGTGAGTCCTTCCTTCTCATTAGGTGGCCAAAGTATTTGAGTTTCAACTTCAGGATCTGAGCTTCTAAAGAGCAGTCAGGGTTGATCTCCTGGTTTGATCGCCTTGCAGTCCAAGGGACTTGCAGGAGTCTTCTCTAGCACCATAGTTCAAAGGCTTCAATTCTTTGGCGCTCAGCTTTTCTTATGGTCCAACTTTCACAGCCATACATTGCAACTGGGAAGACCATAGCCTTGACTATACGCACTTTTGTTGGTAGGGTGATGTCTATGCTTTTTAGTGTGCTGTCTAGATTTGCCATGGCTTTCCTCCCCAGGAGCAAGCATCTTTTAATTTCTTGGTTGCAGTCCCCATCTGTGGTGATCTTGGAGCCCAGGAAAATAAAATCTGTCACTACCTCCATTTCTTCACCATCTATTTGCCAGGAATTGAGAGGGCTGGATGCCATGATCTTGGTTTTCTTAATGTTTAGCTTCAACCCAACTTTTGCACTCTCCTTTTTTACTTGCAACAAGAGGCTCTTTAGTTCCTCTTCACTTTCTGCCATTAGAGTGGTATCATCTACATATCTTAGGTTGTTGGTATTTCTCCTGGCAATCTTAATTCCAACTTTTGATTCATCTAGCCTTGCCTTTCTCAAGATTAATATAAATGTATAAATATTTAATATACCTTAATAGTTAGGCATTTTATTGACAGCTCAGCTTTCTGTGGTTCTTCACCTGACTGCATCATATTAAAGAAAAGATCACATGGTTGTAATACCTGGAATCAAATAATAAATAATTTAATATAAATAGTTGCATGTTAAGAATGTAAATTTCTTCAGCAAAATGGTAATATGTGTGGCAAATAAATGAAACAATGTATTTAGAAACTGATTTCTCTGTGATCATTTGATAGGAAGCAAGTAAGCTTTCATGAAGTCAATCTGCTGCTTTATACATAAATTTTCATTTATATAGCTGCCAACAGTAATAACAAAAATTATACACATAATTCCTAATGTCAGAGTATAAATTGTACATGCAGTACCAAGTCATGGTTAGTGATATAGCTATAGATCAAGACTGGATAAAGTCTATTTCCAACAACACTCCAAAATCAAAACAGCAACTTATTATTATTGATGGTTCTTCCATCAAGCCAGGATAATTTCCTCTGTCATGATATTGTGGTTTTAATTATTGTTAATGTTTCATATACAACCCTGCTTCCATAGAAATGTTAAGTTATTTTTTACTGACTGTATGACTTTAAACTGAATTACTGATTGCAAAGTGTAATTGGCAGAATGAAACAATCTTTAAGCCAAGCAAGCAAAGAATCAATCTATTTATCTATCCATCTTACCGTGGTAATATTTCCTTTCCTCAGAGCTGGAAAAAATGGACAAGCTTTCACATTTATATCTTCAACAACAGCTGTCATTTTATACATTCCAGGTGCACTTTTTATGGAGATTTCGCACTGTGCTGTAGCTACCAATGCAGAAGCATCTTTTCGAGTTAAATCAGCCACAAACATTATATCAGGATTTTTAACAGTAAGATTTATTTCCATTATGGATGTTGACTGTACAGGAGCTAAAATACAATGCATAGAAGATTGTAACTATATCTTTTTACTGTCTAATGTATCTATCTCACTAATTATTGCTTTTACTTAAAAAGGTTGAAAATATTCACAGTAAACAATAACAGTATTCCCTATATTCACAGTAAAATATAGGGAAAACAAACCAAGTTCTGGCAAAACTTAAAACTGAAACCAGAATTTAAATTAACATTGGTAATTAAAATAAATCAATTGGTCTAAGATTATGTCAAGTAGTATCTTGCCTCCTATATCACATGGTTCTACTTTAACATTATTTGATAGAATTGTCAAATCTGTTTTTCACAGAAAGCATAAGCTTTAGCCATGATAACCTCCTGTAAAATTATTGACTTAAGAATGCATTAGCCATTTTTACGAAATTTAATTTCATTTTTCATGTATCCTTAAGATCGCAAGTACTAATGACTTTACCTACTTTTATTCAAAATTTAATTGTTTATATGATATTATGGAGCTGACTTAAGAGTTTCTAGGTATTAAAATATAATTAAGCAAAGTAGTTATTAACAGAATGTAAAATGTCTTTCATCACCCCCCAAAAATCCCTTCTTATGAATAATTATTAAAATATTCTTTTTATCTGTAGATCTGTTTACGTGTTTGTGTACTCTTTAGATCTGTTTGTTATGTGTCTGTGTACATCTGTGTGACTCTTTAAAGAGTCTAATGTTGTACTATCAAAACAATTCCATAAAAAAATGTAGTGATTGGAAAACCTGCTGCCTAATAGAGGACAGCTTTATAGTCTGTAGTATGTTTTTTTCATTTATTTTGATGACTGTTAAAAAGATTTCAGCTTTCAGCTTTAGCAAAGGTTAATGTTTATGAACTTGGAACGAAAATGTTTATTGTAGATTTCTTGCTTCTATCTTCATTCTACTGTACTGGATTTAGAATATTTCTACTTCTATACAGCAGCTATAAATAGCAGCACGTTTTCTCTTTTTTCACTTGCAGTTTAATAAATAATGAATTTCAAAACGATAACTTACTGACATTTATTTCACATGCTTTAGAACAGCGGTGTCAAACTCCTGGCCCGCGGGCAGGACGTGTCATCCGGAAGCCACACCCACCCCATTGCCAGCAATGCCAAAACTGTCCCAATACATTGCGCGATGTAATATGACGTCATGAGTTTGACATGTCTGCTTTAGAACATTCTCTTAAATTATCTAATAGGAATTTCAGACAGCCTTCTTAGAAACAAGGATGATTGCACAGCAAGTAATCATATAACCCCTTACAATTATATTCAATTCAGCAAAATTTGAATTTAGGAATATAACATAAATTGAAATATAGCATAAATCTAAATTGTGACATAAATTTACTAAGTAAGATGCTTATCACAACATCATGCAGACAAAGTTACAGCCTCATAATGAAGCCAAAAGTATTAATCAGTATCTAAAATATATTGGTACCAATTACTGACCTTGTTCCTTTGTAGACAAAGTTTGCCTGAAATTTTTATTTGCAGCAGCGCTTTCAGCATTAGCATTTAGAAATATTTCTGCAACAGCAAGCAGAAACTCTACACTAGCACAGAGATAGGTTTCTTCAACAATTGTATCCACAACAGTCGTGCCATCTCTCCCCTGTTTATAGCTTATATTCACCATGACTTTCTTTTCAGATCCATGTTTCATTTCTACCATTCTGAAAGACAAGTTGACAAAATAAGAACTTATAAAGCATAATATCAATAATAAAAGATAATCTTCCTTTCATAGTCTAATCTTCTCACATTTCAAATTGTTATTAAAGAAAATTTAAAAAAATATTCTGGCCAAACTTAAAGAAAGCACAAATCAATGTGCTTAGCAATAGCCTTCATTCTATGTATATGCCTGCTTATTAGGGCTTTCGCTCCCCCCCAAGCGGCATTATTACAAAGTCAGCTTATTGCCCCCAACAATCTGGGTCCTCATTTTATCTACCTTGGAAGGATGGAAGGCTGAGTCAACCTTGAGCCTGGTGGGACTCAAACCTGCACTAATTGCAGGCAGCTGGTGTTACTTAAGGAGGCATTAGCCCACTGCTCCACCATGGCTCTATTGAGTATATCAAGGGAATTTGCTATCACTTTTATGAACCTTTTAAAAACTTTTAACATGTCCACATGCTTCATCTTTCAGGTAGAGTTGCTTATTAAACCAATTTTTAAAAATTCTTTTGGATTATATTATTTGGTTATTTTTGTCTGCTAATTGCTTTGAATTTCACAGGTATGGAAATGCAGAGTACAACTTGAAATAATTATATATGCACACATATTCATTCAACATTTTTTAAACAGACCACATTAAGGCATAGTCCAGAAGGAAGTGAGAAATAGGGAAAAAAACAAAGATGGCAGATAAGGAAAAAAACCAAAGCTAAATCTACTTTGTATTAATACTATACACTATACTTCTCCATATTCTTCTATCCTTGCAAAACTTTGTCATTTATAGAACATTCATATATCAATTCAAATATTATCTAAATCTTCTGCTGAACACAACCGAGTATGTACAGTAGTCACTCTATCTGTGATGGGTGACATAATAAGGCCACAAATGTGATTTCTAAATTTTGAAACTAAAAATATGGTTGACTCACTACTTTTTGTATCTAATAAAGCACATGCATATACAAATTGTTCTAAACTCTACATATTTAATGGTATTAATTCCCATTATTCCAGCTAAAGTTCCACTGAGCAGAAGAAATAACTTCTGCCAGTTCATCTATCCTAATAGATCCATAAAATACTGCTGTAATTGGGAGATCTTTTTGAACAATAAAGTAACATAGTAAATTTAGATGGAATGAAATATCAGCAAGTATCTGGCCCCCTTCCTTCATCAGGAAACTCCATTGGATTTCCTCTTTTTCCACGAATGCATGTACCTATATTCCAAGAATCAACATCCAGTATCATTAAACCAGCTAGAAGTTCTAAACTTCAGATGCAACTATATAAAATGTGTAATTTTATACTGTTTGACATTAACTATGAATTTGTCTTTACTAATTAAATTCAAATGTTCAGCCTTTTGGAGGGTGAGCAAGAAAGGGTGCCAAAAAAAGGCCTCAAAATTACACATCTCTTTTATATACAGTAAAAATAATTTGCATGCCTTTAAAGTATCAATTTTTTAAAACTCACTTAACATTTAAAGCACATCATTTCTGTTACTCTCAGCACAAATATTCAACATAAGTTAACAATTTTAAGTTTTATTCTTTTGGAAAAAAATGAGCACCTTGGTGAAGCCTTCTGTACAGTTTCTCGTTTATCATCTAAGGTGCAATCTGTTAACTTAACTGAGGCATTCAGTGACCCATCTGATAACATCTTGACAGCAGCGGCTATTAACAGTAATTTAAATTCTGCAAGTTTCAGACTATTATCTCGTTCATCCTTAACTTGAGGCTGTTTTGAAAAGAAAACAAATAATTTAATACAGTACATTGCTTAATACAGCAAAGAAACAATTCACACAAGAAATATACAAATTTCTTTCCTTCCTTCCTTCCTTCCTTCCTTCCTTCCTTCCTTCCTTCCTTCCTTCCTACCTACCTTCAAGTCAGTCTTGACTTTGGCAATTGTTCTGGACAAGTCATTACAATTTCTTAGAAACATTTTCAAAATTTGCGTTAATTCCTAGCAAGTGCCTGGATTGGTCACTTTTCTTGGAAGGTTTTCTGGCAGTGGTTTGCCATCGTCTCCTTCCTAGGACTGAGAAAGGGCTGACCCAAATTCACCCAGCTGGTTTTGTTCCTAAGACAAGAGTACCACTCAGTCTCCAAATATCCAACTGGGTGCCTCAACCACTGCACCAAACTGGTTCTTCAATTTCTCTTACTAGAGGTGGGCACAGGTTGTGAAGGATGTGTGGGGTTGTCCAAGAGGTGCCATGCAGAACACAGAAGGTGCACAGGGAAGTGGCACAGGTCACAAAGGGCAAATGGTAATGTACAAGAAATCGCAGGTGGGTCAGGGGAAAAAGGAGGAAAGGTGGCATGGATCAGGGAAAGTGCCCTAGAGGACAACACAGGTCAGGGAGCACAAGGGGGAGTGATATAGGCTACGAAAGATGCACAGGAGTTCCTTCGTTTTTTCCTCCTTCCCTTTCCAGCAGGCAGGCAAGTGGCTGCTGCTAGGTGGAGATGGGCACGAGGACTGGTAACCTGTGATGGACTGTTGAAAATGAAGATCAAATGACCACAGCAGCAGCACAGCAGCAGCTAATAGCACTACTACAAGAACCACAATTCCCTAATTTCATTCCCAGATTTGGGCTGCATTTTGTAAGTTAGTCCATTTGAGATACATTGATTCAAAATTTATTGCTTTTATGATGCAATAAGGGTCATAAGGAGAATTTTAGTAGAATACTGATGGCATCTTAAGGTTAACAGAAAGTCAGGAGCCTTCAAACTTGGCCCTTTTATGACTTGTGGCCTTCAACTCCCAGAATTCCTCAGCCAGGCATACTGGCTGAGGAATTCTGGGAGTTGAAGGCCACAAGTCATAAAAGGGCCAAGTTTGAAGACCCCTGCTGTAAGTTAGACAAGATTTCAGTGTGTGCTTATATATTTCTGTATACTGTTATTTCCATCTATTCTTCTTTTGTAATGGATTGTTGTCTTAAATTCTTTCTTTCTTTCAACTAAATAAGAGGCTGCCTAAAATAGATCTGAACAAACATACACAGTCTATTGTGCTGCAGAGGTGGAATTGATGTGAATTAAATAACAAGCACATCAAAAATATGGATTATCTCCAAATAATTTAGTTCTTTTAATGAAACAGAAGTTTTTCTTTGATAAGTACACACATTCATCTTTTTACTGTTAAAAAGGTATTCATACGGAAGATCAACAAAAGAATAAAATCTAATTCTTCATTGTCCAGCAATTATTACTATAGGTTTTTTTTATTTCCTTATTAGATTTGAATGGATAAATGCTTGCTCCACTGCCTAACTATCCACAAAGTAAGATTACGCAATTGTAGTAAGCCAGTTGAAAATTACAATGATTTAATTTCAAAGAATTTATTTTCCTTACTTGCTTGGACTGTGGGCTGTACAAAACTAGAGTCAGGGAATCAAACTGGAAATCTAGTTTTAATGTTGTTTTTACTTTAACAGAGGAATGCATTTCCACCACAGCTGATGTCACCACCGTTGTTCCAGCTTTAAACATTAGAGACATACATATTAAGCATCTATACAAAAGATATAGTATCAAGAAAGTAAAGAGTTTTTAACCCAGAAAATTTTAAAAGAGAAATACTTTTCACTGAATAAACTGTATTAAGTACTATTGCTATTAAAAACTTTCACCAGAAAAATGGTTTGCAGTATCCAGAGTTGTAAAACTGTCTTAACATTCAGATATTCAGGAATAGTCTGACTGGATGCAAGGAAAGTGGGAAGAAGTGTGGTAACCCCATTATTCTTTCACCACTCACCACATGTAAAGGATGACCATCTGTATAGCTGAACTTCTACTATCCATGCAGACTCCCCAGATGATTGAGGCTGATTGAAAAATCAAGGTCTGTAATCACCTGGAAACCCTCTACGGATAGAAAAGGATCTCTACAACAGATAGTTTCTCTTTATATGTAGAAGGCATAACAAGTTGTTTGGTGCTAACATACTGATTTGTGCTCACAGTAAATATGAGCAGACTATTTTAAATAAACCCTGAAGAGGTTTTTAATCAGGTCTCACTAAATAAATCTACTTCTAAGCATAGATACATGCTCTCATTATATGCAACTCTCATACAATCACTTCAACTGATATGAAATATTATCTAATTAATTAAAGAGCAGAAACAATTATATTTTTACTAGCACAAAAGAAACAATTAGTTTAACTTAAAAGAAAATACCTCCAGAATATTGGGAGACATTTGCAGTTCCACTATGAATGCTTAACACATCTTTTTTTTCCTGTACAGATGGAGGTTCAGAACTATCTCCTAAATTTTCATTCAAAGTTCTCAACATAGTAGTTATATCTGCTTGACTCAGAATCAGCTTTAGGGGGGAAAAAGCAGATAATACAAAGCATTATTTTTGATTGTTTGAAATTATTACTTACTACTTTCCCACTTTGTTTTTAAAATATATTTACACTTTCAATGTCAATCATTAATTTACAGAAATACTTCAAATATGACTTGACAATAAAAACTGCCCTATGTATATTTCTGTTCAGTAAAACAAAATGATTTCTCCTTTCCTTTTGCCAAAATTCATCATTTATCTCACTAGCACAGTATCTTTGCTAATATAAACAACTATTTTGTTAACAATTGCCACTGTCTGTACTTTCTGCATTTCATTTTTATCTGTTCTCACTGTTTACTCCTTAACACTTAAAGTGAGTGTCTTTAGAATATACATGGAATGCACCTACAGGTGCACATATATACTATCACAGATCAGGGGAGTACTAAATCAGGCTCATGACTGGATTGGATATTAGAATAATACCTTATGCCAGACATGTCAAACACAAGGCCCGGGGGCCGGATCCGGCCCGCAAAGTGGTTTCATGCGGCCCGCGAAGCCATCCTGGAAAGAGTGAGGGAATGGCCCCCACTGCCTTGGCCCTGGCCCAGAGACCCTCCTTCTGCCAGAGACCCTCAGATCTGTCCCACTCCTGCCCAGGCCCCCATAGGCACCCTTGATGCCAACGATGTAGAGCTGGCCACGCCCACCCAGTAGGCCATACGCACTCTAGCCATGCCCACCAAGTAGGCCACACCCACCCGGCCCCCTGAGGGCAACCGCAATGCTGATGCGGCCCTCAGTGAAATTGAGTTTGACACCCCTGCCTTATGCCATGGTTTCTGTTTGTGCTTTTATTTACCACTTATTATTTATTTATTTACCACTTTTATATGCCAATCACTCTCACATAGCTGAGAGCAGTTTACAGATACACACAATGATATAAGCATTTAAATTTATAAAAATGAATTTATTTTTGTTATTGTTTTTATTTTTTGCTTTGCTCTTTATCTTTCTTATCTTGTAAGATGTTTGTTTATAAAATATGTACCGGTATATTTTGTATATTATCTGGTTTTATAACCACAACCCAGGGTTTAGTTTTAAGATGGGAAGCCATACAGGTCTAATGAATACATATACACATATATATATATATACATACACACACACACACACAGAGAGAGAGAGAGAGAGAGAGAGAGAGAGAGAGAGAGAGAGAGAGAGAGAGAGAGAGGCAGGCCTTGGCAAAAAAATAAATTTTAAGACTCAGATTAAATCCTTAAAAAAATGGGTCTGCCCAAACTCAACCTGGATACAACACAAGACCTTGTCCCAAAGGTGCTTTTTCAAAGAAGAAGCTTCTTGGATGAGAAACGAAACGTCTTCAAGGAAAAACAAAATAAAATCCAGTTGCCTTTTGAAAAAGCATCTTTGGGACAACCATGACCTGGATGACTGAGAATCTCCATAGACAGCACAAGAACTTATTTCTTAGTTTTTTTTTCTTGCCCTTACATATTGTTAAGTTGCAAAATGTAGCATAACATAGATAAAGCATTTGTATTCTATTTAATCATTTGAAAAGCTACTGGTATAAAAATATACTTTAGAAATAACTGGGTTCAAATTCTGTGTGAAATCAATTTCTGAACTTCTAAAACATCTAAATACAGAACTTACATTAATTGGCTTGAGACGCCCAAATATCTCAATGTCTGGAATTTCATGATACCAAAGAGCAGCTAAATTGCGTTCAACTTTAACTTCAAGATTTAGGGGCTGCAGTAGTTGTAATTCATTTTGTAATAATCCATCCATTATATTTGATCTGAAAATAAAAATGGAAAATATGCAATATATATTAAATATAATTAGGAACAAGAAGGCAATTAGATTCAATATGATTCCCTGTAGAATGGAATCCATTCTGAAAGATACAATCCTATTAATAAGGTATTACAAAATTTTACCAAACCATACATTCCTTCAAACTATAGAATTGGCTTTGTACATGTTAGACGTTGCAAGGATTTGATATGCCTTTTATTTGAAAAGACTTCTGATACCTTCTCTGGAGGAACAGATATATAAATTCTGGGACTTCACTTTGACATTTAGAATAACTTTGTATTTAACAAGCAAATCTGACATAGATTTTAAGCTCAATTGGAAATAATCTTTAGATTAGAATCTAATATCAGAATTGTGCCAAAATTAAATTTTGTTTTTTAAGAGTTCATATATCAACTAATGGTATAATATATAGCAATGGTGGAATGCATCATTTACTGCTTATAATTATCTTTTAGCTTTGAACAATATTAACATTTTTTTAAACTAAAGCTCAAGGGAGATACATTTATAAAAAACAGATGCATTTCATAATACAGTGTTTCTAGTTATGTATTGACATTTATTAGGTTTAAATTTATTTTTTCAGATATTTCCATATCTGTACCTGTTTTTTAACTACTTATATTTTTTTCAAATAGATACTAAAGTTATATACAGCAGTTATAAAAAAACCCCAAACTCATTTTTTGTCATTAAGTAAAACAAATAGTGCTGGAAAATAGAAGAAGCAGTTGCAAAGAGGACCAGGCTCTCCACTTGGTTTTAAGGTTCTTTTGGTTTTGCATTCTTTTCCTGCAACTGAAGTATATTGGGTCTTTTTGCCATAAAGTTAAAAAACTACATAAAGAGAAGCTTGGACAAGAACAAGATTCTTTTTCCTCTTCCCCAAATTCTCCCAATTATTTGCCCTTCAAATCCACTGCAAATTGCTTAACATTTTTTTTCTATGCCCCTTATACCTTGCAGCTAGGTAAGGCTTTAGCAGAAGAAGGTAAATTTGGATGCCTTAGAAAACATTTAGCATCCAAGTTACTATTGCCTTAGAATTGTACATGTCATTAATGAATTAATTTAGTTCTTCACCATATTTTGGAAAAACTCCATTTAGATTGCAAAAATGATTTTGAATCAATTGCTGTATACTAAAGACTTATTATGTTCTTCTTGCTTCACTTCAGCATTTGGAATTCATTGAGAAGTGTGGGTTTTTCACACATAAGGGTTCCTAAAGCAAAAGTATTACTCTGTACTGATTTACAACAGTGGATTTTTGTTCTATTTGTCAACATTTGAATTGAGGAAGCAGGTTGTCAAGAAAAAGGACTTTCGAAGAAAATACTAAAGATGTATTTAATTAATTTGAAATTATAAAATAATTTTGAAAAGAAGAGAAAAAGAATGACTAGGAAAATCTGAACTTGATGGAGATACAGAATTAGTTTTTTTTTCCAAAATTACTTTTTGGTGATAATACTATATATAACTGAGGTTGTTAACTGTAGCACACCGCATCATATTCTTCCAATTAAGTTGCTTAGTTTGAAATTACATTTAGAAAATTATGAAATTATTTTAACTTACCTGTACAATTTTAGTTCACTCAGCTTCACACAAATACTGTCAAGAACTGGTGGGACATTGTAACGAAGCTTTGTTTTCACAAGCATAAACTCATTTTTTATGGTAATCATACCAAAATCAGCAACTAAAACATCAGTAGATACTGCTGACTGTGGGATTATGACAACAGGTGCTTTAATGTTAATGTCCAGTGCCATTCGGGAACTCTGCTTAGCTAATTCCTTTACCCCTGTGGCTGCTTTTTCAGCAGCTTGAACAGTGGCTTCAGTAATTGCTTCCTTTGCCATCTGAAAATTGTTTACAAAAGCCTGGAATTTAAATAAAAACAGTTAAGCAATAAATAAGGATAATAGGCAAATTTAATATCCCAGTGTTAACCCACATGCATTCCAAATTATAATTACAGCCATCATCTTCATCTCACATTTAAGTACTTCAGGAACAAGCATTTTGTTATATTAAGGAAAACATGGATTTGAAGGAAAGTAGGAATGTACACTCCAATTAGTCCAAGTACCAGTTCCTCAATGGTTTCCAAAGAAAGCATGTTAAGCAGAAGTCCAGGAGAGGCGGCAAACTGCACACCAGATTTATCTGACGCGATACTACCTAGTCAAAGGTGATACCTCACCATAACCAGAAGGACCAAAAATCCCAAGCCACCCCATCTTGTTTTGGTTGAGTCAGAACTGGTTCTGCCCCATCTAGATACTCACAGGTTCCAGACACTGGGTCAACAGTGTGCCTGGCCACAGCTGGAGATATATAGCTGAGTATCTGATGTCCTGTACCCTATGCTGCCAGAGCCCTGAAACACTCCACAGTGTTGAGGACTTCTCCTTCCCACAACGATCATTTCGCCGAGACCTGAAGACCTGGCTCTTTGAGCTTTCCGGCCCAGGCTGAGTTTTAATTGGGGTTTTAACTAGGGTTTTATATGTTTTATATTTTTCAGGGATTTAGTTTAATCTTTTTAATTGTTCTTAATTTTTGTATTGACGTTTTTTATGCCCTGTAAACCGCCCTGAGTCCTACGGGAAAGGGCGGTATATAAATTTAATAAAATAAATAAATAAATAAATAAACCCTAACTGGAACCAGTCACAGAAGGAAGAAGAGAATCACTGCAAGACAATACCACTCATTCCTAATAGCCGAAGTCAAACCTGATGAGACCATGGCCAGTTGATATCAAATACAAATGAAAGATCCATGGGAGCTTGAATAGATGCTCCATCCACATCATGAGTCCTCAGAGGTTATTCATAAGCACAAATAATATTGTCTCAATGCATAACCCAGTCTTAACCCTGACTGAAAAGGTCTAGATAAACTGCTCTACCCAGGGCTGTTTGAAGTTGAGTGCCTACCGCTCTCTGAACAACCTTCCATCAATAGATCCAGTTTGGTCTAGTGGTTAAGGCACCAGACCAGAGACCAGGAGACACTGATTTCTAATCCTGCCCTAAGCATGAAAGCTGGCTCGGTGACTTTGAGTAATCACTGTGTCTCAGCCCAACCTATCTCATAGGATTGTAATTGTGGAGGAAATAGGACGAAGGAGGAGGATTAAATATGTTCGCTGCCTTGAGTTATTTAGGTAAAAAAAATAAAGGTGGGTTAAAAAAGATCTAAAAAAAAACAAAGATAGAGACTGGACAAAAGTTGTCCAAGAAACAATGGCCTCTTGAGAAGGGGACATACTAATGCCACCTCCCAGGGGGCCTTAATATACATGATTTCTTGGGCAGTAACTTTATTTAGAGGACGATTACACCTCTTCCATAAACCAACTATTCTGCATTATTTTGAGAATTCTATTTCAAAGCTACACATCTCAAATAGTTACACATCTCAAATAGGGAAATATTCTCTCGTTAAACAATCCTAAGCTCTGATGTGCACCAGTGTAGAACTTAATAAGATGAATAGTATATATAATACATGTATTGTTTAAATACAATGTAACAAATATATTTTAAACTGCTCTCAGGGATAATACTTAACTGAAAAGTTGTATTAACAATACACAGTTTAAATATTCTCTTCTATCAATATATAGTTCAATTGAACAATAAATAGGGACTGCTAAAACAAGTCCAGTAGCTTTTTATAGTGTAGAGCAAGCAAAACAAGTTTACTTTAAAGTCACCCAAGCTGTGTGCTAATTTGCAAATATATTCAGAAAAAACGTTTTAACTTACCAAAATTGCAGAAATAAATTTGTTGACGAAAACAATTTGAATACATCCAACAGTTAAATAAATCTTGCTGTCAACAGCATTCATATTTGTAAAGGAAGCACCATCAGTGGCACATGTATATGTAATCATTTTTAAACTAAAGACTTCTTTTCCAGTTATATACAGAGCCTTGAAATAAGAACAATTTTCAGTGTAAATATTTTAGTTTTAAAGAATTATGTGTTTATCAAAAATGCCATGAGATAATTCCATTGCTCCCCTTCTATTCATATAATCCTTCCTGTTCATGAAATGGGCTTTGACCCAATGAATTCATGGGAAGTTTTAGGAGGAAAATGTGTCATCTTCAAACTATACAGCACATACTAAAAGCAGGAAAAGGAAAGATTTTTTTTATATATTTTTTTAAATCTGGGGATTGAGCTAATCCATTCTGTACAATACAGGGGCCAATCCAGTATGTGCACTGCAGCAGTAACTAGATATAGAATGCAAACAGTAAAGTTAAACTGAGAAGAGTAAATAGTCTATTGTCTTTGTTATAAAGTATAGTCAAGGCGACTCTCTTCTCTGGAGAGGAGGGAAATTAAATAATTTAAAGCATCTATTAAACCAGGAGCAGATCACAATTTAAAACTTCAAATGCACTGTTTTCTATAGAGAGCCTAAAACACAACTGATCTTTGAATTAGCAAATATCAACGCATTAATAGTACATCTGTACCTTTTTATAAAGTGCTGTCACATCACAATCCACAATAATTATATTCTTTAATTTAGCAGATATTTCAGTTGTTTCTTTCTTCATTATCACTTGGCTATCAAGACCTACATATAATAAAATTAATTATAAATGGAAACAAAGTCTCATTTTCAAAGCCTTGTCTCTAGAATCTTGTTTATTTTTACCTTCTATGCTAATTTCTGAGATCCAGCGTTTCTGTTCTCTTATAAAAATACGTAAACAATTCATATCTACCAAAAGATGGAGACCACAAACATCCTCATGTTTTGATTTTTTTGAACCTATGGGAAGTTAAAAATTACAAATCAATATAACTCCAAAAGAAAGTTGAATTTCCTGAGGTGAATATATTGCATTAACACCCAGTTCAGAAGAGGAAATCAGTGAGAAAATATACCAGGGGAAGGGGGCTGTTGACTCTTCTGATCTTATTACAATAAAAAAAACACTAATACAACTAGTAACTATATAAAAATACAACTTATATGTAGGAGGGCATTTGGTCCATCTGTTCTCATTATAAATGGAGATTTTATTTCAAATGAATACTATAATAGAGCTTTCAAGAAACAAATAAATTTACCTGTTTGAAAGGGATAACTTTTCTTAAATAACAAAATGTTTCAGCATCAGTCATGAAAAGCATCAATTTTTTAAAGGTATAATTCTCTCATCTCATTTCATCAAGAAAATCCAAAACTGTTTTCAGATGGACACTATTACTCAGTATTTTTAAAATTATCTTGAGTGATTTAGAAATGGATACTATTAATCCTGAAATACTCTTTAATATTCTTTTAACGAACCCAGAATGTGAAATAAGGCTGAAATACAAGAATACAAAGTTTGATATGGAAAAGCCTTACTAAATTTCCTAAGAACTTCTTTTTTTTCTTCTTTTTCTTGGACAACTTCTACTGTATTAGCCTCTTGAGTTGGAAGGAGATTATTTAGAAAATTCATTGTACTCAGAAGTGCTTCTGTATGTAAATGAATATCTATAGAAGAAAAAGTCACCTATAGAACAAATGCATTTTATTAATATGTTTTAAAAGCACCTTCTGAAATGTCGCAATTATATAAATAAAAACCATCATTATTACCTTTATCAGTTGTAGAACATTCTGGTAAGTACTCTTCAGTTCTGGAGCATTAATATCTGCCTATACTCAAAAACATGACATTTAAAACTTGAAATTACAGAACACAGGTGCAATAGAACTTTACAACAGATCTATAATAAATTCTCAGTATTTGCTTTGGTAATTACCACATTTTGGAATAGATCCTCCACCTATTTGGAACAGCCTCCTCCACCTATTGACATTGCTGTTTATCTATTACCCAATGATAAACCTGTCCTTCATAAATGTGTGTAATACTAATTTGAATTCCTTCTATTCTTTTTCCAACACATTTATTCCTGAACAATTAAATTAAATTAAATAATTTAAACATTTGTCCACAGAAGGTTTAAGGGGGAAAATTTGGATCCTTTCCCTTACCTTAATGTACTCAATTGATAGAAGATCCTCCACTGAATTATCCAGGGTTGAAATAATATAAACAGGCTTGTCTTTATTATCTAATTAAAGTAACATTAAAAAATAAAATAAAAACCATACTGTGAAACAAATTAATTGGGATCAAGTACAGAGTCTTTGAGTTACAATAATTCATTTAACAATGGCTCCAACTTGCTATGGCCTTGGCAAAAGTGACTTGAGAGAGATAAGAGATAACCAGGATAAGTTGTTAGTTATTTTTTTCAGTGATACCATAACTTTGAATGGTTGTTTAAAAATGGTCATTAATTCAAAGACTTGCTTATAGTTTCATGAAAGGAACCTAAAGAGAGCAATATCAACTGACACTTTATTATGCAATTACTACTATTTTATTTATTAAATTTATATGCTACCCATCTCACTATCACAGTTACAGCAGCTTATAGTATAATAAAAAGTTAACACGAAACAATCAAAACTTAAAAAGATTAAATAATCTAAGGTAATAATAACATCGAACTTGTTTCTTTTTGTATGCTTGATTTTGCCTTTGACCATAAAATTAAATAAACTATTAAAATAACAGTGCAAAGATATTGTTTATATTGTTTGCTTGTTGTAAACAAACAAACGTTAGTCTAATTTAATCTTCTAGAGGCAGTCTTTGTTCAGTGATCACTCATTCAATTGACCATTCAAAGTTACAGTGGCATTAAATGACTTGGATAAGAATAGACTCTTGCTGGAAGTCTTCCTTCTTTCACTAAACTTTTCTCTCCTTTAATTAAAATAAAAAAGTATAGCAAATTGCTAGTTATTTAAAAAAACTAGTAGTTTAAGTTTGTTCATTTAAAATCATATGTAATACTTACCAATATATTCTGGACACATTAAGCAAATTTCTCTAAGAAAAGCAGTAGCAGTCATGTCATATGTTCTGAGCTTAAGTTCAGTGCCTAATTTTAAAATTTCCAACCGAAGAATTGGCTTTTCAATGTCTTTTGCAAGGCGACACACCTGAAGGAACACCTATTTATTTAAAAAAGAAAGGATGGTTAACCAAATTGTCAATAATGATGGAGAGATATCAAAGGGCTAGAAGTAACTTTCAAGGTGTTCAAGAAAATCACTTGCCTTTTAATAGTTAAAGCAACCTTTTACTTAAAGAAATGAAATGTTTAATTTATAAAGTAAGCATAAACCACCTTGATTTAGCTATAAAGTAATAAAGGCAGGATAAAAATCTAATAAATGAATAAAGTATTTTTTGAATTTGGGAAATGATACATTTTAAGTATATAACAATGGAAGGAAAAAACAGAATACAGATAGTTCTCGATTTACAACATTCATTTAATGACCATTCAAAGATACAACAGCACTGGAAAAAGTGACATGACCATTTTTCACACTTACAACTATTGCATTATTCCCATAGTCATCTGATCAAAATTTGATGCTTGGCAACTGACTCATATTTATGTCCTGAGGTCATGTGATCACCTTTTGTACCCTTCCAACCAGCAAAGTCAATGGGAAAACCAGATTCACTTAACAACCATGTTACTAACAACTGCAGTGATTCACTTAACAAATGTGGCTCAAAAAGTCGTAAAATGGGCCAAAATTCATTTAAGAAACGTTTCACTTAGCAATGAAAAATTTGGGCTCAATTGTGGACATAAGGCAAGGTACATGTATAAGTAATTATTTTTCCACCAAAAGTTATGTCAATAATTCTAAATTTGTCAAAGCCTATGACTACATTTCCATTCGTTATTAACTCAGTTAAAGGAAAACCAAATCTTTTACTCTAAAGTAACAAAATGTAATGAAGTGTTTGTTTCAAACAAAAGAAATATTTTTTTCCCTACACTGGAGTAATAAAATACAAAATCTCTGTCAAAATAAACTCTTTGTACATTCTCTCAAACTGACTGTATTAATTCTTACTGCCCAATAAGGCCACTGCTACAATCAGAGTTGATTAAAAAAAATAAGCCTTTATCCAAGGAAATGTGACTGAACACTGGTTGCTTTACTTTTTTCCCACCTTGTCTTTGATGCTGCATTCTTCATTCGTATGTAAATGTGGTTCATTTTCCTCAATAAATAAATGAACAAATATAATATTTTGACTCATTTGTCAAAATTGGATTCTCTTTATCTTGTTTTAGTACTTGTGTGGAAAACAGATCATATTTTAGATCATATTTATGCAGAAACATTGTCACAAACTTTTAAGCATGACTATATGCTATGTTTAATTATATGTTTCTGAATTAAAAAAAAATCACATTTTAGATTTTTTAAGGCCTAAACTGTACAAATGGTTAAATAACTGGTCCAGGCAGCTATGAAATATGTTTTCACTGGTTACAGTGTTACTAGATTCATTGGAGAAAGATGCTGGAAGTAAACAGATGCCATCACTTATAGTCTATTAAAATTCTACTGAATAATAAAAATTGAAGAGAAATACAGTCATGGCCGAAATTGTTGGCACCCCAGAAATTTTTCCAGAAAATCAAGTATTTCTCACAGAAAAGTATTGCAGGAACACATGTTTTGCTATACACAGGTTTATTCCCTTTGTGTGTATTGGAACACAACAAAAAAGGGAGGAAAAAAAGCAAATTGGACATAATGTCAAACAAAACTCCAAAAATGGGCTGGACAAAATTATTGGCACCCTTTCAAAATTGTGGATAAACAAGATTGTTGCAAGCATGTGATGCTCCTTTAAACTCACCTGGGGCAAGTAACAGGTGTGGGCAATATAAAAATCACACCTGAAAGCAGATAAAAAGGAGAGAAGTTCACTTAGTCTTTGCATTGTGTGTCTGTGTGTGCCACGCTAAGCATGGACAACAGAAAGAAGAGAAGAGAACTGTCTGAGGACTTGAGAACCAAAATTGTGGACAAATATCAACAATCTCAAGGTTACAAGTCCATCTCCAGAGATCTAGATTAGCCTTTGTCCACAGTGCGCAACATTATCAAGAGGTTTGCAACCCATGGCACTGTAGCTAATCTCCCTGGTCGTGGACGGAAGAGAAAAATTGATGAAAGGTTGCAACGCAGGATAGTCCAGATGGTGGATAAGCAGCCCCAAACAAGTTCCAAAGGAATGCAAGCTGTCCTGCAGGCTCAGGGAGCATCAGTGTCAGCGCGAACTATCCGTTGACATTTAAATGAAATGAAACGCTATGGCAGGAGACCCAGGAGGACCCCACTGCTGACACAAGAGACATAAAAAAGCAAGATTACAGTTTGCCAAAATGTACTTGAGTAAGCCAAAATCCTTCTGGGAAAACGTCTTGTGGACAGATGAGACCAAGATAGAGCTTTTTGGTAAAGCACATCATTCTGTTTACTGAAAATGAAATGAGGCCTACAAAGAAAACACAGTACCTACAGTAAAATATGGTGGAGGTTCAATGATGTTTTGGGGTTGTTTTGCTGCCTCTGGCACTGGGTGCCTTGAATGTGTGCAAGGCATCATGAAATCTGAGGATTACCAAAGGATTTTGGGTCACACTGTAGAGCCCAGTGTCAGAAAGCTGGGTTTGCATCCGAGATCTTGGGTCTTCCAGCAGGACAATGACCCCAAACATACGTCAAAAAGCACCCAGAAATGGATGGCAAGAAAGCACTGGAGAGTTCTGAAGTGGCCAGCAATGAGTCCAGATCTGAATCCCATTGAACACCTGTGGAGAGATCTTAAAATTGCTGTTGGGAAAAGGCGCCCTTCCAATAAGAGAGACCTGGAGCAGTTTGCAAAGGAAGAGTGGTCCAAAATTCCAGGTGAGAGGTGTAAGAAGCTTACTGATGGTTATAGGAAGTGACTGATTTCAGTTATTTTTTCCAAAGGGTGTGCAACCAAATATTAAGGGTGCCAATAATTTTGTCCGGCCCATTTTTGGAGTTTTGTTTGACATTATGTCCAATTTGCTTTTTTTCCTCCCTTTTTTGTTGTGTTCCAATACACACAAAGGGAATAAACCTGTGTATAGCAAAACATGTGTTCCTGCAATACTTTTCTGTGATAAATACTTGATTTTCTGGAAAAATTTCTGGGGTGCCAACAATTTCGGCCATGACTGTAAGTACAAGAAAAAAAACACAAAACTTGCATATGGTCAAATACAGATAAATATATCTGTATACAGACTCATTCATTCATTCATCAATTCATTCATTCATTCTCCTCAGTACTGATCCAATAGCTGTAAGGAAAATTCGTAATGATGTTACTAGTGGAGTGACTGAAAAGAGAACCGACAGGAAAGGTAAGAAACTGAATCATCTACCAGTAAGTCTTCTTATCAAAATTCTATCTCCCACATAAAAATATTGACGTCTTGAGCACTGCACATTTGATTATTCATTCAGGTATTAAACAAAATCATGAACAACACTGAGATACATGGCTATGGTCTGAGCCAGTGCAGGCCGCTTTCTATATATGAAAGTGCTATAGCATTTATTGATGAGTAATGTACAATAAAATTTGAAAAAAATAACAAAAATGGAAAGCCACCAATATATTTTTAAAATGAAACCAAGATTCTCCTGATTCTCTCGTTCCTTTAGCCCCTTTGGTTTGGCCCACTGGAAGCCTTAAATAACTTTGTATTCTGTTGCTACTCTAGTTTCCCTAACGATTCTTCCTTTCATAGTACCTATTGACAACCTAGACCTTAAAAATATTTTGGTGATGCCCTAGTAGTCCTTAAGATGATGGACTGCTGTGAACTCTGGGAAGACAGGGAAATATCAAATGAATTTGTTCCCGCAATATCAGAACTTGAGACATAGCTGTTAAAGATAAATATAGCAGAGTAGTCTTTGTTCAATCTAGCCATATATGTAAGGAGATACCAATGCCAATCAAATTCAGAAATAAAGCAACTATAGTAATAATGATAAAATAAAGACACAAACATACATTTCAGAAAGAAAGCATATATACATTAACAGTCTGACATAAACGGTCATAAATCTTTAATAGTAAAAAATAAAGCATTACCTCAGATATTTCAAATCTTAATTGGAAATCAGTCATATTTTTCAAAGGTTCTGGTTTTGCTTTGTTTTTTCGGAAGCTACTAGCTCTATTCAGTGAGCCCAAAGGTGCTTCAAAAAATGGTAGGTCTTCCAAAGGACTACTTGGAGCATCATAAAATTCATCTTCAGATTCTAATAAATAGTTCAATGAAAAATAATGATTATTAAAACATGCTACCATTTCAGCCTATTTGTGTTACATAGAAAAACCCAATAATTACATCTAACATAGGCAGACTTTAGATTTATGAGATTCTATTTAGGTATTTGTTTTTATGTATGGTAGCTCTAAGACCTACCATACATATCCTAATATAAAAGGCATATGAAGTAATAATTCTGATACTATTTTTAAATATTGGAATAAAACTGAAATTATAGTGCTTTTACATAAAAACACAATCTTGTTTATTCCAGCTTTTTTCATTTCAAATAACACAATTTAAAGATCTTTGTTGCTACTGATTAACATGTGGAAGTCATAAAACACTGCTGTTCTACAGACATCGCCCAGGCATACCAATTTATTTTCTGCTCATTTTTAGTCTGCCTAAATAATACATATTAGCCCTATAGAAAAAACTGCATGAAATATGAAATAATGAAATTCTGGTACGTACATACATACATACCTATTAAACTATTTTCTTTCGTGGTAACCAGTGTTACACAACATGCAGAAAATAAGTAAGAGTGAAGAGAAACAAAATTCTAGCCAAACCTATTTTGCACCAACACACATTATTATGCATGTGTATCTTCATGTCTTTTTTTCATAGATTTATATATTGCCTTTTGGTATTACACTTCTCACTGCTCTCTTTATCACTTCCATATAAAAAGGCAAAGAGAAACATGTTCTCACCGGTATCACAGCTATTTCCCATTCTTTTGATAAGCATTAATTCCTTGCAACAGATCTCATTACCCAATATTTTGTCTAACATTTGCAACGTATTTTGTAAGTGAACATTACTAGATTAAATAAACATGAAATGAACATTTACCACTTGATCCAGCTATTGAAAGAGGTTCTAAAAATGGAAGTACCGAGGTCGACATTTGAGGTGTTGTTATCAGAGGAGATACTTGAAGCTGCAGTACAAAAGCAGTATGTAATCTTCTTTAAGTCAGGAATATATGGCTCCCTTGGCTAATATAAATATTTACTTATTTTTTTCTGGTTGTTCAAAGCCAGTAAAACAATAACATCAATAATAATGGTACATTTCAAAATATCAACATATAACAGCTCATTAGAATGAAACAAATCTCCTTTTTTTAAGAAAGCATGTGATGCTAACAATAAAGCCAACTAGGGAGTAAATATAATGAAAGACAATGAAACAAAACAAAACAGGAGTTGCTATTTAGCAGAAGGACCAAAAGTACTTGAGGGCAATGTTATTGTTCAACAGTTTAAACATATCTTCTATCTGGTCTCAGACATCAAGAATAGATAGAATGTTTCAGGTATAGCGAGTGAGCAGAAGGTAGGCCTTCAGTTTCTCCTAATCTTAGATGACTTGGTAGCTCTTTGAACTGAACTCAGAAACACACCAAAACCCAGCACTGTTTCTCAAAGCAGAAACTGCATGCTTCCAGAGCATGTAAATATGACTTAGACTGTATTATGTACCAGATGAATTTTTCAGTGTTTCACAAAATTAGCCATATAACAGGAAGGTAGTCATTGGGTTATGACAGTAGTTGGAACCAGAGTTTCTGTTTCCAAGTGATGAAGTTGTAAAGTGCAGTGTCACAATGTGTCATTTAACTGATGGCAATCCAGGCAGTCCTAGCTGACACTGTTAACCAAAGACCCTGGCTTGTTTCCTCCCAAACCTCAGTAAGGTAAGAGACTGCCTCTTCTTCAACTCCCCCACATCTGCCTATCTAGCCCTCATCTCTGCCCTTTTGGCTACCTGGTACTCCACTGCCTCTGTAACCCTGTGCTCTGCTGGCTCTGCCACTCTACACTCCCCTGACTCCGCTACCTTGCGCTCTGTTAGCCCTGCCACTGTTAAAAACAATTAAGTATACATTAAGCAAGGTGACAGAGCTACCTGGATAGCAGGGCCAAAGGAGCACAGAGTGGCAGAACTGCCAGAATGCAAGGCAACCAAAAGGGCAGAGATGGGGGGGAGGAGGGGAGAGAGATGGGGGATGGTGAGAGCAGCCATGCAGTTGTAGTTACAGCAGGCTGTCAAACACTTGATTTTTTTAATTATGTGACTGCATGAGCATTGCAACGGCCATAATTTCAGGGACCAGGTATTAACTACCATTTGTTCAGCGCAGCAGTAACTCTGAATTGTTTCTAAACAAATGGTCTTTAAACAAGGGTTACCTAACAATCCCATAGTCTGAATGTAACTTGTCTACTAGCTAGGAGCGGTGGCCAAGGGGGCCTTCACTCGGGTTCGACTGGTGCGCCAACTACGACCTTATCTGGACCTGGATGCCTTACGTACAGTCACCCATGCACTTGTGACCTCCCGCCTTGACTACTGTAACGCTCTCTACATGGGGCTGCCCTTGAGAGCCACTCGGAAGCTTCAACTGGTGCAGAGTGCAGCTGCACGAACACTTTTGGGGGCCTCCCGATACTCCCATATCACACCTCTCCTCCGTGAGCTGCACTGGCTGCCGGTTGCCTTCCGAGTGAAATTCAAGGTGCTAACAATGACATACAAAGCCCTACATAGCATGGGTCCAGATTACCTACGAGAGCACCTTCTGCCAACGTCAACACCCCTCCGTCCTGTGCGCTCCCACAGAGAGGGCCTCCTCAGGGTGCCACTGCTCAAAGAATGCCGGCTGGTGGCCCCCAGGGGGAGGGCATTCTCAGTGGGTGCCCCAACCCTCTGGAACTGCTTGCCTACTGAAATCCGGATGGCCCCCGACCTTCGCACCTTCCGGCGCGACTTAAAAACTTACCTGTTCCAGCAGTCCGGCCTGGCCTGATAGCTCTTAGGGTTTCATTTGTTTTTACTATCGTTTTTTACTATTGTTTAATTGTATACCTACCTTACTCTGTACACCGCCCCGAGTCCCTCGGGAGAAGGGCGGTATATAAAAACAAACAAACAAACAAATAAATAAATAAATAAAAAAAACTGGTGACTTGCCTACTAGCCAAAACTGATGGCCAGTGTCTGAAAATTAAAGTCAAATCCAGATTCAAAAGCAATCCTGCAGCTTCTGAGTAAGCTCTAATAAAAATGAACTTCTAGATCCCAATTGACTATACAGCCTTTTATAAATTAGGTTTTGGGATGGAAAGACAGAATGAGAAATTCTTTCTCATCCAGTCAATAGTCCACGTGATAGTACGAATTATCAGAATAAGAATAAACCATGTTCCCTCAAGGTTCTTTCTCATGTCATGCACCTAATTTTAGTGCTTCTATGTGGAGTTCCTGAAACTACAAGAAATGTATCTTAATGCAATAGACAGTTAGTAAGAAGATCACTATTATGACAAATACACCATAGCAGCAAGACAGTGAGAAGTTGAAACAACTTCTAAAAACTTGTAAGTTTTCCTAATTGCTATTCCCTCACAGAACATTTGGGCCTGTGGCCCACTTTTCTATGCTGACAAATTATCAGAGACAAAATAAAGGCATTAACTAAATATTTGCTTTTATGACTTCTGCTAATTATTTTCTTTGTGCAAAACAAGGAAATATCACATTGATCAAATACTTCATTGTGATTAGATTGCCCAAGAATATTTTATGTTATAAATGAACATTTAAACTTGCCTTGGAAGGTTGTAGAACAGCTGTGGATTCAGAAGAATTTTTTGGTTTTGGAATGCTATCAAGAAGTTCCAGAATAGATTTCAATTTCTCATCTGAGATATTGAAAGAAAGTAATGGCAGCTCACCATACATTTTGTACCTTAAAAAGGAATAACCATTACAAAAATTAAATCCAGCCAGGAATTGTGCAGTTTACTAACAATCAAAACAAATAAAAATAATAACAAAAAGCATCATTTTAAAAACAACAAACATAAAATGATATAAAAACCATTATAAAATATACACAACTCACAGCCCATAAACCCCTTTATCAAAATAATTAGTATAGCCACTGCACCAGCTCTGCCACATTTCCCTGTCCCTATGCCCACTGGCAAAACCATGTCTTCAGGGTGTCATCCAGCTTTAGGATATAAATGATATATGACAGATAGGCAACTGGCTTCCTTGAATTAGAAACAAAATAAATGGCTTCTTTTCACAATGTACAAGAGGATTCCATCAACATCCATACTGAGATTATTTCACATTTGCAAATACAGACAGTCCTCAACTTACAACCGTTCATTTAGTGACCATTCAAAGTTACAATGACATTGAAAAAAGTGACTTATGGCTGTTTTTCACACTTACGACCATTGCAGCATCCCCATGGTCACGTGATCAAAATTCAGATATTTGGCAACTGACTCATATTTATGACTGTTGCAGTGTACCAGGGTCATGTGATCAGCTTTTGTGACCTTCTGACAAGAAAAGTCAATGGAGAAGCCAGATTCACTTAATAAGTGTGTTACTAACTTAACAACTACAATGATTCACTTAAAAAATGTGGCAAAAAAGGTTGTAAAATGAGGCAAAACTCACTTAACAAATTTCACTTAACAACATAAATTTTGGGCTCAATTGTGGTCGTAAATTGAGGACTACCTGTAATCATTAGTAAGAAACTGAATTCAGTGGTTGATACTAAGTTGTGTAAAAATAGAAAACAGATTATATATGCCTACATCTCTATAAACTAATAATATAGCAGGTTATTAAATGGAATAGATATACTACAAACTAAAGATTTTAAATACTAGGTAGTCATTTTCTAATCATCTCTATTATGAAAGAAACAAATTATATTTCTTTCTCAACTAAAATGCTATATTACTGGTCTATATTCCAGGCCTGCTACTGTAAAACTTTCTCTGAAGTTTACAGAAAGCTTTGAAAACCTGGCTTTGGTTTGTTTATTATGGTTGGTCACACGGTTAGCAAGATGTATAGACTGGATTTGGCATTTTAGTCCACCTATTAAATTCTTTCCAAGGACTTTAGAAAGGCAGATGTTGTTCTTTGATGGTGTTATTGTTATGCTTATTATTTAAGATCGTTGTTTTAATTTGATTTTGTTGTTTATGAGATTATTTAATCTGGGTTGTCTATCTAACTTAAACTTTTTAACTTTTTTATTGTTTTGTACACCCAGAATCCACTGAATTGAGGGGTGAATTAATGAATGATTTGTACTCTCTAGGTAGTACAAATCATTTACCAAGGTAACCATAGGAACAATCCAATACCCAGGCAAGAGATAAATTTAGATAATCCATGTCATATACAAATGTGGGGAGGAAGAAAATACAGTGGGTAGCTTTGTATACAAAGTTTAACTACTTATTAAATGGAGAGCAGGAGAGAAATGGAAAAAACTTTGAAAGGAAAATCAACAACAGGAGCAATACTAAATACATTAAAATGATGCAGCACTTTCTCTAAAACTCCGAATTACCAGCTTGAACATACATCCCAAAGCAAGAAATAAATCTGAAGGTCATTTCTGACAGCCATCAAAACTGAGCACTAAATAAGCCACAGCCACAGCTTTACGTGACCAGACTTTTATCTCAATACAAGTAGTTCTTGACTTACAACAGTTTCATGACTTTTCAAAGTTACAATGGCAATAAAAAAGTGATTTAGGACTATTTTTCACACTTAAGACCACTGCAGCATCCCCATGGTCATATGAAAAAATTCAGATGCTTGGCGACTGATTCATATTTATGACGGTTGCAGAGTCCCGGGGTCATGTGATCCCGTTTTGTGACCTTTTGATTAGCAGTCAATGGGGAAGCCAAATTCACATAACAAACATATTCTTAACAACTACCATGACTCACTTAACAAATGTGACAAGAAAGGTCGTAAAATGGGGCAAAATTCATTTAACAACTGCCTCATTTAGCAACAGAAATTTTGGGCTCAGTTGTGGTCGTAAATCGAGGACTACCTGAGATGATTTATTTGGCAATAAAATGATGTTACTATGAAACAGCTACTCCTGGTAAACTAAAAATCTAATTAGGATACAGGTCTAATTTCTAGATTTGATTATAGGGTTCAATATTCTACTATTTTTTTTGTACCAAGTGGTTGATTTAAAAGTATGTCTATTGGATTGACTGGTAGAAGGTCAACAGATACAGAAGCATGTGATCACAGTCTCCATCAAAGAACAATACATATAGTAACAGTAGTAATAGTAATAATAAAAATCATTATAATTGTTGCAGTCATACTTAGGCATTCTTGCATCTGTTACAACCATTGCTCTGTTCAGTTCCATTTTCACATCTAGAGGTTGCAAGATATGTTGAGACGAGGATTGTAACCTACGAGCCTCCTCCCAGTTTTCATCTAGAAATGAAAAAAATATCTTGTAAGAAACTTTGAAAAACAATTATATTACAATGCAGCAGATGCTTTCCAAGTGTTTTACATCAATTTAAAAAAGCTTGACTACATCAACGCTGATGCTAATTTAAGGCTACAAAGAGCAACTTTATACTAGTTTTAGTGGCATCTTTATTGTGGTCAATCCAACAGATAGAAGCAGAGGAACGATAAGAATTTGTTTGAGCTTTCAAAAGGTGACTAGTTCCTTTGCTCTGAACTAGTTTCATATGAACTAACTTAGGGGGTAGAGTGTCTTCGCTGCAACTCTTATACTCTGTAGGTAAACCATGCCCAGAAAGACTCCATCCCTCCTCAGTATCCTAAACTGCCTGGGTGAGCCTTGGTAAGTTGATTTGCTTTTTTGTTGTTGTCTTACTAGACCTCACAGCCTAGCTTCTTGATGTATTGCCCGATGGTTCCTGTTTCTCCAGTTAGTATTTTAATAATGGAGGATTCAGCCCAGATGCCTGCTGTATTCTAAAAGTATTGAGTGCTTCTGCACTGTTTATCTTGGCTCCTATGAGAATCCTGGATTTGAGAGGGGCCCTGTTATGAGTATAATCTAGGAGTGGTCTTGCTGCTGGTTTCAATGTCAATACTGCTACTTGCCTCCTCTGCTATGCTCCAGGCCTTGGAGGATGCCATATTTTGATTCCACTTGAAGTAGGGATTCTGATTCTTTGCTACCAAGATATTTTGCAATTTGCAAAATAAATTGCAATAAATAAATTGCAACTGAACTGCTGGTTAGCAGAGTCACCACATTGGCTCCTATGCAACTTGTGTTACGGGCTATGAATTCTCTAAACCTCAATGTCTTCAAAAATAGGAAAAGATGTTTTTGGTTGCTATTCTTTAATAGTTATTGCTATAAAAGAAGAATCACTGTTGGAATCGGTACAGTAGTCACTGAACCTTTATGCCCAACTACATAACACACTCTTATTACAGAGCAGTTTGGCAGACAGAGCCGGGAGAGACGGCTTCTCCCTCTTCTGTCCGGTTTCTCTGAAACAGGTTATTGATGCTAGTTCTTCCAATTCTAAAACCATGCTCATCTTCTTCCAATTCAGTTTTCCACAATACTTACTCAGGACAGAAGTTAAATAATGGAAGAGTATACCATCTTCTCTCACTCTTTGCCAGTCTGTTTTTCTGTGTACTGTTTGGACTATGGCTTCCTAATCTGGGAATAGGTTTTGCACGGAGATAATGAGATGTTCTGGGATTCCCATATTTCTAAGCACGTGTCTACAGTCTTAACATTATTGACACAATCGATGGCCTAATATTATGAACTAACATAGATGAATTTGAATCTTAATGAGATGATTCTCCTTAAAAGTGATAACTTGCTCAAATCAACAGAAACCCTAGGGAAGGGAAAATTCACACAGTATGTTAAAGAAGGATATTCCATATTATTCCTTAAAAAGCAACAAAATTTAATACTTACAATGTCTGCTATAAAGTAGCTGCATGCTACTGAGTTGAATGTCAAACTTATCATATGCTCTTGACATAATATCTTCAAGAGCACTTTCACCAACTTTGATATCTGACAAGGTAGACCGACTTTTACTACTCATCTTTAAAAAAAATAGAAATAGTCAATACATACTCCAAGAATAGATTACAAATAAAGTGAAGGGTTTTGTACAAATCAATCAGGGAACACTCCCTGAACTACCCTGCATGGAACATTGTTCTCTACAAAGAGCAAAATCAGGAATGTTACCCTCTCCATCTCATCTTGCACTTCTTGCCTCCTTGAGCATTTCTTATTCTATTAATGTCTAGCCTTCACCCTAGCCCAGGGGTAGGCAACCTCGGCTTTTATGACTCATGGACTTCAACTCCCAGAAGTCCATGAGTCATAAAAGAGCCGAGGTTGCCTACCCCTGCCCTAGCCCAAAGCAACTGTGTGGCTGTTTTTTTCTACAGGTTAAGGTTGATCAGCTGGTAGATTGGACTGAATCCATGGCTCAACGTTTCCCATTTCTATAATACTGAACTTCTGAAACTATCTAAATTGCCCAATACTGTTAAGTCTTCAAATTATATCACCACATGGACATTTTCAAAACTGTGGAAATTAATGTACATGATTTAACTGAATTATGTGTGTGCTAAAGTATCTTTTAAATAAAATTTGATTCCTGGTTACTTCAAGACAGTTTCATGACAACTGTATGGAAATGGTTTGTCATTTAGTTCACCCTCTGTCCCCACACCTAATTTATAGCCATATTCCCAAATCTCCCAACCAGGTAGTATCCCAGGCTAAACATGGGCCTGAAATGAACTGTTGAGCTCAGAGAAAGTCAGCCAGTGCTTATAAAATAAATAACATAAACATAAGATATAAGCATTTTTTTGGAATTTGAAGGGATTACCTTTAAATGACCTAGATCCAAAAGTAGCTTATTTGATGTAGCTTCATAAAATCCATTTTGTGGAACAATGACATAGGAAGACATAAGATTTATTTTTAAATCTAAGACCTTCTGGGTTTCTATAACATACACTAATCCTAGAGAAAAAAGTAAAAAAAAATGCATTAATAACAGCTAGATTCTGTTCTTCACATTATGATAGCTGTTACAGTGTGAATTCAGTATGTATGCGTATATGTAAAAATGTAGTTTACCTGTAGCTGTCCTATCACGAAATTCTTCCAATTTTGTTAAGGTTGCTGAAGTTATTTGCTCTAAATGAACATCACTTGGGGGTCGGAAGAAATCAACTAAACTATTCACAGTCATCTGATAAGCATATAAAAGAACAATGATGTATATTCTTAATATAAAATTTGGGTCTTTTTAAAACTTAATTTGTAGAATAAGCGTTTTTCTACTTACAGCATCATATATTATTTCCAAAGGCTGTGACTCTATTATTAGTCTCTGATTGCAATTCTCATCTAAGGGATTGGTTTCAAACATTATCGTGAAAAGTGATGCATTGTGTACTGAATGGACTGTGTGAGAGGACAGCACACAGGGTACTGTTTTTTTCTGAGCCATGCCCTGAACTTCAAATGCACTTACACTTGATTCAAATCTGAAAAATAGAACACAAAGGATATATATACATAAAGGCGCAAATACACAAATGCATATAATATACACACCACATACAGATGAACAAACAAAATATTCTACAACTCAAAAGAAGTTACTACAAAGTTTTCGCTCTATGCTCTCATAATGTAATAATCAGAAAATTGCAATGGAAGGTATGAAGGATTTTGACTTTTTTGCTAATTACATTTTTCTCACATCATTGTATAGGATCAAAGGGAAAAAAAAGTTTCCATGGGCATATTTATGATGAACGATCATGGCCTAGAAATGATTTCAATTATCTCTAATGCAATTCACTATGCTTGAATAAAAGGCAAGTTACAAAAATGTTTGTTATGCAAAAAAATAACTAAACTATTTAAAATTCGTATTACATACATTTATATAATATGCATTAAGTTTATATGCAGAAGTCTTTCAAAGTTATTTGGGAAAGAAGCAAAAGAACTCATGTACATATACTGCACTTCACTCCCATGTGAATTATCTCTAAAGGGATTGTGAAAGCTATGCTAAGTCAGACCAAGATATAAATGCAGCAAATAAGTGAAGACCTCTTATTTTGCAAATCCAACTTTTCTAGTAACTTTAGAGGCAACCAGAAAAGAACAGTTGATATTTTGAATGCAATTTGACATTGGGAAAAAAAACAGGAAATTATAGGCTCCAATAATAGACTTATATTCTGTAATAATAACAAAAAGCCCATGCATATCTTATTTTTAGATATCATCATCATCATCATCATCATCCCACCTGTTTGAGATACATAAAACTGGAAGTGGCAAACATACCTAATATTCCTCTTAAATTTCCCCACAATAACCTGTGGGGTGTGGTGGGCTGACAGAAAGTGATTGATTCTGTCACCCAGAGAGATGTCATGCCAAAGGGAGGCACAGGACTCAGTCGCTGGTTTCTGGGCCACCACAAGCTGGATCTCTTACAGATATATGACCTGTATCTAAGTCTGCTTTATTTATTTGCCTTCTAAAATATTCCTGCATGCCAATAAGAATTCCAAAGAATTCCTAAGCAATTTTTATAGTAAATTGTACAATTCAATGTACAAAAAGCTCTATTTATGTATTAGTCCTTGGCTAGTACATCTAAATGTGACTGACAAATTATTTATATAGGATTATTTTATAAAAATAAACTATAATATGAAAAACTAAGGTATATTTATGCAGCACAAGCTAGTACTGATTCCTGATAAGAGTTCGAAAGCAAGATATCTAAGATAAAATATTATGCATAGTAATTATTCATAGTTAGACCATTTCCTTGAGATTTCATAACAGAGAAGCTGTAAAAAGTTACTGATCTAAGGCATAGATTTTTTAATTCTTATACAGGTTGTCCTTGACTTATAATCACAATTGTGACCACAATTTTCATTGTTAAGCAAGGTTGTTGTTAAGTGAGTCACACCTGATTTTATGACCAATTTTGCCATGGTTGTTAAGTGAATCACTCAGTAATTAAGCAAATCTGGCTTCCCCTACTGACTTTGCTTGCCAGAAACTGGCTGAGCAGGTTGTAAAGGGTGATCACATGATCCCAGGATGTTGTAAGTGTTTTAAATACATGCCTGTTGCCAAGTACTCAAATTTTGATCACTTGACCTTGGGGATTCTGCAAAAATTATAAGTGTGAAGATTAGTTCTAACACTTTTTTTCATTGCCATTATAATTTTGAATGGTTGCTAAATGTATGATTGTAAATTGAGGACCACCTGTACGCATAGGTTTTTTGTTGTTATTGTTGTCAGAGAATATAAGCCTATTATTGGATCCCTATCATTTCTTCTATTTTTTCCAATGTCAAATTGCATTAAAAATCTCAACAAAATGTCAACTTTTCCGGTTGACTCTAAAGTTACTAGAAAAGTTGGATTTACACAATAAGAGGTCTTGGCTTATTTGCTGCATTTACACCTTGATTTTCTTCTAGGAGATCAAGGCTGAATACACAATGGTCCCTCCTCTAAATATGGTTCATCAAAACAACAACTAGTCCACTACCTAATTCCTTGATCAAAATCCAACACTAGAACTACTATGCCACACTAACTCTCAGGTACATTCTTTAGACAAAGATCAAATGTCAAATAATAAGAACGAAACGTACTTTGCATGTCTCTTTCAAAAATTTTTTTGTTTCTTCTTAAATTTTTTTGTAATGCCCTAAAAATCTTATCTTCCATAAAACAAATTTCAAGGTTCTTCATATGAAGAGGAAAAACAAGCTTGGAAAAAAGCTATCAAAGAGCACAAAACCAAAATGAAAACCAGAGGGACAGAGCAAAGCCGATACAGAAAGAAAACACTGATAAAAACTCACATAGCCACTCAGCCAGAGAAAGGCTCCAACATTCTAAACTACTTTCTATTTACCTACTTTAAATAAATGCCTACCTTATTGCTTCAGCACCAGGGCGTTGTGTTACTGTCGTACGCAGATCAATTAATGCCAACTTTATCAGCTCAGGCTTCTCCTTGTTTTCCCTGATTAGCACTGACATGCTTATTAATTTTACATAAAGCTTCACAGCTTCATACTATGCAAATTAACAAAAAATATCACGATCAGAAGAACATTTTATAATGATTATATTTGAAATTCAGAATATTAATCATTATGTATGAAATTCAAAGTAGGTGAACTGGACTAAACACGCAACACCAAACATAAGAAAAATGTCTCCTAACAGAATGTCTTTTCTAACTTAATTATTAAAAATAATTTTAAAAATTAATAATTCTAATAATTTAATTTTGAATAATTAAAAGATCATTCAGTATATTCTAAATGGTATATCATGAGGGGACAGCACAGATAATTCCTCCCTTCCTCAAAGAAGATTTTCCATTACTCTAATGGCAATTAAGCTCAGTTAAGACTTATGTCTAGGAAATGGATTTAAGACAAAGCCCTACAGGCCCATAGCTTACAGTTCTCATGTGTCCTATCCCAATACAAAAGTTTGGTTTATTTAACTTTTAATATGTAAGCAAGCAGACAAACAAGTTACTTAATGCTTAGGTCTATGTATTATTTGTACTCTAGATATCATTGTTCATTATAATACATGATTGCTTTTAAAAATCCAATGTTTGCTGACCCAAATCACACCCACCGTTTTTGGCAATGTTGGATCGACAGCAGTTTCACTATATCCAATTGCTGCATAGAGTTTATCTTTTTCTTGTGGAGTCATAAACTGTTCAATGCCTGCAATATCAAATTTTTACTACATTCAACAAAAGCAAGCACATTTTCATATGGTAGCATTCTATAACACACAACGTAAGGGTTTCAATTTTTTTTTACGATTACAGCTTTTGTTGAATGCTTAAATCTACTTCATTAGTTGAACCAACTTTACCTTTTCTAAATGCTAGAGGTACTCTGATAAGATAGTTTGGTATTTAATCATAGTGAAAGCTCACTCCAGCATTACAGAAATTATTGGATCAAAACTGCCATCTTTATACCTTTTGGCTCTTGTTTTGTTTCACAGCTTTTTCCTCCAGACCAACCCCATATCCAACTAAACCAGCCACCGGAGTCTTCATCATCTTGTTTAGCACCTGGTTTGAAAATCTTTAATCCAGCTTTAATAGCCTATTATGCAAAACAAAACACAAAGTAACATTACTAACTGTGTAACATCAAATAATTTATTTACTGTTATCAGTTATAAAGAAAACCTAGCAAGGTGCCTGGGGAAATGCAACCAAATCTGAGCATCTCTTTGAAATGGGTAAATCTGAAGCAGGTGTACTGTTTTCATAATATAAATTCATAGTACTAAAAAGTAGCAATTGCTATTTTAACTCTGTGGATAAAATTAACTAACTCTCTTTTTTGGAGTTTCATCTTTGAACAGTATTATCCTGTAGTTGATGAAGAATTTCAGCAATCCTTTTAAGTTACCATTACACTGCCAGAATCAAAATTAAAATATCCACAATAGACAGATAACTTTCCAGCTCCAACCTCAGCATACTCAACAGATTTATAACTCTGGGAATCAGGAATCCTCTCTCACCCTTCAAGATTACATTCTTTGCAAAATCATGCTTTCCCCCCCACCCCCCTTAACTTCCTGGAGCAGAGAAACAGGAAATCTAGGAGAGCCAGCTGGATCCCTTGCCATCACCATTAATCTCTTTCAGAAAACATGTACGGTACCCCTCTAGCTGCAAATACTGTCATCCAGGACCTGCAGTTCTTAACTACCTTATCAGCAAAGATAAAAAGCTCAGGAGGTTTTTATAATGCACAATAATTAAATGGAGAAAAGTTCAAGTAAACTTCATTAAACAGTTCCTGACAATGGCCAGGAATTTGCTTCCTCAACTCCTGATGGGATCACTGCCAATATTTCACACAAAATACATGCAGGGCTGCCATAAACAGCCCCCTCATCTCATGAATTTCAAACCTCTCAAAACACATCACAAGACAATATAAAACTCTCTGAGTATATTTATAAACTGTCACCTTAGAGCTATGGATCCAGACTCACTCAATCCAATTTCTGTCTACCCATTCACAGATGAAAAATATTTTCCTCTTCTTTACTCATCCCACCTTTCTGCTTTAGACCTCCAATAGCAACTCCAAAGGAAAATGTGCTCATATTTTGGGTAACTATAGAGGAGTACAGATATGACTTTGCAGAAGGAATGCAAGAACAGTTAATAGTAAACACCAGCTCAGCTCTAAGAAAGAGAGTGAAAAGAAAATTCAAGATTATTCTGACTTGATTCTCCCTGATATTTGGGGGGGGGGAGGGATTCTATGCTTAAATACCAGGTGGTGATTTTCCAGGCTCCAGATTCTAGGGAGGGCTCTGGATAAATACTTGCAGATACTTTTTCCATTCTAAAGTTATTCTGATTTTAAAAAAGGTTTCTAAATACTTGTAGTCATTAAATTACTGAAAACAAAAATTTTACAGAGCTCAGTTGGGCATTTCTGCCTCTTTAGAGCTTGTCCATTCTTAAGAGTATTTGAAGTACCCCTCTGCGTGATTAATGACAGTCTGTAACTGGAGGAAGATCTAGTAAAAGTAGAAGCCAAAAAATGGTTGTCTACACTCAAATTTTCCCTAAGAACACCTTTGTACTAAAATGATGTAGTATCCTTGCCACTGAAGAATGGGTTGCAGTCAACAAGGACATAAACTTGCTGGCCAAACTGTTACAACTTGTTCCTTTTCCCTCCAAACTCTTCCTGAGCTAAGGAAGCAATTCAGTGACTCCTGGGCAATGAATGTATAGCACAAAAAAGACTTAGTAAAGGCTCCAAACCTCTCCATCTTTAACAACTTAACGTACACAACAACACTGGCTGCACATCTTACAGAGGGACCTTCAATCTGGTTCATTTGACAATCTTTGGCTATGTTTCTTTCCTGGAATACCTCTACACCTTGAAATGACGGGTAAGTTGAAACCACTGAGCACATCCTCCTTTTCTTATTTTACAAAGACATCTATGCTACTCTCACTCTCCTACTGCCTATCAGGTTATTCAGACCAATTCTACATCTGCCCACTACACTCTGACTCCAAATCATTCATAACTTTCAATACCAGCTTCTGTGAACTACATGGCAAAATTTGCAGGAGTCAAATGTGAGCTAGAGTTGATCAAGCTGGACAAAGCCCATGACTGATTATTATATTGTTGTTTCTAATCTCCAATTATACAATTACAGCTCTTATTGATGCAGATTATTCTTTTAGCAGCAGTCATCAGTTCAATTAATGTTATCATTTTTAACATTTTTCGTTTTATAGCAGTCTTAGTTTTAACCTCTTTCAACTTTATACAGTAGTCCCAATTTTAGACCTACAGTTTTTAGGTTATAAATAGAAGTAGTCTTAGACTTTCGACAATTAAGACCCAAATTTCTATTGCTAAGCAAGGCAATTGAGTTTTGGCCCATTTTAAGACCTTTCTTGTCAGTTGTCAAGTGAATCGCTATAGTTAAGTCAAGTCACACCATTGTTAAGTGAATCTGGCTTCCGCACTGACTTTGCTTGTCAGGACACTGCAACCATCATAAATACATGCCAGCTGCCAAGTATCTGAATTTTGATCAGGTGGCCATGAATATACTGCCATGTTCATAAGTGTGAAAAAAGGTCATAAGTCACTTTTTCAGTGTCGTCATAACTTTGAATGGTCACAAACGAACTGTTGTAAGTCAAGGACTACCTGTATTAATTTCATAATCTTGATGGTTTTACATTATACTTATACTTTACATTATAAATGCTGAACTAAAGACACTGCATTTTGTACAGTGTAGTTTGGAAGACATTTACCTCAAATTCTGCCTGTTGTCTTGCTAGGGTGATGCTGAATACATCTAACGTCTTCTCTAGTTCCTATAAAGAAAAGTACAAATGTTGCATACAATACAAACTTATTTCAACGTATTTCTACAGTTTCCATCACCAAGTAATGCGGTTGTAAAGTGTGATGTCAAAAATCCCAAGCCAGATTTTTCTTGTTCTGAAGCGCAAAAGAGATATCTTAACTCTTGTTGAATTAAAACTGGGAGAAGCAATTTTTGTCCCTATTCCCTACTTAAGCCTCTGATATGCATACATGGTTGGAACCTTCATGCACAATTAAAGTTTTGGCATTCAAAATATATAGACAACTGGCAAAGGGAACCTTCCCTTGTTCAACTGAGGAAAAGAACTGGAGAAAAGAAGATACACTCCGTCCTGAAAAAGTCTTCTTTCAATCCAATCAACTGGGCAATATCTACCCAGTGGACTATCTGTGTAAGAGTCAAGAGTTCAAGCCTGGGAACACGACAGAAATCACACTTGCCAGCATAACCAGGACGGGAAAGGGAGATCTCCTGTTTTTTCTGCACCTCTCAGTTGCCCTTAATACCAATGACCAGTGTTTATTGGTACTGCTTCTGAGAGATGGGGGTAGATGTTACCATTTTACAGTAGTTCCACCATTTCCTGAGTTGGTGATAGTAACAGAATTGGAACTAGTGAGAAGTTAATAATAGCTTTGTTGCATTAATAGTAGCATACATTCCAGACAAGGAAAGTAATTCATCCATTCTACCCTGTCCTGGACAGGGCCATTTGGAATACTTGGGATGGTAACTAACTGGCAGGTTCACAGGAGAGCTTTCAAGATGGTGAGGGGAGGCCAGAAATAAAATCTTGTGAGGAACGGTTGTATATTGGATATTTTTAGGCCATAGAACAGACGACTAAGGGGATGGCATTCAAACATCTGAAATGTTATCCAAAGAAGAAGGGGTAGACTAGACAGGATAGGACTGACCAGAATCAATGGAAAACCACAATGAAGTAGACTCAGGCAAGATGTCAGGAGGAACTTCCTGTCAGCCAGTGGAGGTTTATAAATAAATATGCAATCTACCATTATATTTTGGAAAACAATTATTTTTTAGTTTGTGATAAACATGGTGATTTAAAACCTCTAACCTCCAACATAATCAAACTCTCTTGTATAGCCTTCTTTGAAGTTATTTTTATTTTATAGAGCTCTTTATAACTTTTCACTTGATTCCTATGGTATCGAATATGTTCCCAAGACCACATTTGTAGCTTAGGTTGGATGTTTACTTCAAGAATGCCTTGTATAACATATCGCCACCTAATAGAAAAAGAAAAAAATGTTAGGGTATAATATTACATGCAAAATTAACATTTCAATTATATTTTAGTAAAGCAATCTTCACAAATTAGTTTATAATTCTTGACTCTTCTTCCCCAAAATACAATAATTAAGTCTATTACTTTATTAATAAGGTACTTATGAAATTCTTCCCTATCAAGTTTCTTGCGGATTTTGAATTCCAGTTTATGAGAATATACTAACAGAAAAACCATCAGAATTATAAAAGTTTCCAAAAATTACTGGATGTATACCATTTCCTGGCATTGTTGTGAACAGGAACATTTGGCCTATATTTCCTATATGGTAAATTTCGGGTCATCATATCAATTGATTCAAGGAGTTCCATAACACTGAAATACTGCAAGAAAAAATGCAAAAATATATTTACTATTAGTACAGTATAATAATTAAAACAAAATGTAAACAGCATTTGTCTTAAAGTTACATTATTTAGAGGTTGAATAGACTGGGACATTAAAAGTTTTCATTTTATAATGACAATGGAGTATTTAACTTTGAGTTAAAGTAATATTTATTCCAAGAAAAATCTGCTCTTTGGCAGATATATTTTTTTCAAGTTGTTTGCAAATCAATACTGATTCTAATACATGATTTAAAATCTCCATGGCTATGTGGGGAATGTTGTAAAAGTGAATGATGTTGGGAAGTATCTAGCCTGACAGGAAGGAGGGATGAAGCCGGGGCAAGTCTAGAGTCACTGCACAGCTGTAAGAGGGCCAGAACCAGCCCTTCTTGAACTCCTTGGAGCCTTATCTTATTGTTCCAAGGGGAGAGCTGCCGGACTGGGGAGATTCCTGTATTATAGGCAGAATATAATAAAGTAGTCAGCTTGAACTTTGTACGTATGGGTCTGATTGTTCGGGTCTAACAATATTTTGAAAATTAGTATATGTACCTCAGAAGCATTCATTAGGGTACTTTAAGCAGAGTGAAAATCACTAAAGAATTTAATCTAGAAAAACAAATCCCTAAATGTTCTTTATCTAATCGGTAGCTGAGTCAGTTTGGTATTGTGGCTAAAAGCACAAGCGTAGAAATCTGGACAGTAATTCCTCTTTAGATAAAAGCCAGGTGAGTGATAGTGCCAATCCCTCAGATCAGAGAAAGATCCATATTAGCAATTGTACAACACAGTGTTCTGTAGATGGCAACCTTGAATTTGTTCCATGCTGTTGTCTGCCCTCCTAATTTTTGCTTCTATAAGAACAATGGGTGCAATATATATAGCAAAGTGGTGCACTGCATAGTAACAGGTTAATTCTATTTCATCCTAGATTAAACAATAAGTGTTATTCTGGTGAGAAAACCTCTTGCAAACCTGCAGATATAGTGAAAGGAAGATAGCTAAAATAGTTCCTAGAATCTATGAGAAATACTTAACCTTTGTTGGCTAATGCTCAGTGAGGGTCTTGAGAAATAAAGAGTAAGATATGATCGCTTTCTCTCACACACACAACATGTAAACTCATATATAAAACTGAGTAGTATTATTGTGTGCATATATGTTCAGTCAAAAGACCTTCCCTTTAATGAAAATTATTAAGGGTATAGTTCTTAGGTATTTCATCTCAGCTTACTATGAATATTTTGTCCATGATACTTTTTTGTTGACTTTCACTAATATCTAAAAAATTGAAGCTGTGGAATAGGAAAAAAATGAAGTCCTTTTCAAGATTGCTCACAGTTTTCCTATTGTTTGACAATGAAAACATATAAAACACAAGAAAATTAGTTCATGTCACATGTCTAGAAAGTCAAGGAATGAAATAAGACTTTGGGAATTATCACTTTGTAGGTTCTCTGAAATAATGTTTTCCTGCTAGAACTGAGTTCTCATGTCCTTTACCTTTCATGTGTGTCAAGATGACATACAAGATTAAATATCTGTTCTTCTACTTTTATATATATTTTAAACCAGGATTTGTATATATTTTAAACCAGGAGTATGTATAGTTTCCTATGTTATTATGAGCAAACCTATGTTTACATTTCAATATCACTTCCAATATATAGTTTGGACTAAAACAAAAACAAAATGTTACTAAAGTATCACACTTTTTCTAATTGCACCCACAGTGATTTTCAAAACTGATGATCTGAATTCCATAAAGATAGGGGTTAAAGTATATGTCCCACAATATGGCTAAAAATTCAGGAGAATGAAAAGTCCCATCTTCAGATAGTGCTGTAATTGATTAATTGACTGTATTTGAGTTAGTATTGACTCCTGGTAGCTGTCTGACAAGTCTCTACAGTTTTCTTGGCAATATTTTTGAAGTGGCTTGCTATTGCCTGCTTCCTGGGGCACATTTTTGACACTTAAATAACCTTGATATACAAGCCTAAAGGTAAAGGTTCCCCCGCACATGCGTGCTAGTCATTTCCGACTCTAGGGGCCGGTGCTCATCTCCGTTTCAAAGCCGAAGAGCCAGCGCTTGTCCGAGGACGTCTCCGTGGTCATGTGGCCGGCATGACTAGACGCCAAAGGCGCACGGAACGCTGTTACCTTCCCACTGGAGCGGTCCCTATTTTTCTACTTGCATTTTTTACGTGCTTTCGAACTGCTAGGTTGGCAGAAGCTGGGACGAGTAACAGGCGCTCACTCTGTTACGCGGCACTCGGGATTCGACCCGCCAAACTGCCGACCTTCTGATCGAAAAGCTCAGTGTCCTAACCCACTGAGCCACCGCGTCCCTTTTATACAAGCCTACTCAAATATAAATTTGGGAATTCTTTCAAGGATTACCGAAAACTATAATCTTGTAAAAATATGTAAATATAACCATGAAAATTTAATTGAGGAAATAAAAAGGTTGCTATAAAAATCTAAATCATTTATACAGTTACCTGTGGTTTATTCAATTCAATAGTTATATCCTGAAGATTTACATCCACATCTAGTTTTGGTGCAGAAAAGTCAACATCAGATCGCGGATTCATACGGAGTTTAGCTTTAGCTGAAATCGGACGGAATACTAAAAAGGAGAATTTTGAAAAAGTTAATCAAGAAACAAAAAGATTATTTTTTTCAATATTATCTGGATGCTCCTTATGGAGGCATAAGAAAATAAGATCCACTTTCAGGCACCAAAGTGAAAGCTAAATGTTATGACCAGTTGCCCAACTAGGGACAAGACTATGCTATTTTTGCTTACATATCTTCTGGAAGATAAGATTTTTTTTACCATAATCTATTGTAATCTATTCTACTGTGATAATGCAGAAAAGGTAGAACTGTGCCAATAGTATGTTAAATTCAGTCCTCGATAATCTAGTGCCAATCACTATCTTACAATGAAACCTCTAAGTTTCTATTGTTTTTGTTTCTTCAGACTTATATAGAGAATTTTCAAGGTAATAAATACCTCTTTGTATTTTATCCAGAAATAAATCAGCAGTTAGTGTAACATTTTAGCACAGACATATGATCCCTAAGTTCCTTACAAATCTAATCTAACCATAACTGCCTGTCTTAAATGAAGTTTTTGGATTAAATAAAAACGTAGCTCCAAGAGGAAACTCTACCTATGCATAGTGTACTCCACATGTAAGTTTGTTAGGAAATATTAAAAACTTACCAAAACTATAGCCTTCTGGAATCACATTACTGCTTGCAATTCCATATTTTAAATGACTCTTTTGGGGGGGAAAAATGGAAGTGAAAATTTATTCACAATAAAAATGCAAAATGCAATATAAACCAAAGAGAGTATTTTTCCCAAGTGATATTCTAAATTGATCCAACTTTAACTTAAAATACAAAGACCCAAGGATATATACAGGTTCAATAATTTGGGCTAGATATCATGCAAAAGAGGCTCCTGGTTTAAACATGTGAGAATATATATTATGATAATACAGTGAAATGTAAATGTTAAGTCACCCCTAGAATGCTAAATTACAGTAGATGACCGCCTAAATCAGAAGCTAAAGTAGATAGAACTAATTTGATCTCTGATCCCTGTTCAATAAAATAATGTCTGATTGAAAAAAAATGAGGAAAACAATCATTTCCCTCTTTAGCCTCATTTAATGAAGAATAAAAAATGTTATGATAATACAGTATTACACTTTAATTGTCCAAACACAGACTATGTAATTCATTAATAAATACTGAGTAACATCAGGTCTTCAATTCAAAATATCTACTGTGGTCTTTGGAGAGAAAATATACATATTTGATAGTTAAATGGGCATAATATTAATGAGCATTTGATATACTGCTTGGGTTCTCTGCAATGGCATGTCCTAGGATATGACGAGATTCTAAAATATTTCACTTGCTAAGGTTTTTGGTTAAAAGATTGAAAATTTCCAAGAAAACTGAGGAAAAGTACCTATACGCTTATGAATAAAGAGAATTTTAGGTGCAAAAATATGTCCCCAAAATTGGATCTGGCTTATTGGCTAATGGATGTATAGATAAGTATATATAATAATACTTTTTAAAGTACCTGTACATCTGGTATAGGTTCTCAGATAAGCCCATCCACTGATAAGATGACACTCAATTTTTTTAACCAAAACAACACAAAAATGGATAATTTGTAGATTACCTACGAATAAAATGCTTAGGAAAATGGAAGCATATAAAAATGTGTCAGCTTAATACATGGGGGATACATTTTTCATAACATTTGGGTTAAAAAAAATGAGGTTGGCTGATATGTATGTAGAGGAGCTTAATGGGTGGACTGCAGGTAGGTGCCAAGGGCAGGTACTGCAGGTGGGCAATAGATAACTGCAGATGGCTGTCGTGGGTGGGAATGGGTGCTGTGGCTAGGTGGCAGTGGGGAGACTGTAAACTTTCATCATGTGACTACGGGGTAGTAAGATATCAGGAATTTTGAGGGCCAGTCATAAGCTCTTTTTTTCAGTTACATTGCAAACTTTGAACAGTTGCTGAACAACGGTGTATAACATGATGACTTCCTGTATATGAATTCAAAAATGCCAAACCTAAATTCCAAACTTTTAATCATTTAAACATTTTTTCCTGTTAGTGTAGATAATTTTTCCATTTTTTTTTATCTTGTATTTTTATTTAGAGTCCCTAAGAAACATTACTTTACAATTTGGAGCAGGATGGCCTTAGTACCAAAATGGAATTAAAATCTAAGACAATGACTTTGATTTTGATCAAAGTTGTTTTCAGTTTAGCCTTATAATTCTACAGATTTTATTTTATATTATTTCATTGTTTTATTTTAGGACTATTTACTGTAAGACCATTTTACAATGAAAGGGAATTGTTAATAAATATGTATTTTGTTGCTAAACAGCTGTACAATATTTCCCACACAAATCTGATTTTTTTTCTCAATTTAATGCCTATATTAATCTTCATACATAATATTTATTCCCAGGGTCAGCTGAAAAGGGAGCAAACAGACATAGATTTTCTAAGTTCAGTGAACCTTTTTTAAAATGCCTTTGAGTCAGTTTTTGATTCCTGGCTGTTGCCTTGAGTAGACCCTGCAGTTTTCTTGGTAAGGTTTTCCAGAAGTGGTTTGTCCTTGCCTCCTTCTTAGGGTTAAGAAAGAGTGCCTGGCCCAAGGTCACCCAGCTTCCTTGTGCCTAAGGCAGAATTAGAACACAGTTTCCTGCTTTCTATCCTGTCTTAATCACCATATGAAACTGATTCCCTCATCAGTAGTGCTGCTTGAAAAGTTAACTAGCACAAGACTACAGCATTAACGATCTCCTTTTTAGCTTAAAAAAGACACTGTATAAAAATATAAATGAACTGTAATCCATTTCGGACAAATCATACTCGAAATGATTAGCTTTGTCTGCTCACCAAAGATTCCTTATAGTTATCATGATAAAACATTTCAGACTTCACATTCCAGTATGCAAAGAAGTTATCCAATCGAACTAGCTGAAATAAAAATAAAAATAAATAGGAATTACTGAATATCATATTTAAAGTTATCATGATCCAATATCTTATAGGTATGCACTTTTATAGAAGTTATTACAAATATTGACAAAAGTTAAAAATATGTAAATGGAATTACTGAAATTAATCAAATAAAGCAGGGGTTCCCAACCTTTGCAACTTGGTGGCCCGGTGGGGGGGGAGGGGAACCGGACAGGTTGAGCTGCACACATGTATGGACATGCACAAGGCCACCATTTGCAAAAGTCAAGCTATGCGCACACACGTGCACACTGGCCCACAGCTCACGCAGCCCAGTTTTGAATAGGCCATGGCCTGGAGGTTGGGGTACCCCTGAAATAAAAGATAAGGATGCTACAGGCTGCTACAGAAGGATTAAATATGAGGTATTTTTCTCAGAATAATTTATCATATTGCATTTTTAGTTTTTATTTAGTATTTTTTAAATTTATTGATATACTGAAATAGGATGATGCATGAAAACATGTAACACGTTAATTCTCGATTATGGACTATGACCATCAGAGCAAAAAAGGATACCTCTCCCTTGTATTTAGCAGTCAACAATATGTTGTTGTTTTTTAATGTTATTATTGGAAGAGAATGAAAGTCATTCAAAATTCCTTTGGATTGGGATAGCTAAGTATAGTATATAAATTCTAAGTATGTAGCGTTATAGTATATAGTATTATATAGTATATAAATACTAAGGAGGCAAGGTGTTGAAAAAGTGAAAAATTGTGGGCTGTGTGTCTGTTCTTCATTGTGATAGTTTTGATACTAAGGAACAGGCTCTATAACACACCAAATGCTTGGCCTTCTCATAGTCCCCCATTCCCTTCATCTTTGCTCCCCTATTTATGAGACCTAAGAAAGTTCTTGCTTGTGTGGCAGTTGAAAAAAATTGTAAAAACCATATAGCCACTTCTTCAGATACTGATGGTTCCCTGATTTTACTTCCTGAATTCAAAACCAGCTGAAACATGGACAATCTTTGGATCAGTTAGCAAATGGGGTTGCTATTTTTTATCTGTTATTTCTAGGTGGTTTATGAGAAAAATAAACAAATCACTTTAGTTCCATGTACCAATGGTCTGTGAATCATTAACTGGTTATCACTTTACTAAGCCATGTAATAATTTCAACTTATTGATCAACTTTACCACCTTGAGTTCCTGAATAAAAGCAGGATATAAATCCAACAAACTTTTAGTCCCTTCACTGTATCAAAATTACAATATGCACATCAAAAAACTTGCCATGTATCAATTCAGTATAGTTGTGATTTAGCTCTGCTCAAAATGAATTAATATGTGAAACAAACAGCAAAAGAATGAAACCTCCCTTGTGCTTTACATTAACACAAACTTTGAAGGAGTCTCACAGCACATTCTACTCAACTGGATTTCCACCTAGGACTCTACCTTATAGAACAATTTAGTGGTTGCATCTTGAATACATGGATTCCAATTTTGATCTGAAGTCTGTAATAGAAACAGAAGTTATTCTGACATTACTTTATTGATTTACGTTGCAAGACAGAACAACATTAAGATTTCCCCCAGCTGTCATCAGGAACACCTGAGTGGATTTGTGTAGTGTTCCATATTTAGAAATAAAGTCTGAACAGAAGGAATCTTAGTCAGTTCCCAAGTATAAAAACTTGGGAAGTTTTTATACTGTGGAGACCACCCAAATTTCAGATCTGTTTTTCTTTATAAATAATGCAAACAATTTTATTCTAAATATTCAAAATTTATTCAATTTTAGTTGTGCTTTAATTAAAATTATGTTTATTCCACTTTCAAAGTTGTCGTAGTTGTCATTTATTCCTGAATTACGATAAAAGAGGCTATATACATATTAAAAACAGAAACAAGTTTTAAATTAAAAATTTGAGCAATGATAATACCTGTAAACTTAAATTTTCAAGTGAGATACCAAATGACAGTGGAATATCTTTATTTGTGATCTGCAAAAAAAATCAAATATTTTTAAATATGCAACAATATAATATATACAGGTATACAACATGCAGGACGTAAAATCTGTAGCAACATGTGTGCCTTATAATAAAATAAGAGACATTTCTTGACATTTCTCTATGTATATTGATTTTATAAACCAGAATGATATGGATTGCAATGATTAACTTTGGATTAAGATTAGCTAAATTTTGTACCTTAGCTGCATGTTTCATCCTAATATTCCCAACATAGTATCTTTAGCGTTCTACTCTACACATACTCCTTTATGTGTACATATTTTAGATTAGAGTACTGTTGCACAAAATAGTACTTTCCAAATTTGAACTACATTTGTATAATCATTATGGGCCTCAGTCAGAGAAAAGCTGTCTTTAGTTTTAAATCTAAGGGTAGGAATTTATATATAGTCATTAGTTCTGCAATCCACTAAAACTAGAGAAAGAGTGGATTCAAATGTGATTTGTTCAAAAAGTTCCCCAGCATTACCCCAGTACTTTAAAAAATAATTTAATATGCAACTTTGCAATCAGACCATCACTGAAACCTTCCAAATTATAATGATACAATAGTCAAATAAAGACAGCAGTCTCAACTTTCTCAGCAATCACTTTATGGGTGAACAGAAAAAAGATTATCCTTCTATACAACCATCTAAAGTTATTATTCAAATGTTTATAATTTAACTGAATATTCTATGCACATATACTTACATCATCTTCATATCGTATATGGATGTTGGAAATTTTCAACTGAAGGTTTCTTATAACTTGAGTAATTAACTTTTCTATGAAAGTATCTTGCTTTTCTTGTGCTTTATCTAAATTAAGTGAATGCTTTATATTATTAAGCAATAAAGACTACAGTTGGTTTAGGTGCAGAAATAATATTCAGGAATACATAACAGGTATTTCTATACAGTATATTGTTCTATTTATATATTCACACAGAGAGATACAAGAAATAGGATAGGTAGACACTGGAGAAGGAAATGGCAAACCACTCCAGTATCTTTGCCATGAAAACCCTATGGACAGTACCAAAAGGCAAAACGATATGACGCTGGAAGATGAGCGCCTCAGGTCGGAAGGCATCCAATATGCTACTGGGGAAGAGCAGACGGCTAGTACTAGTAGCGCCAGAAAGAATGAAGCGACTGGGCCAAAGCCGAAAGGACGCTCAGCTGTGGATGTGTCTGGTGGTGAAAGTCCGATGCTGTAAAGATTTTTTCTCCATAGGAACCTGGAATGTAAGATCCATGAATCAAGGAAAGCTGGACGTGGTCAAACAAGAGATGACAAGACTGAACATCGACATCTTAGGTATCAGCAAACAGGGGCTGGAATGCTAAAGTAGGAAGCCAAAAGATAACCGGAATAACAGGCAAGTTTGGCCTTGGAGTACAAAATGAAGCAGGGCACAGGCTGATAGAATTTTGTCTAGAGAATACAATGGTCATAGCAAACACTCTTTTCCAACAACCCAAGAGATGGCTCTACACGTGGACATCACCAGACGGTCAACACAGAAATCAGATTGACTATATACTCTGCAGCCAAAGATGGAGAAGCTCTATACAGTCAGTAAAAACAAGACCAGGAGCTGACTGTGGCTCAGACCATGAGCTTCTCATTGCAAAGTTTAGGCTTAAACTGAAGAAAGTAGGGAAAAGCACTAGGCCACTCAGGTATGAATTAAATCATATCCCTGTTGAATATACAGTAGAGGTGACAAATAGATTTAAGCAATTAGATCTGATAAACAGAGTGCCTGAAGAACTATGGACAGAGGTTCGCAACATTGTAGAACAGGTAGCAACCAAAACCATCCCAAAGAAAAAGAAATGCAAGAAAGCAAAATGGCTGTCTGAGGAAGCTTTGCAAATAGCTAAGGAGGGAAGCGAAAGGCAAGGGAGAAAAAGAAAGATACGCCCAATTGAATGCAGAATTCCAGAGAATAGCTAGAAGAGATAAGAATGCCTTCTTAAATGAACAGTGCAAAGAAATAGAAGAAAACAATAGAATAGGGAGGACCAGAGATCTTTTCAAGAAAATTGGAGATGAAGGGAACGTTTAATAAAAAAATGGGCATGATAAAGGACCAAAACGGCAGGGACCTAACAGAGGCAGAAGAGATTAAGAAGAGGTGGCAAAATTACACAGAAGAACTATACAAGAATGAGCTTAATGTCCCTGATAATCACAATGAGGTGGTCACTGACCTCGAGCCAGACATCCTAGAATGTGAAGTGAAGTGGGCCTTAGAAAAGCTGAGCAACAACAAAGCTAGTGGAAGTGACAGTATTCCAGCTGAGCAATTCAAAATCTTAAAAGATGATGCAGTAAAAGTGCTACACTCAATTTGCCAGCAAATTTGGAAAACTCAACAGTGGCCACAGGATTGGAAAAGATCAGTTTACATTCCAATTCCAAAGAAAGGCAGTGCCAAAGAATGTTCAAACTATCGCACCATTGCACTCATTTCTCATGCTAGTAAAGTTATGCTTAAAATCCTACAAGCTAGACTCCAGCAGTATGTAGATCGAGAACTACCAGAAGTACAGGCAGAATTTCGAAGAGGCAGAGGAACTAGAGATCAAATTGCCAACATACGCTGGATCATGGAGAAAGCTAGAGAGTTCCAGAAAAAACATCTACATCTGCTTCATTGACTATGCTAAAGCCTTTGATTGTGTGGATCATAACAAACTGTGGCAAGTTCTTAAAGTGATGGGCGTACCAGACCATCTTATTTGTCTCTTAAGAAGCCTATATGTGGGCCAAGAAGCAACAGTGAGAACTGGACACGGAACCACTGATTGGTTCAAAATTGGGAAAGGAGTCCGGCAAGGCTATATACTGTCGTCCTGCCTATTTAACCTATATGCAGAACACATCATGAGAAAAGCAGGGCTAGATGAATCAAAAGTTGGAATTAAGATTGCCGGAAGAAATATCAACAACCTAAGATATGCAGATGATACCACTCTAATGGCAGAAAGTGAAGAAGAACTAAAGAGCCTCTTGTTGCGGGTGAAGAAGGAGAGTGCAAAAGTTGGGTTGAAACTTAACATTAAGAAAACCAAGATCATGGCATCCGGCCCTCTCAATTCCTGGCAAATAGATGGGGAGGAAATGGAGGTAAGTGACAATTTTATTTTCCTGGGCTCCAAGATCACTGCAGATGGGGACTATAGCCAAGAAATTAAAAGACACTTGCTCCTTGGGAGGAAAGTGTTGGCAAATCTAGACAGCACACTAAAAAGCAGAGACATCACCCTGTCAACAAAAGTGTGTATAGTCAAGGCTATGGTCTTCCCAGTTGCAATGTATGGCAGTGAAAGGTGGACCATAAAAAAGGCTGAGCGCCAAAGAATTGAGGCCTTTGAACTGTGGTGCTGGAGAAGACTCCTGCGAGTACCTTGGACTTCAAGGCGATCAAACCGGTCGGCCCTAGAGATCAACCCTGACTGCTCTTTGGAAGGCCAGATCCTGAAGCTAAAACTCAAATACTTCGGCCACCTAATGAGAAGGAAGGACTCACTGGAGAAGAGCCTAATGCTGGGAAAGATTGAGGGCAGTAGAAGAAGGGGACGACAGAGAATGAGGTGACTGGATGGAGTCACTGAAGTAGTAGAAATGAGCTTAAATGGACTCCAGAAGATGGTAGAGGACAGGAAGGCCTGGAGGAACTTTGCCCATAGGGTCACAATGGGTCGGACACGACTTCGCAGCTAACAACAACAAGACATTAAATATAAGTTCCTTTGAAGGGATGAATGCAATCACCTCTTTTTGCAACAACAGATGTGTCTTGTTAAACATGGAAGACTAAGAAAGGGTGCTTAGGAACTCATTTGATGTAATTATTGGAGATGACACAAGCAGCCATACTAATTGTGGCCAAAGTGTGATGGAAGTTGGTCAGTCAAGCTTAAAATGGTGGGTTTGGATAAAGAAAACGAAGAGAAAGGAAAACTCAAGACAAAGGATCACTGGAATCCTTACAATAAACAGTGGTGCTTCAGCTGAGGGAATAAATTGAGATCCTCTATGTAACGTTTGTTACTGAAATCTAACAGGGACAATGTCTGCTGCTGACTGAAGCAATTAAAGGATTATGTTGGAACCAGACTGAAGTGACCATGTCTGCTACAGAAGTGAGGAGTTAACATTCAGAACCTCAGCCTACGATGATTCAGCTTCACAGCATTAGAAAATAATAAGAGTCAATAATTAAATTGGCAGACTGCAAGCTATGATTATTTGTGATTCCACAGGCACTTAATAATTCATTAAGTGCGTAAAAGGTCTACTGAATCCCTACTGAATTATACCTTTTAAGTGACTTATCAAAGAGGCAGCCAAACCTCAATATTTCATTTAACCAACAGCATGTATCCTATGGTAAAATACTTACATTTAAGGAAATGCTAAATATATGTCATAGGGAAATAATAAAGCCACAAATATAAGTGATTACTGCACAATTCTCGGAAATATTTTGATATATTTGGAATAGATTGCAATTCTATATTCAATATATTCAAAATAATAGATTCAACCACTTTTGACACTTTGACCATGGGATCTTTCAACATTTGTACTAGAAGCAATCAGCACGAAATAAAACACAATGTATTCTGCATTTCAAAAGAAAGCAGCCTCAACTAGATTTCTGTTTTAATTTCTAATATAGTACATATTGGTAGATATAACCAAAGCTCCTTCAGTCCTGTATTTTAAGAATGAGATTAAAACATTTGAAGACCATTGGCTTAAAAGAATGAAAAACAATTACAAGCCAAAAACAGAATTCAGAATCCTAGAAACAATTTGGAATAAGATTTGTCAGTTTGTTTTAAACATTAAGCAAAAAGCTTTTGCTGCTTGTTTGATTGCCTTTAGAAGATTTCTATGAGCAGCAAAACCTTCTCTGGAAAGCTTTTTGCTACTTGTCTGACTCTCTTTATGACCCAGCTAGGAATCCTCTAAAGGCAATCAGACAAGCAGCAAAAAGGTTTCCAAGGACCCAGCTTCTGCCATGGCTGTTTGCTGCATGTGTTCTGACCTAGTCACTTTTTCTTTTGAGTGCAACCATTTCTTCAGCTTCTTAATGCAAGCTGCAGAGAGATTTTCTTTGCTCCCTTCCTTCCTTTCCTGTACTCTTCAATCTGGCAGTAACCTAAGATTCTGTCACTCTTTTTCCAGGCATCCAGTAAATTTAGCAAATGAGGTGGGTAAAAGGGATCAACATTGGAAGGGAGAGGTGGAGAATTTAGTTTCAGCACCTAATTGGTGGAGGAGTGGGAAGAAAGATCAACAAGTCTGTCCCTCCCAACTTTTTTTTCAGTTTTCTTTTTTGGAAGAAATTAGGTTTTGAGGGGAGGGAAGCATTAAGCAAGGAAAAGGGGGAAAGTCTCTTTTGGGATGCCTTTCCTGAAGCTGCCAGACTTGCATGCAGGCAGCTGGCTTTTCCAAAGCCTAGTGAGATCCAGGAGAATATTGCAGTCTCCAAAAGGCCAGCTGATCTGTGCAGAAAATTCCAAAAGCAGTCGTCATTTCCGTAAGGAATTGTTGGCGTGCTGAAAATGGTGGCTGCTTCCAGGAGGCATGGAGAGCAGGCCCAAGCACTGCAGGGTCCCAGTAGTAGGAGGAAAGAGGTGGGGGGCACTGTAGTATTCCCATGATTGGTCATAAGGGAAAATGACACAGGGGTGCTGCAGCCACTGTAACTTTGAAATAGGGCAGTATACAGCTTTGGGGGGAAAGGGTCTTTTATAACTTCAAATGGCTGTTAAGTGAATGTTCATATCTCAAGGATTATCTGTATTTTGCACTTCTTTTTAAATTAATTTTATTGCATTTCTATTTATTTGCTTTTGATATGCCTTGTGAGCCACCATTCAGTTGGCATTAAAAATCGAATGACTAAATGAATAAATGTCAATTGCATATTTTCTTACCTTTGTCAGCAATCTTTTGTTTTGCATCTTCAATTCTTTGCAGTTCCTTTTGCTTTGCTTCCAGCTGTTGCTTTTCTTCTTTTTCAGCATCATATTTAATACCTAATATAGAATGGATTATTTTAATAATTAAACACAACTAGATTAAAACATTTGAAATCAAACAAATAGAAAATCAAGTCCTATTTGTACTTACTCTCTGTACGAAAAATATTTGGTAACTATTCTTTGTACATATTCTGGCAATAAGCAATAAGTCAGCCTCTTTCAAGAATAAAACAATGCACTAAAATAGTTTTTCCTTTGTATGGTGTGTGTGTGTGTGTGTGTGTGTGTGTGTGTGTGTGTGTAATGGTATGTAGGAATGATCCTGGGAGATGGAGGAAGAGCTAAACAACTGGCACTTAAAATATTTCTCAACTCCCAGAAGGGAAGGGGCAGAGGAGCGTTTCAAAAAGGACCCTCCATAGTTTTCCAGAGAGTGAAAGGAGAAATACTTTCAGTCTTACAAAATGCTATTAATATAACTTTATAATACAGAATCAATATTCATAGTTGTAGTTGTCTGGAGTACCTCAAAGGGCTAACAATGTTCACATATGGCTGAATAGCCAAGAATCATAGAATATCTGCAGAATGTCCTATGTTCAGAATGTAAGAGCTGTTAGAGGCACACAGGCATTTTCATGGTGTTGTGAAGACTGCAAAATGTATCATTAAATGTTCAATACATGACAAGTTATCTTTATAAATATCACCAAAACCTGAAAGTTTGAATTTAGGATGAACTATTTTGTCATTCATTCATTGATTTGTAAACTGGATTATGCCTTTATTGTTATTATTCACACTTACTTCTTCCAGTTGTTTTACTTTCATTCATTTCATTTCATTTTATTAAATTTATATGCCGCCCTTCTCCCTAAGGACTCAGGGCGGCTCACAACAATAAAAATTAAAAAACATAGAATAAAAAATTTAAGAGAGAATTAAACAATAAATACAATTTAACCCAATAAAAAGCCTAATTAAAAATCGTAGTCAGTCCAGGCCCGCTTGTTGAAACAACCACGTCTTCAGGTCATGGCGGAAGGACCGAAGGTCAGGGGCCATCTGCAGCTCCGGAGGCAGTTCGTTCCAGAGGGTCGGCACGCCCACAGAGAAGGCTCCCCCCCGGGGGTCGCCAGCCGGCATTGCCTGGCCGACGGAACCCTGAGGAGGCCGACTCTGTGGGAGTGAACCGGGCGATGGGCGGTTGACATTGGCAGCAGGTGGTCTTGCAAGTACCCCGGGCCTAAGCCATGTAGGACTTTAAAGGTTATTACCAGCACCTTGAATCGCACCCGTAGGGCAACTGGAAGCCAATGCAGCTCGTGCAGGAGTGGTGTAACATGGGAGTATCGAGATACTCCCATAAGCACCCGCACGGCCGCATTTTGCACCAGTTGAAGCCTCCGGGTACTCTTCAAGGGCAGCCCCATGTAAAGAGCATTGCAGTAATCCAGGCGAGAAGTGAGGAGGGCGTGGGTAACCGTGCATAGGGCATCTCGGTCCAAAAAGGGGCGCAACTGGCACACTAGGCGAACCTGTGCGAAGGCCCCCCAGGTCATGGCCGTTACATGATCTTCCAAATTAAGCCGTAAATCCAGGAGGACACCCAAGTTGCGAGCCCTTTCTTGATTTGCAAAGAAACCTCTTTTTTGTAGCATCAATTTACCTAGGAAATTTTGGTGATGAATTAAGGACAATGCTCTTTAAAGTATCTTAGCATTCTTTAAAAAATGTTCTGAATGAGAACACACTCTTTCGGAAAGAACAAGTGTCATCAACTGGGAATTTTCTTTTATTCAAAAATGTTGTTACGATGCATGGGGGGGCTTTAGTGGCAAGAAGCTGCTATGTTCGACTTCAGTTGATGTGTCAGATATAATCTTTTAATGAACTAAAATCTAATTCTATTGAATTATAGTCACTACAATTATTGTAGCTGGACTTCAGTATACTCTGTGAAAGACTATCATTGAAGAAGGTTCAGAAGCTACAGCAGGGGTCTTCAAACTTGGCCCTTTCATGACTTGTGGACTTCAACTCACAGAATTCCTCAACCAGCGTTGCTGGCTGGGGAATTCTGGGAGTTGAAGTCCACAAGTCATAAAAGGGCCACGTTTGAAGACCCCTGAGCTACAGGCTACTAAGAAAATATTAAAGTCCTGAATAAGGAAGCTAAATAAAATCATGTGGGGTCAGTCCTTAGCCTGTGAGCTACTAAACTCAGTTTAAGGAGCTGATGACAATCTATCCAGGTCTAAACCTCTTAGGACCCATTTTCTTCTGGAGGGAAGTATGAACAGATTCAAATTATTAGATGTGTTTGCTCACCCAGAAATTGTCCACTAGGCACATTTAGGGTATTAATTAAATCAACAAATAACAATACTAATTGCTTCTTACTTGCCAACCATAAATAATGTCAGATTTTAAACAATGACAAACACCAAAAACCAACTATTTTTTTCAAACTATATGTGTATGTGTGTATGTATATGTGTGTGTGTGTATGTATATGTATGTACATACATATATATATATATGTACATATATATATATGTACGTACATATATATGTGTGTGTGTGTGTGTATATATATTCTGGCTAAATATTATTTTACATATTTATTTTACACAGCAGTTCCATTTTTTAATAAACTTACTAGCTGTAGGTACTATGAGCAGATAAACTTCATCTAAAACAGCTTCAACTGGCTGAGTATAAAGATTTTTCCATGGTATTTGCAAATTTAGCTGACCTACAATCACAAAGAAAGTCATTTTTTAAAAAAATCCAACAATATTTTTAATCATAACATTTTTTTAAAAAGGTTTCTACTTCAAAATATTTCCAAGTATCATGTTTAACATTACATAAAGATTAGTTGTAAATTATACTAATAATCTACTAATCTGGGTCAAACTAGGTGGGTATTCCTTATCTTTTTTGCTTGGAATTTAATATAAATTGAATTTATTTTCATCATAATTTAAAACATATCACCCATATCATATTGAAAAAATCGTGCAAACTCAGTTTAGAGATGGGCAAAACATTCTATGTCACGGGTCGGCAAGCTGCGGCTCTGGAGCCACATGCGGCTCTTTCAGCCTTCTCCTGCGGCTCCCAGCCATTTGGAGAGAGAGAGAGAGAGAGAGAGAGAGAGAGAGAGAGAGAGAGAGAGAGAGAGAGAGAGAGAGAGAGAGAGAGACTTGCGCTTCCCTTCTCTCTCTCTCTCTCTCTCTGTGTAAAACTGGGTGGGGCTCCTGCCTTTGCTGCATCTCCACAGGGAGCAGCAGAAAGCAGGGCAGGAGAGCCAGCCCAATAAGAATGTGTGTCAGCTTATCCAGAACAGTGTGAAGCCACCTTGCCAGGTGAGCAGAAGATCGGAGGGAGAGGGGGGAGAGAGGGAGGGAGGGAGAGGGAGAGAGAGAGAACTCATGCACAGCAGCCTCTATTTCTTTTTAATTAAACTAATTAAACTCTTCAATCAAGTTCCCCCCCTTGCGTGTGCGCGTGTGTGAGAGTTGTGCGGCTCCCAGTGTTTTTTCCCCCCTCTGGGAAATGGGTCCAAGTGGCTCTTTGAGTGTTTAAGGTTGCCAACCCTTGTTCTATGGACTGATCATCTCATGCACAAAACACATTAATTCTGAGTGTTTTGTGCATTTCATCGTGACACAGACCCTTAACATTTCATCTGGAGACAAACCTAGAACATGGCCATTCAATGCAGTGGTTGTTCCAAGATGTGGACAGGAAGAAAAGGGGACTATAATATGATACAGCAGAGTAAGGTAAGAAGTAAACAAAGAAAAATGCAAGAAGATTAATGGGAAAAGCAGGCAGGTTTGTTGGTTACATTTATGCAGCATTAAGTGTCTGTAAAGAAAGGAAAACATGTAATGGGAAGATGGGAGTAAAGTATACCAGGCTTGCCCTACTTTTCCACTAAACCCCTTTTGGAATTTATCGCGGCTAAAATATAAAATATGCAATACTTTCCACCTTCTGATTTAACATTTCCAGAACAATCCAACTGAATGTCCAAGCTATGATATGCTTATGGTGATTTACCATTCTATCACTACCATTAAAATGTTTCTATTTCAAAACTAAAACCATAGAATTTAAATATAAATCTGAATATTTTTTCCTATATGTATAAAAGCACACTATGACACTACTCATACTTGCAATAAATTGCTTACAATTTAGAAAATAAAAAGACCAGTGAAGTTTTTCTTTCATATATTATTATTTGTTAAGTTTGTACTTAACAAATTGTACTTCTCAATGGTTCTGAAGGTTTACACGTAACAACCATAAAAGGAATAAATAATATAGTAATAAATAATAATAAAGGAATGCAAATTGGGTAGGAGCAAAAAACAAATCCTCACAACCAAAAAGGGGGCTTCAAACATGCTCGCTCAAGACTTGGCAAAGAGATGGGTCTTCAAAGCCATTAGAAACACCAGCAAGATGGAGGTCAATCAAATCTCAGGGGGCACCTCATTTCATAGGGCAGGCATTTTTCCAGGGATCCAATAGATGGCACTGTCTAATTCAGGGGTAGGCAACCTTGGCTCTTTTATGACTCGTGGACTTCAACTCCCAGAATTCCTAAGCCAGCAAGTCCACGAGTCATAAAAGAGCCAAGGTTGCCTACCCCAGGTCTAATTGAAGGAATCCAGAATGCCTTAAATTGGCTGGGTAGGTAATACTGGAGATACTGGGAATAGGTATCCCTCAAGTAACCAAATCCTATGCTATATAGAGCTTTACAGATAACAACCATCTCCTATACCTCAATATTTGAATCTAAATTCAATGAAAGTAGACACATAAAATGTATCAGATATATAATAAAGTCAGATTAGATCAACCAAGAATACAAGAACATATTCTTATGTATTAGATACCATTAATAATCTGCTAGACAAAACTGTGAACCATAGAAGACAACATATTTTTAGCTAACAAATACAACTATTCTTTAAATATCTTAATTAAGGAACTATTACAATATAATACCCATTGAATGTAAATGGTTAAACATATAGGCTTTTAATTAATGATCCATATACAATTGCATGTGAATAGCAAAAACTCTCAAGAAGCCTTAATTTTTTGTTAGATAATAGCTGCATGATGAACCAATGCATTTCTAAGAAATAAAAACTCTTATCTTTAAAAATACAAATTTATTTAACTATTGTAAAAAGTTTGAAAATTCTCCTTACCAATATGACCTGCTTTAACTTTAAAGGGGACATCAAATTGATACTGCAAAGATAAATGTTTTAGATTACATTTCAATGACGAAAACATTATTGTAACAGCATAAAGCCCAGAATGTGAACAAATGCTTTTTTTTATTAATTCCTAAGACAGCATATAAACATGTATTTATGAAGAACTATGATACAAAGAGCACTTTAGTACTTACCAATGCATTTTCTTTTATTTCAAGATTTTTAAGTGCTACAGCTCCTATTAAGAAATTTGAAAAAATCATAATCAGAGCACAACAAACTTGATTTACAAAATTTTAATAGTCAGAAATACTCCTCTCATTAGAATTCGAACTATTTTAACAGAGACCTAGCAAAGTAAACAATGCAGCACTTAAGACTAAGATTGCAAATTTATGTTGTCTTATTTATGAATCAGCACACAACTCCTTGGCATTCCTCATGGTCAAAATTTCCTGATCTTGAAAAAAGCAGCCTCAGGAGCCAGTAAAAGGGAATAAAGGACAAGTTAACAATTTTGCATAGCATGCTAAGAAATATTTTCACTTAAAAATACATCCTATGGATTTTTATCCTTTGTAATGTAAGTAACAGACATACATCTATTACAGGCATCTTCAATAGTTACACATAGGATCCAGAGCATTCAGATTTGATCCACTGACTCTTTCATTGTCCTTTTCAGCCTTATACTACTGAACAATGAAACCACAAACTTATTTTTTATTGAAATAAAGTTTAAAAATTATAGGAATATGTTTTAGCAAACATATATATCAAATTAGAGAAAATAATAGGAAAATGTCAACAGTCTGTAAACAACTGTTAAAAAGCAATTTTTATAAACAAGTTTTAGCAAAAAAAAAGTCATGTTCTTCAGGACCGCACCTGTTAGAGCAAGGGTCCCCAACCCCCGGTCTATCGACTGGTGCTGGGCCGCAGCATGCCAGAAACCGGACCGCACAAACAAGCAAAGCCCCACCCATGGGATGCAGGCAGCACACAAAACCATGTATTATTCAGTCTGTGGAAAAACCTTTCTCTACAGAACCAATCCCTGGTACCCAAAAGGTTGGGGACCTCTGTGTTAAGAGTACACCTAAATCTATTTGCACTCACAATCTCAGCATACAGTCATACATACATACCGTATATACTTGAGTATAAGCCGAATTTTTCAGCCCACTTTTTGGGCTGAAAAATTCCACTTCGGCTTATACTCCAGTCAACAAAAAAACTTACCGAGGACTTGTGCGCGGCCGAGGCTTTGGTGCTTCCGGGATCGCCCGCACCTCTCCCAAGCCACCGCCGTCCGAGACCTGCCGAAGTTTGGGGAGGTTTGGGGAGGTGCGCGCGCACCTCCCCAAACTCCGCGCCTTGCCTGCCTGCTTCTTTCCGCAGCGGAAAGAAGCAGGCAGGCAGGGCGCGGAGGAACGGAGACTTGCCGACGTTTGGGGAGGTTTGGGCGCCTCCCCAAACCTCGGCAGGTCTCCGTTCCTCCGCGCAGACCTGCCGACGTTTGGGGAGGTTTGGGCGCCTCCCCAAACCTCGGCAGGTCTCCGTTCCTCCTGCCGACCTTTGGGGAGGTTTGGGCGCCTCCCCAAACCTCCCCAGGTCTCCGTTCCTCCTGCCGACCTTTGGGGAGGTTTGGGCGCCTCCCCAAACGTCCCCAAACCTCGGCAGGTCTCCGTTCCTCCTGCCGACCTTTGGGGAGGTTTGGGCGCCTCCCCAAACCTCCCCAAACCTCGGCAGGTCTCCGTTCCTCCTGCCGACCTTTGGGGAGGTTTGGGCGCCTCCCCAAACGTCCCCAAACCTCGGCAGGTCTCCGTTCCTCCTGCCGACCTTTGGGGAGGTTTGGGCGCCTCCCCAAACCTCCCCAAACCTCGGCAGGTCTCCGTTCCTCCGCGCAGACCTGCCGACCTTTGGGGAGGTTTGGGCGCCTCCCCAAACGTCCCCAAACCTCGGCAGGTCTCCGTTCCTGTTTGGGGAGGTTTGGGCGCCTCCCCAAACCTCCCCAAACCTCGGAAGGTCTCCGTTCCTCCGCGCAGACCTGCCGACCTTTGGGGAGGTTTGGGCGCCTCCCCAAACGTCCCCAAACCTCGGCAGGTCTCCGTTCCTGTTTGGGGAGGTTTGGGCGCCTCCCCAAACCTCCCCAAACCTCGGCAGGTCTCCGTTCCTCCGCGCAGACCTGCCGACGTTTGGGGAGGTTTGGGCGCCTCCCCAAACCTCCCCAAACCTCGGCAGGTCTCCGTTCCTGTTTGGGGAGGTTTGGGCGCCTCCCCAAACCTCCCCAAACCTCGGCAGGTCTCCGTTCCTCCGCGCAGACCTGCCGACCTTTGGGGAGGTTTGGGCGCCTCCCCAAACCTCCCCAAACGTCGGCAGGTCTGCGCGGAGGAACGGAGACCTGCCGAGGTTTGGGGACGTTTGGGGAGGCGCCCAAACCTCCCCAAACAGGAACGGAGACCTGCCGAGGTTTGGGGACGTTTGGGGAGGCGCCCAAACCTCCCCAAAGGTCGGCAGGTCTGCGCGGAGGAACGGAGACCTGCCGAGGTTTGGGGACGTTTGGGGAGGCGCCCAAACCTCCCCAAACAGGAACGGAGACCTGCCGAGGTTTGGGGACGTTTGGGGAGGCGCCCAAACCTCCCCAAACAGGAACGGAGACCTGCCGAGGTTTGGGGACGTTTGGGGAGGCGCCCAAACCTCCCCAAACGTCGGCAGGTCTGCGCGGAGGAACGGAGACCTGCCGAGGTTTGGGGACGTTTGGGGAGGCGCCCAAACCTCCCCAAACAGGAACGGAGACCTGCCGAGGTTTGGGGACGTTTGGGGAGGCGCCCAAACCTCCCCAAAGGTCGGCAGGTCTGCGCGGAGGAACGGAGACCTGCCGAGGTTTGGGGAGGCGCCCAAACCTCCCCAAACAGGAACGGAGACCTGCCGAGGTTTGGGGACGTTTGGGGAGGCGCCCAAACCTCCCCAAAGGTCGGCAGGTCTGCGCGGAGGAACGGAGACCTGCCGAGGTTTGGGGAGGTTTGGGGAGGCGCCCAAACCTCCCCAAACAGGAACGGAGACCTGCCGAGGTTTGGGGACGTTTGGGGAGGCGCCCAAACCTCCCCAAAGGTCGGCAGGTCTGCGCGGAGGAACGGAGACCTGCCGAGGTTTGGGGACGTTTGGGGAGGCGCCCAAACCTCCCCAAACAGGAACGGAGACCTGCCGAGGTTTGGGGACGTTTGGGGAGGCGCCCAAACCTCCCCAAAGGTCGGCAGGTCTGCGCGGAGGAACGGAGACCTGCCGAGGTTTGGGGAGGTTTGGGGAGGCGCCCAAACCTCCCCAAACAGGAACGGAGACCTGCCGAGGTTTGGGGACGTTTGGGGAGGCGCCCAAACCTCCCCAAACGTCGGCAGGTCTGCGCGGAGGAACGGAGACCTGCCGAGGTTTGGGGACGTTTGGGGAGGCGCCCAAACCTCCCCAAACAGGAACGGAGACCTGCCGAGGTTTGGGGACGTTTGGGGAGGCGCCCAAACCTCCCCAAAGGTCGGCAGGTCTGCGCGGAGGAACGGAGACCTGCCGAGGTTTGGGGAGGCGCCCAAACCTCCCCAAACAGGAACGGAGACCTGCCGAGGTTTGGGGACGTTTGGGGAGGCGCCCAAACCTCCCCAAAGGTCGGCAGGTCTGCGCGGAGGAACGGAGACCTGCCGAGGTTTGGGGAGGTTTGGGGAGGCGCCCAAACCTCCCCAAACAGGAACGGAGACCTGCCGAGGTTTGGGGACGTTTGGGGAGGCGCCCAAACCTCCCCAAAGGTCGGCAGGTCTGCGCGGAGGAACGGAGACCTGCCGAGGTTTGGGGACGTTTGGGGAGGCGCCCAAACCTCCCCAAACAGGAACGGAGACCTGCCGAGGTTTGGGGACGTTTGGGGAGGCGCCCAAACCTCCCCAAAGGTCGGCAGGTCTGCGCGGAGGAACGGAGACCTGCCGAGGTTTGGGGAGGTTTGGGGAGGCGCCCAAACCTCCCCAAACAGGAACGGAGACCTGCCGAGGTTTGGGGACGTTTGGGGAGGCGCCCAAACCTCCCCAAAGGTCGGCAGGTCTGCGCGGAGGAACGGAGACCTGCCGAGGTTTGGGGAGGTTTGGGGAGGCGCCCAAACCTCCCCAAACAGGAACGGAGACCTGCCGAGGTTTGGGGAGGTTTGGGGAGGCGCCCAAACCTCCCCAAACGTCGGCAGGTCTGCGCGGAGGAACGGAGACCTGCCGAGGTTTGGGGAGGTTTGGGGAGGCGCCCAAACCTCCCCAAACAGGAACGGAGACCTGCCGAGGTTTGGGGACGTTTGGGGAGGCGCCCAAACCTCCCCAAAGGTCGGCAGGTCTGCGCGGAGGAACGGAGACCTGCCGAGGTTTGGGGAGGCGCCCAAACCTCCCCAAAGGTCGGCAGGAGGAACGGAGACCTGCCGAGGTTTGGGGAGGTTTGGGGAGGCGCCCAAACCTCCCCAAAGGTCGGCAGGAGGAACGGAGACCTGCCGAGGTTTGGGGAGGCGCCCAAACCTCCCCAAAGGTCGGCAGGAGGAACGGAGACCTGCCGAGGTTTGGGGAGGCGCCCAAACCTCCCCAAAGGTCGGCAGGAGGAACGGAGACCTGGGGAGGTTTGGGGAGGCGCCCAAACCTCCCCAAAGGTCGGCAGGAGGAACGGAGACCTGCCGACGTTTGGGGAGGTTTGGGGAGGCGCCCAAACCTCCCCAAAGGTCGGCAGGAGGAACGGAGACCTGCCGACGAGCCGCGGCCACACAGGGTATTCCTGTGTATTCAGGCTTGCAAAATGGCGGATCGAGCCTCTGCTGGCGGCAGAGGCTTGCAGAACGGCGGATCGGCTTATACTCGAGTCAATAACTTTTTCCAGTTTTGGGGGGTGAAATTGGGGGTCTCGGCTTATACTCGAGTCGGCTTATACTCAAGTATATACGGTACATACATACACACAAACATATACAAATACATACAACCATTTTCCATATGTGTGTGTGTGTGTGTGTGTGTGTGTGTGTGTGTGTGTACATTTAAATGTGGACAGATATTTTATATACACTGCCACACCTCCGTGCTCCCCAAACAGAATGATTTTAAGTTTCTTCATCAAGAGGAAAAGAAAATCTAAGAGCTTTTCATTTTCTTCTAGCAAAAGAAGGGCGGGATATAAATGGAATTAAAATAAATAAATAAATAAAAAGGAAGAAAATTAGTTTTATACTGGCTAGCCACAGCAATTTTCAGTAGGATGATGGCCTTTTGCTTCCCTTCTTATGAAAGGGCATCTCAGACATACAGTGTTCTAGCAGCTCACTAATGGGCAGATGAGTGGAGCTGCAGGCTCCATGGAACACTATACTGGCACTTTTCAAAGGCCATGCACAGTTCTCAGGCAATGAACTACACCTCTGAAAAGAGAATTGTCCATGTCAAAGCTTTCAACATATACTTCTGGATAACCACACATACACACACAAAAATCATTAACTGTAAAAATATCCAAAGCCTGTGTAGACAGTAAAGTCAACTAAAAGAGAATGAGAAATACTTTGAATTCTTTATCTAGCTGAGCCGCAAGAGATAAAAGATGGCACATTATTAGAATCACAACATCTGTAACTCTTAAGTTTTAGGATGAAGTGCAGACTTAAATTAGCTTCAGCTAGCTGTTAAGCTGGTTTCATGTTGCACTCACAGATGTCAGGACAAGTCACCTTGGCTGATGTCACATTTGTAATAAGTGCAGGAAGCAGAAATTATATAGTTCTCTTATCTATATAGTGTTAAGTGGATATAAAAAAAAGAAAAATTAATACAAAAGTGTTGATCTTTACATAAAACCTGGAGAATAATTTTAGACTGGGCACTTAGTGATCTGGCAAGTAATAGCAAGAGCAGAGATACATACCAGAAAAACTAGTGTGCTTTTTATTGCATTGACTAACTAAATTATCACTAATTATTTTCTACTAAAGTTTAACACTTTTTCTGATCCACTTAGTATAATATTATGTGCCATTTGTAGTGTATCCTCATAATATTATATGAAACTACTTTGCTGGCTACTTTCTTTCACATGAAAACCACTTACAATAAAAATGAAAGAAAATATGAACAATGGAATAAACATTCACAGAAAGAGTTACAAGGTCCTCTTGAAGGCTACATGAACAAGACCAAGTAAAATTCTTGAGAAAAATTCTTTGCTAACAATAAAACATCAGTAGAACATTCAGTTGTATCAACCACTATAATCCAGAAAACAAGGGCTCAACTAATATTAGGTGATGGAAAAATTGAAGTAAGTGTGGGCAAGTATTAAAATAAAGATAATAAAAACATATGATGCAAAATTCAATTGCATAATCAAGTTATGTTGCTGAAATTTATAGCGATGGATTAAACTATATTGTTTTCAGTAACTCAGTAGAGTTTGAAAAAATCTGTAATCTAACTGATTCTCGTAACCAGAATTTATTTAGTTGAGGCCAGCATCCTAGCTCTTCCCATGACAAAGGCCCCTTTTTTAACCAAATGGAAGTCCAAAGCAGATGCTGTTAACAATGCATGCTCTGGAGCTGTAAGATAAGTTTACTTTCCATTGGCAATATTTTCCTCCTAATCCCACCTCTAGAAGTCCCCCTTCTCTCCAGAAGACAAGTCACCACACCTTCTTCCTTATCCTGACCCACAAAACAGACTTTTTCCTTCTCCTTATATTGGACACCTTGTTCCTCCATACTGTAAATAGTCAATGTTGACAGATGAAAAGCAAACAATGGTGGAACAAGTCTCCTTATTTTAAAGAAAGGAGACAGTTGTTGGTGCCACACATTGCATGAAAATTATTGTAGTGAAGGGGCACAGTGACCAGTCATGTGGGATGAAGCCAACTCTTAGTTTCTGAGCTAGATCTTGAACCAACTTTTGTACTTACTAAACATCTACTTGAAAATGTCACGTTTAGAATTTAGGTCTTTTATGAATAAAAGTACAGACTCTATCACTGAATTTCATTATCTGTCCCACACATACATAGGAGAAAAGGGTAAAATGTTAGAAAACAGACAAAATTACTACTATCTTTCAAACCCCAAGTGCTGTATCATTTGAGCAGATTCCCTAACCAATGATTAACATGTAATGCTTTTGGATTTATAGTTGCATGGATTCTCTTACTGGTATTTCGACCATTCTAAATTTAAGCACCATCTACAGTACAGTATATCCCTAACCACAAATAACTCCATTAGTATTAGGTATGCTTCTCTAGTACTCTCTTTTTTTTCTATTCTCTTACTATTTATAGAACTATTTACAATAGAAATGGTAGTTTGCTCTCTGGGTTCTGTTTAACTATGATGCTCTTTGAAATATTTATTAAGTCAGTATTAGTTTGCAAAAAATATATACACTCTCTAAGAACAGGTAGAAGATGCATTTCATATATTCTAAAGTCACTAATATCAGGAGCTAAATAAGTTGTCTATAACATACAGAAAGAAAAAAAATACCAAGCTGTTTTTAAAAGATTTAATATACATAAATATTATGGCCTTACAGAGCATTCCAAGTACTATAGAATATTTTATTATCTTCCCCACAGCAAATTTAAATTCCCCTCATCCTCTCAACCAACCTGAAAAAAATGTTTTCCATACAGATAGTCCTTGACTTACAACAGTTCATTTAGTGACCATTTGAAATTACAATGGCATTGACTTATGACCGTTTTTCACACTTACAATTGTTATAGCATCCCCATGGTCATATGATCAAAATTCAGATGCTTGGCAACTAACTCATATTTATGACTATTGCAATGTCCCGGTGTACTGTGAACACCTTTTATAACCTTCTGACAAGAAGTCAATGGGGAAGCCAGATTCACTTAACTGTGTTACTAACTTAACAACTGTTATTGTTGTTGTGTTGTTAGTTGCAAAGTTGTGTCCAACCCATCGCGACCCCATGGACAATGTTCCTCCAGGCCTTCCTGTCCTCTACCATCTTCTGGAGTCCATTTAAGCTCATTTCTACTGCTTCAGTGACTCCATCCAGCCACCTCATTCTCTCTCCTTCTTCTCTTGCCCTCAATCTTTCCCAGCATTAGGCTCTTCTCCAGTGAGTCCTTCCTTCTCATTAGGTGGCCAATTGAGTTTCAACTTCAGGATCTGACCTTCTAAACAGCAGTCAGGGTTGATCTCCTCTAGGACTGACCGGTTTGATCGCCTTACAGACCAAGGGACTCGCAGGAGTCTTCTCCAGCACCATAATTCAAAGGCCTCAATTCTTTGGCGCTCAGCCTTTCTTATGATCCAACTTTCACAGCCATACATTGCAACTGGGAAGACCATAGCCTTGACTATACACTTTTGTTGGCAGGGTGATGTCTCTGCTTTTTAGTGTACTGTCTAGATTTGCCATGGCTTTCTTCCCCAGGAGTGTCTTTTAATTTCTTGGCTGCAGTCCCCATCTGCAGTGATCTTGGAGCCCAGGAAAATAAAATCTGTCACTACCTCCATTTCTTCCCCATCTATTTGCCAGGAATTGAGAGGGCCGGATGCCATGATCTTGGTTTTCTTAATGTTAATTTTCAACCCAACTTTTGCACTCTCCTTCTTCACCCGCAACAAGGGGCTCTTTAGTTCCTCTTCACTTTCTGCCATTACACTGGTATCATCTGCATATCTTAGGTTGTTGATATGACTGTAGTGATTCACAACAACTGTAGCAAGGAAAGTCATAAAATGGGGCAAAACTCACTTAACAAGTGTCTCACTTAGCAACAGAAATTTTGGATCAATTGTCGTCTTACGTTGAGGAGTACTTTAATACCAGGTTGTCAAAGGGACATATGTAAGGCAGAATAGGTTCTCAGAATAGGAAACTCACAAATGAGCTCAATTTGGTTCACATGGGCCACTCAGGAAGACATTGGGAATTGCTCTGTAAAGTACCTTTACTTTACTGACAGTATTTATCATAAGAAAGGAAAGAAACCTAACACATAAAATAATTGTAGAATAATAAGGCTGGAAGAGATCTTGGAAGCCTTTTAGTTCAACTACCGACCCACAGCATAAATCCTTTAACATTCTTACAAAAAGTGAGAACTAAGTTAGGCGAGGGCGGCGGCGACAGCCTCTCCGGGCCCCGGTCGACCGTTTTTGCCCAGGGGCCTTTGACAGCGGCGGCAGCGGCGGCGAGGCATCTACGGCCCACACCCTGAGCCACCTTCTTCGAGGCACCTTGAACGGAGACGGCAACAGCAGCGACATGACACCAGGGACTCCCATACCTCTGGGAGGCCACGCTCCGGACGGTCCCCAACCAATAGGGACCTATGGAGCTGCGGCCGGGAACAACGCCCAGAGGATCAGGGAGGAAACTGTTTGGGCGGCCGAACCACCAAAGCCGACGCCAGTTAATGAATCCCTCCACCTTGCCTTCTGCCCACTCTCAACCATCCTTGCCCACTCTCTCCCCACAGGACATGACGGGCCTGGGTGCAAGCCACGGTGGCAGAGTGGCTTGGCCTTACACCTGCAACCCCATAGAGGTGGGAGCTCTATGGGGTATGCTTCACCCAGAGTACGTTCTGGACCACCTCCGGAAGCAGAGTCACAACCCATCGTGAGAGGATGAGGAGTGGCCTGCTTCTGGGGTTCGCCCGGCCAAGTGGCAGTGGCAGGGTGACGGTCCAGAAACCCACCTACCCGACTCGACCCTCCTGCAAATTCACCATCCAGGGGACTGCCTTCCCGGAACCCCTTGTGACTATGCTCCTTCAATACTCCAGCACAGTACTGCACGCCCTCAGGGGTTCCCCCCTCTCCTGGGTGCGACCCGCCTGCACTACATCCAATCTCGATGACGGGCCCGACCACTGGGCCTCTGAGAGATGGCCGGGCAGGGTCAGGGGCCTCCAGCATAAGCCCAACAAGAGGCCCCTGATTAAGTTCTTAGTTAAGTTTTTTGTGGGGTTAGGGAGGGGGTGGGAGAAGACTATGGTTGCTCGGGAAAGGCACGCCTTCCAGGCACCATAACGCAGGCCAGGCCTACGACCATTCGCGACGGTGTAAAACGAGGACCAGTCGCCGATAATACCCAGTGGCGTTCTGACAAACAGCCCATTCCCAGGATGGTGGGGAACGGCAGAAGGTGCACAAACAGAGGGCCGTATCGTCACCGGGAGTGTCATCTCCGCTCTGTACAAGCGGTGAGACGCTCCGACCCTCTGTACTTCCCCGGAGGACCCGGGAGCGAAGGTGTGCAGCCTCCTATGCTAAGGCTGGTCTACCTGAATGCCAGGTCCGTAGCTAACAAAGCTCACCTCGTTCGTGACCTAGTGGAGAGCGAGCATGCGGACCTGGCTTGCATCACGGAAACCTGGCTGGGCCCAGAAGGTGGTGTCCCTCTGGTTGACCTCTGCCCGCCAGGTTTCCAGGTGCTGCACCAGCCTCGGACCCATGGGAGGGGCGGGGGAGTGGCAGTTATCATCAGGGAATCCCTTAGCCTGCGAGAGACCACCGTCCCTCAGATGGTCGGGTGTGAGTCTCTCCTACTGAGATACGGCCCGGGGGCGCAGTTGGGCCTGCTGCTGGCGTACCTACCACCTAATCGTGCAGCGGCGGCCCTGCCCGAGCTACTCGATGTCCTCTCAGGGTTGGTGGTTGAATTCCCAAAACTCATGGTCGTGGGCGACTTTAACCTACCATCCCTGGGAGGATCGTCCGAACTGGCTCGGGAGTTCATGGCTTCCATGGCGGCCATGGACCTGTCGCAAATAATTTCTGGACCGACTCATGAGAGAGGCCACACCCCAGACTTGGTGTTCTTGTCTGGACGGTGGCGTGATGATATCGGTGGGGGTGCCACGACTGTTACGCCCGTCATGGACCGATCACCACCTCCTGCGGCTAGACTTCCCCTTTGCCACCCCCCACCGTGGGTGCACGGTGCCAGCCAGATGGTACCACCCTAGGCGCCTAATGGACCCTGATATGTTCCAGGCAGCGCTTGGGGACACACATGCACTCCCTGCTCACAGCTCGGCGGATGCCTTAGTGGAAGCCTGGGAAAAGGCAGCCACGGAGGCTCTGGACCGAGTTGTACCCTTGCGGCCTCTGACCCGGCGCAGATCCCAGCGAGCCCCATGGTTCACCGCGGAGCTCCGGGAGATGAAGCGTCGGAGACGGGGCCTAGAGAGCCGTTGGAGATCCAGTCGATCCGAATCCGACCGATTGCGATTAAGAATCCTCACCAGGTCTTATCTCGCTGCGATAAGGGTGGCAAAATCCAACTACTTTTCCACCCTCATCGCGTCCGCAGATAATCGCCCGGCTGCCTTGTTCAGGGTGACTCGCTCCCTACTGAACCAAGAGGTGAGGGAGGAACCCTTGCAGGGTCGAGCCGAGGAATTTGGTCAATATCTGCTGGATAAAATTGCTCGGATTCGAACCGGCCTGGACTCCAACTGGGCTGAGCTGGAAGAACAAGACATGGACAGTCTTGTCGACGTCATCTGGGAGGAATTTGATCCTGTGACTCCTAAGGAAGTGGACAGGATTATGAGGAGGTTGAGCTCCTCCACATGCTTACTGGACCCGTGCCCTTCCTGGCTGGCTTATGCAGCTCGAGAGGGGACACGAGGCTGGTTCCTGGCGGTCATCTCTGCTTCTCTGAGTGAGGGTCACTTCCCCACCGCCTTGAAGGAGGCGGTGGTGAGACCTCTCCTCAAGAAGCCCACCTTGGACCCTGTTCTGAACCAGCCCTCTTCTGGCCTTGAGTAAGGCAAACCCCTATTCAGAAAGAAGAGACTGGAGAGCGTCCAAGGCTAAAAGGCATCTGCCAAGATTTAATTACGCAGTTAACAAAAACACTAGAGCTTGTCTTCTCAAGCGGAAAAGTTGCTTTCAGCAACCAGCCCCTCCCCAAACACTCCTTTTATAGAGAGCTCAGGGCGTGGTCTCCCTGTGCCTCCTCCCGAGGAGTCCCACATTCTTTCTTTGTTTGTTCCTGCTCGACTGCCTCCTGCGTCGGGCGTCCTTGAACAGGGCCAGCTGTGGGTCATCATCTTCCGCACTATCGGGCTCACGCAGCTGAGAAGAGGGCCCCGGCTGGGAACTCTGCCAAGCCTCCACGCCATCATCAACCGGTTCGTCTCCCACACGGTCCTCCTCCCCCTCATCTGAGTCATCCGACACATCTGAGCCGGCTGCCGAAACCACAGGCTGGCCCTGAGTCACAACACTATCCCGCACCGCAGGGCCCTTCCCCCGGGTCTGCCGATCCAGATGCGGTCGGGATGGGAACTGTTCGTGAAACGCAGTCACCAACGCAGGGGCATGAACGGCGGTCGCGTCTTCCCATGTGAAGTCCTCCGGCCCGTACCCTTTCCACTCGATCAGGTACTGGAAGCGACCTTTCAGCCAGCGGGAATCCCGGATGCTGGCGACCTCGTACTCGGGGGTGCTGCCTCCATCACGAGTTCCTGATGGGGGAGGTTCCGCTTGGCGAAGTGGACAGGCCGGTTGTTCGGGGACCAACAAGGACCGATGGAAGACGGGGTGCACGCGCAGGGAACGTGGCAGAGTTAAACGATAGGCGACCGGATTGATGACGGCCTCGACTGGGAACGGTCCAAGGTAACGGTGGTCCAGCTTCCTCGCCGGCCGAGTGGATGGTAGGTTCCTGGTGGACAGCCAGACCCGATCCCCCACCGATAGTGGAGGCGTATCCCTTCTCGACCGATCGGCGAACCTCTTGTAGTCGGCCTTGGCCTTCTCCAGTTGCCGTCGCACCAACCGATGGATCGCCTGTAACTCCGCCATAAATTCGTTCGCTGCCGGCTCCGATGAGTCCACGGGAGAAAGGGGGAAAAACCGGGGGTGATAACCCACGTTGGCCAAGAACGGTGTCATCTGCGTGGAGGTGTGCTGCGAGTTGTTAAAGGCAAACTCGGCTATGGCCAAATAGTCCACCCAATTGTCCTGCTGCAGGTTAACGTAGCAGCGCAGATACTGCTCTAAGATGCCGATGACCTTCTCGGTACCCCCGTCGGTCTGAGGATGATGCGCGGACGAGAGGCAAACCTTAATGTCCAACGCCCGCATCAACTCCTGCCAGAAGCGGGCTGTAAACTGGGCCCCCCTATCGGAGACGACTCTATCGGGAAGGCCATGCAGCCGGAACACCTGTTGGATGAACATGCGACTAGTGGCGCGAGCTGACGGTAAGCCGCGACAGGGGATGAAGTGCGCCATCTTGGTCAACATGTCCACCACCACAAACACTGTCGTGAAGCCGGAGGATGGGGGTAGATCCGTCAGAAAGTCCATGGACACAGCCCCCCAGGGTCTCTTGGGTGTTGGCAAGGGCTGCAGTAAACCAGGCGGGGCCCCTGTCGCTGACTTGGCCTGCCTGCAAGGAATGCAGGAGGTGACATAAGACTGGACATCGTGTCGGACTCGGGGCCACCAGAAGGTACGGGAGACCAGGTTCAGAGTCTTGAACAGGCCAAAATGCCCCGCAGCCGGGTTATCATGACACTGGCTGAGGACGAGTCCCCTGAGTGGCCCTCCTGGAACATAGAGCCGGTCACGATAATACAGGAGTCCATCCGCGACCGACCAAGGCGAATCTGGCCCCACCTCTTCCTTCCGCTGAGCCACCCACGCCTCCTGCTGCTGCGCCTCCCGGATCCGAGCCCGTATATCCACCGGCTCCCGCACCGCAGCAAAAGACTCGACGGGGATCACTGTCCTGGGCGGAAGCTTGTCTTCCGCTCGGGTGTATTCGGGCTTTCTGGACAGAGCATCCGCTCTCTGGTTGTGCCCGCTTGGTATGTACCGCACCCGGAAGTCAAACCTCGCAAAGAAGAGGGACCACCGGATCTGGCGTTGATTCAAATTCCGAGCGGTCTGCAGGCTTTCCAGATTCTTGTGGTCCGTCCGGACCTCGATCTGATGCCGCGCCCCCTCCAGATGATGCCTCCAAGCCTCGAACGCCGCCTTGATGGCCAGCAGCTCCTTCTCCCAGATGGTATAGTTGCGCTCCGAGGGGTTCAATTTCCGAGAGTGATACGCGCAAGGGAAAAGGGTACCGCTGGGCGTCGTTGCCTGGAGTAACACGGCCCCAATGGCAATGTCGGAGGTGTCCGCCTCCACGACAAACGGCCGTTGCGGGTCGGGATGTTTCAAGATGGGCTCCTTCATGAAGGCGTCCTTCAAAGCCTGGAACGCCTGTTGTTCGGGGGCGTTCCACTGGAACCGAGTCTTCTTCTGCAGGAGCCGGGTGAGGGGGGCTGTCAAGGCAGCAAAGCCAGGGATGAATGTCCGATAGTAGTTGGCAAATCCAAGGAGTCGCTGAACGTCCTTCACGCGACGCGGGGGTTGCCAACTCTGCAACGACTCTACTTTACTCGGCTCCATGGCGATGCCCTCAGGAGAAATGCGGTGACCCAGGAAATCGATGGTCACCTGGTAGAACTGGCACTTCTCCAACTTGGCAAACAGCCGATGTTCCCGGAGGCGCTGCAGGACCTGACGGAGATGCTGATGATGCGCTTCACGCGACGGGGAGTAAATCAGGATGTCGTCCAGGTAAATCACGACAAACTGGTCCAACAGATCCCGAAAGATATCGTTCATAAAATGCTGAAACACAGCGGGGGCGTTGGTCAGGCCAAACGGCATCACCGTGTACTCGAAATGTCCATAGCGAGTACCAAACGCCGTCTTCCACTCATCACCCGGCCGAACCCTGACGAGGTTGTAAGCTCCACGCAGGTCCAGTTTCGTGAAGATCTTAGCCTCCCGGAGTCGGTCCAAGAGCTCGGGGATGAGGGGCAGCGGGTAGCGGTTACGCACCGTGATGGCGTTGAGTTTCTGGTAGTCACAGCAAAGCCGTAACTCGCCCGACTTCTTTTTGACGAAGAGCACGGGCGCAGACACTGGCGAGGACGAGGGCCGGATGAAACCACGAGCCAAATTCTTTGTCAGGAAGTCCCGCAATGCAGCCAACTCGGGCTCCGACATGGAGTACAAACGCCCCACTGGGAGAGGCGCATCAGGGACTAGATCAATGGAACAGTCATAGGGCCTGTGCGGGGGTAATTGGTCCGCCTCTGACTCGCTGAACACATCAGCAAAGTCGGACAGTTCGGGAGGCAAGGAAACCCCTGAGGAACCCTCCACCTGGCCGGCACAGATATGGCGGGTGTGGTCCACGCACTGCAAACTTGGGAAGGTGACCAAGTTCTGAGACCAATAGATCTGTGGATCATGCGCCCGGAGCCACGCCAGTCCCAAGACCACGGGGAAGTGCAGATCCGAAGTGACGTAAAACTGAATGGCCTCCACATGGGTACTGATGGCCATACACACGGGTTGCGTGGCGGCCGTAATAGGCCCGGACAGGAGCACTCGACCATCGATGGTCTCCACAAGCATGGGCGGATCCACTGGACACTGGGGAACAGCCCATTTGGCCACAAAGGCCGAATCCATAAAGTTAGTGGTAGCCCCAGAGTCAATTAAGGCATGGACCGGAATCCCCTCTGGCTTGCCAGGAAGGATCAGTCGTGCCTCCAGAATCAAATGCCGTGGAGGTTCACAGGCACCGTCGGAACGGCGTCGCTCGGCGTGGTCGTTGTGGGTCGCCCGATCTTTCACACCGTCTAGATCGGGCTCGGGCCGTTTCCCGATAGCAAAGCAGGGGACTTTCTCGGGGCAGGCTTGGTCACTGACGCCCGCTGACGCTTCTTCGGGCAAGAAGCAGCCAAATGTCCAGGGTCCCCACAGTAAAAACACAACCCCTCCGATCGTCGTCTGTCCATTTCCGTCACCGATAGACGGGACCTGGCGGCACCCAGCTCCATTGGCTCCTCCCTCTGGACTGGGGGCTCACGCACAACAGGGGCGGCAGGGGTCTGTGGGGTGGCACGGCGACTCTTACGCTGCTGCAGCCGGGCATCGATCCGCAGACAAAGATGGATCAGCCCATTCAGGTCTGAGGGAATGTCCACGCGGGCCAGCTCATCCAACATCTCCTCTGACAAGCCATCCTGAAAGGCATCCACGAGCGCAGCCTCATTCCAGGCGGAATCCTGGCTAAGCAGCCGGAAATCGCTGATATAGGCCTGTAGAGGGCGCTGACCCTGCCTCAAAGCTTTCAGGCGTCGGGTGGCAGTCTGCGCCTTAATCGGGTCCTCGTACATGAGGCGCATATGGTCACAAAACCCCCCAAAGTTATCCAACAAAGGGCTAGGCTGTGCCAACAGAGGCGTGCCCCAACGAGCTGCATCTCCCGACAGAAGGCTCAACATGAATCCCACCTTATCTCGGTCAGTGGGGAAATCAGCTGCTCTCACGCTGATATAAAGCTGGCATTGTCCCAGGAAGGCAGGAAACAGTTCTGGTTTACCAGCAAATTTATCCGGCATAGCTATCTGACATTTCCTCCTGGGTGGGGGTGCAGCATGTACCTGAGCTTGCAGTTGTGCCACCTGAGCTGCCAGCAAAGTGAGTTGCTGGGTGAGCTGGGCATTCTCGGCAAGAAGCTGCTCCATCGTAGTAATAAGGGGTGGGGGGCTGAAAGCAAACTGTTCTGAACCAGCCCTCTTCTGGCCTTGAGTAAGGCAAACCCCTATTCAGAAAGAAGAGACTGGAGAGCGTCCAAGGCTAAAAGGCATCTGCCAAGATTTAATTACGCAGTTAACAAAAACACTAGAGCTTGTCTTCTCAAGCGGAAAAGTTGCTTTCAGCAACCAGCCCCTCCCCAAACACTCCTTTTATAGAGAGCTCAGGGCGTGGTCTCCCTGTGCCTCCTCCCGAGGAGTCCCATATTCTTTCTTTGTTTGTTCCTGCTCGACTGCCTCCTGCGTCGGGCGTCCTTGAACAGGGCCAGCTGTGGGTCATCATCTTCCGCACTATCGGGCTCACGCAGCTGAGAAGAGGGCCCCGGCTGGGAACTCTGCCAAGCCTCCACGCCATCATCAACCGGTTCGTCTCCCACACGGTCCTCCTCTCCCTCATCTGAGTCATCCGACACATCTGAGCCGGCTGCCGAAACCACAGGCTGGCCCTGAGTCACAACAGACCCATCCTCTTTGAATAACTTTCGTCCAGTCTCCAATCTTCGCTTCCTTGCGAAGGTTGTTGAGAGCGTGGTGGCGCACCAACTTCCTCAGATCCTGGATGAAGTGGTTTATCTAGACCCGTACCAATCGGGCTTCAGGCCGGGCTACAGCATGGAGACGGCATTGGTCGCTCTGATGAATGATCTCTGGAGAGCCCGGGACAGGGGCCATTCCTCTGTCCTAGTCTTATTAGACCTCTCGGTGGCTTTCGATACCATCGACCATGGTATCTTGCTGCGACGCCTCAGGGGACTGGGAGTGGGAGGCACGGTTCTGCGTTGGTTCTCCTCCTTTCTCCAGGGTCGCTCGCAGTCGGTGCTGGCAGGGGGACAGAGGTCGACCCCGAGGCCTCTCGCTTGCGGAGTCCCTCAGGGGTCGGTCCTCTCGCCTCTCCTGTTCAACATCTACATGAAACCGCTGGGTGAGATCATTCGCAGCTTTGGAGTAGGGTACCATCAGTATGCTGATGACACCCAGCTTTTCATCTCAACTCCAAACAACATCAGTGATGCCCTCGACGTGATGTCCCGCTGCCTGAAAGCGGTCCGGGAATGGATGGGGAGGAACAGGCTTCAACTGAACCCGGACAAGACTGAATGGCTGTACGTACCGGCAAGCCAGGATACTCAGAACATCCCATCCCTTAACATCGGGGACAAGTTACTACCCCCTGTTGATAGGGCCCGCAACCTGGGTGTCCTCCTAGACTCGCAGCTCTCCCTGGAAGATCACATAGGAGCTGTGACCAAGGGGGCCTTCTCCCGGGTTCGACTAGTTCGCCAACTACGGCCTTATCTGGACCTGGATGCCTTACGTACAGTCACCCATGCCCTTGTGACCTCTCGCCTAGACTACTGTAACGCTCTCTACATGGGGCTGCCCTTGAGATCCACTCGGAAGCTTCAACTGGTGCAAAGTGCAGCGGCACGGACACTCTTGGGAGCCTCCCGATACTCCCATATCACACCTCTCCTCCGTGCGCTGCACTGGCTTCTGGCTGCCTTCCGTGTGAAGTTCAAGGTGCTAACAATGACATACAAAGCCCTACATGGCATGGGTCCGGACTACCTACGGGAGCACCTTCTGCCAATGTCAGCACCCCACCGTCCTGTGCGCTCCCACAGAGAGGGCCTCCTCAGGGTGCCACCGCTCAAGGAATGTCGGCTGGTGGCCCCCAGGGGGAGGGCATTCTCAGTGGGTGCGCCAGCCCTCTGGAACTGCTTGCCAACCGAAATCCGGATGGCCCCCGACCTCTGCACCTTCCGGCGCGACTTAAAAACTTACCTGTTCCAGCAGTCCGGCCTGGCCTGATAGCTCTAATTGGGGTCCCAGTTTGTTTTTACTATTGTTTTTTCACTATTGTTCAATCTGTATACCTACCTTACTCTGTACACTGCCCCGAGTCCCTCGGGAGAAGGGCGGTTTATAAAAACAAACAAACAAACAAATAAACAAATAAATAAATAAATAAATAAATAAATAAATAAATAAAATATTTTGATTTTCCAGCTTTTAACAAATGATATTTGCTATAATCACAGTTTGGGAATCTAGCTGATATCTAGCTAAATTACAAGTCACAAAATAAATATTTTGATTTTGACATATTAAAAGTGGCCAATTGCAATTCATACCTGTGCAGCTATAGAATTTGATTATTTTCAAACTTGTACTTATTGATTTAGAACAAATTATATGAGAAATACTAAATGATAAAGAAGAAACCATGTAGTATATTAAATGAGAAAACTTGGTTATCTACTCTGAGATTCCAGAAGGTACATTTTAATATACATATCGCACATCTACAACATTAGCAAATAAGATTACTTTGGAAGTACTCATGTCATCCTTAAATTAGTCTAGTTTTCCAAGGAACATTTCCAGGAATGGAAATATTTAAAAGTGAACTTCAATAACTTCGATTTCTAGTCATAGCATGCATTTCCTATTCCCTCTGTTAATTATTTTGGACCAAAAGGGAAAATTAATAAAATCAATGGCCTACCATCAGAAAATATTTCACTCATCCATGTATTAACCAAAGGCCAAATTTGTTGAACAATGCAAACAATTCACCAATTCCAAAGTATTCATATTCCAAAATGAGGAATTATGTTCAGAGAATTATACACCTACCGTATTTTCCGGCGTATAAGACGACTTTTTAACCCATGAAAATGACCTCAAAAGTTGGGGGGATCGTCTTATACGCCCAGTCGTCTTATACGCCGGAAAATCAGCGGGTGGCGTCTGGCGGGAGCCGGCAGGGCAGTCCTGCGCACGCGCGCACTCCCCAGCTGCTCCTTAGCAGCTGGGGAGTGCGCGCGTGTGCAGGACTGCCCTGCCGGCTCCCGCCCGACGCTCTTCCCTCTTGAGGCAGCATCACTCCCCGGCTCCTAAGGAGTCCTCGGGGATGCTGCCTCAAGAGGGAAGAGCGTCGGACTGGAGCCGGCAGGGAAGTCCTGCACACGCGCGCGCACGCAGGACTTCCCTGCCGGCTCCCGTCCGACGCTCTTCCCTCTTGAGGCAGCTGTTGCCTCAAGAGGGAAGAGCCGGCTCCCGTCCGACGCTCTTCCCTCTTGAGGCAGCAGCTGCCTCAAGAGGGAAGAGCGTCGGACGGGAGCCGGCAGGGAAGTCCTGCACACGCGTGCGCACGCAGGACTTCCCTGCCGGCTCCCGTCCGACGCTCTTGCCTCTTGAGGCAGCATCCCCGAGGACTCCTTAGGAGCCAGGGAGCGATGCTGCCTCAAGAGGGAAGAGCTTCGGGCGGGAGCCGGCAGGGCAGTCCTGCACACACGCGCACTCCCCAGCTGCTAAGGAGCAGCCGGGGAGTGCGCGCATGCGCAGGACTGTCCTGCGGGCTCTTGCCAGACGTCAGCCTGCCCTGCTTCCTCCACAGTGAGAGGGGAGGGCGTGCCTTCCCGGGCTCGCTGATTTTCCGGCGTATAAGACGAAAAATCTTGAAAATCATCTCAAAAGTTGGGGGGTCGTCTTATACGCCCAGTTGTCTCATACGCCGGAAAATACGGTATATTCCATGTTGTATGTACCGTATTTTCCGGCGTATAAGACGACTGGGCGTATAAGACGACCCCCTACATTTCCTGTTAAATTATAGGGTTTGGGCTATACTCGCCGTATAAGACTACCCCTCTTCCAACGCACACCAAATAAAAATTAAAAAACATCAGATTTGATTTTAATATGGTAATTTTAATTCAAATGCTTATGACATGCAGGTGCTTAGTAGGAAAACTGTCACTTATAAACATAAGGCTGTTTGTCATCAAACATGTAAACATAAAACAGTGCAAGTGGATTAAACTATAATAATAATAATAATAATAATAATAATAATAATAATAATAATAATAATAATAATAATAATAAGAAAAAGAAGAAGAAGAAGAAGAAGAAGAAGTAGTAGTAGTAGTTGGAGGGGACCTTGGAGGTCATCTAGTCCAACCCCCTGCTAAGGCAGGAAACCCTATACCATTTCAGACAAATGGCTGTCCAGTCTCTTCTTAAGAACTTCCAGTGTTGGAGCATTCACCACTTCTGGAGGCAGGTTGTTCCACTGGTTAATTGTTCTGTCAGGAAGTTTCTCCTTAGTTCTAGGTTGCTTCTCTCCTTGATTAGTTTCCATCCATTACTTCTTGTCCTGCTTTCAGGTGCTTTGGAGAATAGCTTGACTCCCTCTTCTTTGTGGTAGCCCGATTCCAGCAACCATTCCCTATTTTCCTAATTCACTTTTTCACTTTTCCTAATTCACTCTAAAGCTTTCTCTGCGCAGAGCCTTAAGTAACACAAGCTGCCTGCAATTAGTGCAGGTTCGCATCCCACCAGGCTCAAGGTTGACTCAGCTTTCCATACTTCCAAGGTAGGTAAAATGAGGACCCAGATTGTTGGGGGCAATAAGCTGACTTTGTAATAATGCTGCTTGGGGGGGGTGACAGCCCTAATAAACAGGCATATACACAGAATGAAGGCTATTGCTAAGCACATTGATTTGTGCTTTAAATTGTAAGCCACCCTGAGTCTTCGGAGAAGGGCAGGATATAAATGGGATTTTTTTAAAAAAAGACCAAATGGGAGATCCGCTCCAGGTTTTCCAGCCAGCCAACCCAGTTCCTGAGTCAAATGTGTCCTTAGAGCTAAGCCACTGCTCTGGCTGCTGCCTTCCCCACCTGCCTTTCAAGTTGGGATATACTACAGCTGCTCTTCAACTTTAGAAGAAAAGACGCCCAGACCCCAGCCTGTAAAAAATCACAGACTGCAGCTTCTTCTCCAACTGGTCCCGCTTTCCCTGCGCAGACTAAATGGGAGATCCGCTCCAGGTTTTCCAGCCAGCCCTGTCGTATAAGACGACCCCTGACTTTTGAGAAGATTTTCATGGGTTAAAAAGTAGTCTTAGGTATTTGATTTCTTAAAGAGCTTGCTACATCTACTACCTCAGTAACTAATTTATTTGTATTTGTGCATTTTGATATTTATGTCACTGTTCACCGCCCTGAGTCCTTGGGGAGAAGGGCGGTATACAAATCAAATAAATAAATAAATAAATAAATGGGAGTTCAATGATTGAATTTTGATTGAAAACAAATTGCAGGGAAATACAGGTAATCTGCAACTTACAACCACAACTCCACCCAAAATTTCTATTGTTAAGTGAGACATTTGTTAAGTCAGTTTTGCCCCATTTTACGAGTTTTCTTCCCACAGCTGTTAAGTGAATCACTGTAGTTGATAAGTTAATAATCTGGTTGTTAAATGAATCTGGCTTACCCATTGACTTTGCTTGTCAGGTGGTCACAAAAGGTGATCACATGACCCTGGGACACAGCAAAGATCATAAATATGAACCAATTGCCAAACACCTGAATTTCGATCACATAACCATGGGGATGCTGCAAAGGTCGTAACTGTGAAAGACAGTTATGTCACTTTTTTCAGTGCCGCTGTAATTTTGAAGTCACTAAACAAATTGTTGTAATTTGAGGATGTGTATTAGGTATAACACAGAAATAAGTGATTTCTATCATTATTCTTAAATGACAAATAAAATAAAATAAAATTGTCACTGCAAGATTTTCTGTCTCAGTCCCTACACTCTGGAAAAGCAATCCACAGATTTGTAAGGCTCCCATTCTACAAGAAACCCACAAGCCTTTGGAAAACATGGTCCACTCCCAAGACCTGAGTTTGATTAACTGTTCGACTTTCTGCAAGGGAATGTCTATTTATTCAGGTTGCAGAGTTTATCTTTTTGTTTTCTTTAATTATGTAAGTTACCAAGAGTCATTCGGGACTTAGGCACCTTCTAAAATTAAGAAACAAATGAACATGCTAATGCTGGGGTAGGCAACCTTGGCTCTTTTATGACTCGTGGACTTCAACTCCCAGAATTCCTGAGCCAGCATAGCTCAGGAATTCTGGGAATTGAAGTCCACGAGTCATAAAAGAGCCAAGGTTGCCTACCCCTGTCTAATTTATTTATTTATTTATTTATTACATTTTTATACCGCCCTTCTCCCGAAGGACTCAGGGCGGTGTACTGGGCAATAAATATAAAAACGGAATACAAAAGTTAAAAAACAATTAAATAATTATGCCCAAATTTAAAACAGAATTAAAACATATTAAAACCCCAACCCTAACCCATCAAACCAGGTCAGATTGCTCGAATAAATAAGTTTAAATAAATAAGTATCAGCGAAGCAGTGTGATGATTAGCAAGTTCACGCAGTACTAAGTTCCCACACCAACCCAAAAACTAACCTAAACAGAACGAGGCATAGTACACGGGGGAAAAAAACCACTTGTTTTTTTACACCTCGTTTAACACAACTGCTTTTTGTCGCTGTCCCAACAACGGCCTAATTATTCTCGAGCACCCTTCAAGAGGCCTTAACTTCTCTTCTAGTCTCCCCTTAAAGGAGATTCTCTTCCAAAAACAAAAAGAGCAAACACGTGAGAAGGCAAGGCATGACACGTGACAAGGCCTGGCAGTGCAGGAAGAAAAACAACTCTAAAGCAATTCGGCGAGATCGTCCGCGGGGCTCCGAGGGGGAGGGGGGGGGAAGGGGAGACTTCGCTGGCCGAGGAAGCAACAGAGTTTGTCCCGGCTCCTCGTCTCTTGGGCAGGACCGGACTCGCCTTCCCTCACCGCCACAAAACACGCGGGCGGGACGGGCGAGCAAGCGCACCAGGAGGCTATAGCAGCCGTGCCATGCGAAGGGGAGGAGCCCCGGCCACCGCTTCCTGAAGAGAAGGGGGCTCGGGGGGGCTGCTGCCTCACGAGGCCGAGCTCGGCTAAATCGGCCAGGGCCAGCCTGGCCTCTGGCTTACCTCCCCAAATGCCAAGCTGGAGCTGGGAACTATCCAGGTTCACCACATAATCGCCCAGGAACCGGTTCAGAACGTCCACCACCAACGATTCGAAGACCATCCTCGAAAGCGGCGGACTCGCTTGCTCCCCTTGCCGCCAGTTCTAACGTCGCCTGACGGGGAGAAAAGAAAAGAAAAGCAAAAAAAAAAGCGAAAACAACCCGCCAACCTCCGGGAAGTCCTCACTCCCGCCGGCCAGCCGCCCTCTCCCGACAGGGTGGAGCCCGACCTCGGGCTGGCTCGGCGTGTTCTGCTGTACTGTATTCCGACTCGCCTAGCTTCCTGCGCAGGCGCGGAAGGGATGTGGGAACCGAAAGCAAGAGCCCTTCCCCGCGCGGCGTGTGGAGGTGGCTTCTCGCCTCAGCAGAAACCGCCCCAGGGAGGCTCGTGTCTCGCGCGCGCCTTGACGGGCGAACACTGTGTTCTTCTTCGTCGCGCGAGATTGGCGGTTAAACTGCTGCTCCGGCTGCCGTGTGTGTATGTGTGTGTGTGTGGGGGGGGGGTCGGCCATGAACCCCAAACGTTGTGGTGGAGTTGTCTTCCACGCTTCTCGCTTGCCCTGCCCTTCTCCGTGGCCCGCTCTTACTGAACAGCTTCAGAAGAACCGGAGGTCCTGTCCCCCACCCGATATGCACGCACGGAGACCCTCGGCCGGTCTGTCATGCTGTAGAAACTTGAGTTGCTGCCTCCGTAAATTGGACGGGAAGCTATATTTTGGATATGGTCCTAAGGGGCAACAGCGGCTACTTCGATTGAGTTACTTTCTTATGTAAATAGGATTACATCGTACAAGAGGTTGTGGATTGTAATCCTTTAATCCTGGGGCAGGGCTTGATTTTGCAGCCGCCACCTCATAGATGCACGTTTTTTCTCTGTAATATTAGTATTGTTAATAGGATTTTTTAAAAAAACACACACAAAAACTCATCTGGATTAATAATAACCTTAATCTTGGCCGCTGCTGGAAATCCTCCAGAAAATGCATTTTAAATTAGTAAATAATATTATATAGCATTAGCTAACTGGCTGATCTGCTAAAAGAGGGAGGCGCGTTTTGTTGAGAATAGTTTGTGGAATTGAGACAAGTGGTTCTCAAGGATTGACACACCTATCAAAAGTAGCTTACAGTGCAGTTTAACATCATGTCCTGACTACACCAGTCTTTCCGCAAAATGAATTGATGTTGCCCCAATCTCATTCCCAGGAATGAGTGAAACAACTTTAATCATTAGCTGTACTAGCTTCAAAGTGGTATTTTCCCCCATAAGTCCGTATTATTCCAAACATAGCTACAAGGTGTGCAAATTGGTACTGCTTATCATCCATTATTTTGAAATCAGCGACCTATTGTGAGGAACAAAAAATGTATTTGAGAAGTGTTGGGAGCCAGTGTCACATGTCTCCATGTTCACAAGCCAGACACCTCTGTGGCACTTTCCCTCTTTATGGCACACTGTTTCCTGAACTCCTTTTGTACATAGTCTCTACTCTGGCTTATTTTTGAGACCACATTCTCTTCATCCTTCCAAATATGTAGAAATGAAGCATGCATATTTCCAGTATTTTATTTGGGGAAGTGGGATTCTATTTTAATAATATTGTTAAGTATCATCTGCATCTTGAGGACATTTCTGCTCAGGAGCCTCATGTGTTTTGGCTAACATGAAAAGTCTCTTGGTTGTTTCTAGTGAATGGAGTCATGTGAAGAGAGACTGACATACATCTACATTTAGAGATGATGAATTACTATTGATCTCCATGGTCTAGAATCGTAAAGTAGAAGGGGTCAAAGTTTTTCCATATAGAATGGCTGGATGGCTTTGAACTGCTGTTTAATTAGTCCAGCTTGGTTCGTATCCCTTGTTGGGGGCAGGTAGTCCTAAAGTTACGATCATAATTCAGCGGTAAAACGCTACCAACCTGATTTTGATGACTATTTTGTAGTGGTTGTAAAGCCTTGATCATTAAGTGAACCAGTGGTGTGCTATGGTCACCGTTTTGCTGAAAACTAGAACTGCCGCTTTTTGGCAAAACTCGTAAAATGCAGTCATGTGAACACAGGATGCTGCAAATGGACTTAAATGCAACTGTGTTGCCAGGTGCCCAAAGTGCAGTCATGTAACCACGGGTGGTGGTGAAAATGACTGTCAAAAGTTCAAATTTGGGTCATAACTTCCCTGTTTTGTGTCAGTCGTAACTTTGAACAATTGCTCAGCGTTGAGGCTACCTGTATATAGGCTGCCTAGGGAAAAATATGCAAGGACTGATAGCCTCGTCTCATGCCTGGAATATCAGAAAAGCCTTCGGAAAGTTCCAACAGATGGATCCCTATGTCCTGTATAGCAATCACTTTTTATTTGGCAATGCTGTGCAATAATGTGAAGAGGACCAGCAGCATTGAAAAGGCTCTATAGCATTGTCTGGCAAGTAATAGTGGCTGAGTCAGATCTATGGTAGCCACAGAAGAGCAGACAACAGTGATGGTTCGTTCTTGACAACAGTAGAGGTCCAGCAGCACTTGGTTTCTGGCTTTGTCAGGCCCAAAGAACCATGAACAACACATGGAGATAGTTCTGAGCAGTTCCTTTATTGTTGTTCACCTACAAACAATCTTGTTATACTAAAGCAATTATCTGCAGTCATCATCATCATCATCATTTTAGCCATTGTCTATCCACTGTAGGATGAAGGCCTTTTCCGGATATTTCCAACCTATACAGTCCTGAGCTTTCTTTTGCCAATTGGGCCCACAATAGTTGCTGATGTGGTCAATCCATTTTAGGTCTCTTTCATGGATGCTTTTTATTAAGTGAGATCCATTCTATGACTGCCTTGGTCCACCTGCCATCAGTTCTTGCTATGTGATCAGCCCATTTAAATTCTTTCACTTTCTTGATGGGATTTTATATTTTTTTTTGTTCTCTAATCCATGTGCAGGTCTTTCTATCTTGTCTTGTAATGCCTAGCATATATCTTTCATGGCTCGTTGCAATAATTACAGATATACTGGTAGTCCCAAAATTTCTGTTGATAAGCAAGGCAGTTGTTAACTGAGTTTTGCCCCATTTTATGACCTTTCTTACCACAGTTAAGTGAATCACTGCAGTTAAGTTAGTAACACGATTATTAAGTGAATCTGACTCCCTCATTGGCTTTGTTTGACAGAAGGTCACAAAAAGTGATCACTCAACCCCAGGACCCTGCAACAGTCATAAGTCAGTTGCCAAGTGTCTTGAATTTTGATCATGTGGCCATGGGGATGCTGCAACGGTCATAAGTGTGAAAAATTGTCATGTCATTTTTAGGTGCTGTTCTAACTTCGAATGGCCACTAAACAAATAGTTGTAAGTTGAGAAATACCTATATTCTCTAAATTCCTAGGGAAGATCTTGCTCTCTTCCTGCCTATTAGACATTCCATGCTATCTCTTTGCCTCTCCTTCCTGCAATGCCAGACTACAGATAGTCCTCGAATTATGACCATAATTGAGCCCAAAATTGCTGTTGTTAAGCAAAAAGTTGTTAAGTGAATTTTGCCCCATTTTATGACCTTTCTTGCCATGGTTGTTAAGTGAATCACTGAAGTTGTTAGTAACACACTTGTTAACTGAATCTGGCTTTTCCATTGACTTTGCTTGTCAGAAGGTCTCAAAAAGTGATCATATGACCTGGGACACTGCAACTATCATAAATACAGTATGAATCATTTGCCAAGCTTCCGAATTTTGATCACATGACCATGGGAATACAACAATGGTCATAACTGTGAAAAATGATCATAAAGTCACCTTTTTCAATGCCAACTTTGAATGGTCACTAAATGAACTGTTGTAAAGCAAGGACTACCTGTACATTCCACTACAGGCTTGGTTCCTACAACAGTAATTTAGTTTCCATGAGGACTTGGCAACCATTTTGACACCTTCCTTCAGACCAAAGTCTTAGAAAGGCAGCACCACAGCCATTAATATGATTGCTTCTGACCTTTTCTTGTGCTATTTGCATCTGTAGTTGGCAGATAAGGACTTGTGGTTTATGGACTGGAATTTTCGCAGCATGTTTCACTTTGATGGGGAATGATCTTTTACTATCTGGATGCTATTGGGCTTTTCCCCGAGGGAGAACCATTTGCTGGAAAATTGAGTCCTTTTTGTTTCAAATGATTAATCTGGTGGTTGCTTAGATCTGATGCTGGGCTACGTGGTTTTGATACCAAAGCAAGTTCAGTGGTCAGTAGCATGGCAATAGGGTCAGTTGCCAATATCTGGATCTAGAAACCTGAAATAAATTTTATCTCTTTATTTACTGGAAATAAAATAGTTGCTGAAATTGTCTGACTTTTCTGGACCAGCTAAGCAAGCAACTGCAAAGAATAGACTTCCAACTCTACTAAGTAAGTTGCCAAACCCCATTACCCCTACTATAAAGCTGTAAAGATCTGGTCTGTTAAATCAGGGCTTTTCAACTTTTTCACCCATTTTACCACTTTTAGAATATGGCAACATCCAAGTACCACCAGTTGCCTAGCAAGGTGTCAAAAATTTGATGACCAAAAAAAAAAGGAAAAAAGTGATGAAGTACTGGTAGTCCTCGACTTACAACAGTTCGCTTAGTGACTGTTCGAAGTTACAATGTCACTGAAAAAAGTGCCCCCCAAGCCACAGCCGAGCAAGACACCTGCCTGCCCGCCCGGCGGCGCTCTTTCTCCTGTCCAAGGTTTGCATTGTTGTGAGCATTTTTGTTGAGGATTGGCAGCGGGGGTAGTGTGTGTGTGGGTGTTTGGTTTTTATTCCCCCCCCCCCGTCTGCTGGGTGGTTGCAGGAGGTTTTGGTCACTTCACATGACCCTGGGACACGGTGACCATCATAAATATGAATCAGTTGCCAAGCATCTGAATGTAAATCACAAGACCCTGGAGATGCTGCAACATTCCAGCTGATCGGTGCTTCTGGGCTCAGCAGAAGCGCCAGGATCATCTCTCGCTCAGGCTTGTTCGGTGCTTCCACCGCTTCAGCTCATCCCCCTCCCCCACTACCACTTTTCTAGGATGGTTGCATACCACCTGCAAGGTGCCAATGTACCACAGGTGGTACCCGTACCACTGGTTGAAAACCCCTGTATTAAATAAATCCATTTTTTTATGAAAGTGAGTCTTTGCTGTACCCAATATCAGAGATGATCTCTGCTTTTTAAAATTGATTCTATTTAACTTTTAACTTGTTTTTTATTCTGTATTGAACTTAACACACAGCCCACAATCCTGACAAAGCTAAATTTATATGGGCCTCCCAGATCCATATGTAGACTTTTAATGGTGTTATGTTTCCCCATTTGAAACTTGTGTGCTGTGGGTCTTCTTGGACTCTCCATTCTTGCTCAAAAAGCAGGTGGAAACTGCTTTTTGGCCCTTTGAACGGGTACATTTACTGCACCAGTTGTGCCCTTTCCTGGATCAGGAAGCTCTTCAGGCAGGCAGGCATACCCTTGTCACCTCACAATTGGATTACTCTAATGCAATTTATGTGACGCTGCCCTTGAAGACCATTCAGAAGGTCCAGTTGGTCCAGAATGAGGAACAGTGGGTAGTGATGAGGGATATGATCATGCTACTTTATGAATTGCACTGGTTATAGTTGGCTTCCAGGTGCAGTTCAGGGTGCTGGTTATCCCTTTTAACACCCTTCATGGTGTGGAGCATGGTTATCTAAGTTCCTGTTTATATTTAGTTGTCTCTGCCCATCTGGTATGGTCCAACAGGATGGGTACCCCCCAGGTCCCAATAACTAAAGAATGTCAGCTTGAGGGATCCTGGAAATGTGCATATTTTTTGTTGCAATTGTTGCCTCTGGGCAGAATCTCTCTCCCCTGCCCCCCCCCTCAAAGATGTGCATGGCATTCATCCTTATGGCATTCAGGTTGGAAACCTGGTTGTTCTTCCAGGCCTTGGGGACAGGGTGAGCCTCCATTTTGGTTTGGTCTTATCTGCTTTGGTTCTATTTTGTCATTTTGTTCTACCAGTTGGTTAATATTATTTCTAAGTGTGTAATTGCACTTTAGAAATTTATTATACATTGTTTCAGTCTTTTACATGTGTGCCAATTTTAAATATGCAATTCTGATAACGGTATACATAAACACATAATTACAGTTTGACAAAGGTCAGATTATACAGAAAAAATAAGCTAAAATAGTTTTTTTAAAAAAAAATATCAAGAGGAACATGAGACATCAATAAAAGCTTTTCTAATTTTTTCTGGTGCAAAACAGAGGGGATCATATGAGAAATGGAGTCCTGTAGAAAAAAGCAGGGGTGTCAAACTTGCAACATCATGTGACGTGGTGTGACATATCACGACTTTTTCTCCATTGCTGGAGTTGGAGTGGGCGCGGTTTCGGCATGACGCATCCTGCCTGCGAGCCGGCAGTTTGACCCCTCTGGACTAAAGACTTCGTTGTTTGAACTTCCCATGGGCATATAGTATTCACTGAGTTGGAAGAGTTATTATATTTTCCTTTTAGTTTAGTTCTAGATGCTTAAGCATAGAAAGTTGTACAAGTATTTGTCAGGGTAAACAGCTTTCTGTTAATCTTCAGTTCACAGAATATTGCAGAGATTCCATGTTCTTTTTGAAGATCTGTGACTAGTGCATTTTTTAAGATTTCAGAATGTGATTTCAATGAAGTTTTTATATTGTCCATAACAAGGGATTTTTTAAAAAATAACTTAATTGGGACTTTAATTCTAAACACTGTATTATGTCCAAATTCCAAACACTATATTATGTTTTAAGAAGTCAATGATATATTGAACATTGATTTTAAAAACTACCTAAGAGTTCTAAGTTCTAATAATATATTCTTTTTAAAGATGGTCTAATAAGATGAGGAGATTGATTTCTATTTGTAGTAAGTAGCTTAAATTCAAAAGCCAATGCATAAATAGCTTGAATTCCAGAACCACTATGCACATTCTATTAACTTCAGTAGTGTAAGCCCTGTAAATGTAGATAATTTTAGAATTGTAATTAAGTTATAGCCATAGAATATAAAACTTGTTTTATATGCTTGTAAATGTGTGCATATAAAAAAGAGGTACTTCATGAATTGCTTCTCATTTCTTCAGACTTGAAGAATGCAGTCTGCTATAGAATTATACTTGTACATAGGAAATTGGGATACAAAATAACAATTCAAGGTTCACACATGAATAAAGGTGGGTTATTAATATCATTAAAGCTGCCCAAAGTTCCCTGTGGTAAGAGAGGAGATACACACACACACACACACACACACACACACACACACACATAAGATATATTTTATTACAAGTAATGTCTTGCTTTCCCTCCTTAACAAACATTGTACAGAGGCACACACAGACCTTATTCTTCCCTTCCACTGTTATCATGGAAATAGGGAAATTGCAAAGTTAGGTATGAAGAAGCTTTATTGACTTAGTTTGCATTGGGCATTCTTCAAATTAACATCAAGGCAGCAGCATTTCTTCCAGAATGAATATGGATGTAGTATTTCCGAGTAAAACTATCTGATCATGTGGAATTTGTGGCTTTGATCATTATGATTGCATTACTCTGGAGGATACTAGAACTACTGTGGGAGGAGTAATTTGAGGATAATTATGTAGAGCTATAATGGGTTATATGTGTGCCTTTACATTAATTTATTTCTCTAAACAAGTTTTCACACAGTAGTGAAGCAGATGGGCAGTTTTTTCCCCATGAAATGATGAATTCTTGTAATTAAAACCCACACAGTAAAGCAACTCACCTTGTCTTAAAACAATTAGCCAGATAACTGATTTTAGCATTATTATAAGCTTCTTTAAAATGAGGATAGTATACATACAGGCATTTTAAAAGAAATGGAGATATTTCCATAAAAAATAGTTGTGGCAGTTGTTATTGGTAGGAGAGATTAAATGTATCTAAGTTATATATTTATTAAATATATTTATTATTTTAATGTTTTTCATGTTTATTATGCTGTAAGTTGGGGCTTTTCAACTGGTGGTACGCATACCACTAGTGGTACACGAGCACCTGGCTGGTGGTACACGTAGGACGGGTTGAACAGCACTGTAAAAAAAATATAACTACCTAATTGGACTCACATCCCTTTTACATTTGGCGACCCAAAAGCTCCTATCTTCATGGGAACTGGCTACTTTATGTATTTGATAAAAAGAAAAAAAAAGACATAAAAAAAATTAAATTTGATAACTCTGGAAAGGATTTTAATAGCTCTGGGGACATCTTGTGGCTAAGTCTGGTACAGCAAGTGAACATTACTGGCAAATAAATCTGTTTACAACTTAGATTTGACCTTGGCAATAGCTAAAGATAAAAATTTGAAACAGCTGAAAGGTGAATTTGGCCTTTAAGATCTGTGGAGATGAACATTTACTGACTTTTGTTTAAAAATTAGCCTCCACTAAAGGACTATCTATAACTATTCCAGAAATGGAGGGAGACTAGCTACAAACTTCGATTGACTATAAGCTCATACTTGAAAAAATTCTCGAAGCCACTGAGATAATTAACTCCAGACTGAAAGATAAAGGTGCTAGCTTGAATCCACAAACTGAAACCCAGACTCCAACTAAAGAACTTACAATCCAAAAAACAACAAAATTGGAAGAAACTACTATTAAGACAGAGGAATATAAGGAACACCAACAAGATATTCAAAAATTTAATATCCAAATCCTGACTCCATCCAAAGAACCTACAATTCCAAAAGTACAAGGAACCATCACTAAGACAGAGAACTTTAAGGAACAACAACAAAGTATGAAAAAAAATAATATTCAAATCTTGACCCCATCTAAAGAGCCTACAACTTCAAAAGTATACCAAGCGGAAGATAGTAATGCCAAAATAGAGGATGCTAAAGATCAACAAAGACAGCTTATTGAAAGCCTGGATAGCCAAGCAGCAACTACAAAACTGGATACGACCTTCAACTCAAATCAGATGAACCCAGAGGAAGGAAGAGACCAGACCAAACTGAAGATAAAGACATCAGAGCAAATACAGAGATTTGAACCAACAGGCCAACAACCTAATGATTACAAATGGTTTAGCTTTTTTGGATTTTTTTTTATACAAGTTTTATTGATTTTTTAATATTTACATATACATGTATTTATGAAGCAGTACAGTGGTTGGGTAGTCAAAATAACATAACAAGTTGTAAGTAGTTCAGGTTGCATCAACAAGGATTCCCTCTGGTTCCATTAATTATCAGATAGTCAAAATAGTCAAATTAATATATTTCTAGTTGTAACAGTCAATTAACAAAATTTTCAATATATTTTCACTATTACATATCAATATCCTTTTTTAAAATTTTATCTAATTGCAATAGAATATTCTAGAATAGCCTATAATATAAAAAGAAAGCTTAATTTTTGGGTGACTCACAATTCCCTATTTCAATAAAGAATAATTCTCTTGTCTACAAAACTTACATTGTTCATTACAAAACATTCTTATGTTTTCCCATTAAAATATCATTGTCATCTTAACAAATCACCAATTATTAGGAAGATACTTTTTGTCTTAACCGTTCAACAATTATTAAAATGCTCTCTTACATTTTCTTAACCATACATCAATTGTTAAAATACGATCTTTTGATATATCATTCCAAATTCTATAATATAGTTCAGAATTATATTCTAAGAGCTTATTTTTGTCTTCCCTTACAGATCTAAGACCTAAATGTAAAATCAGTTATATTTTTTTAGAGATTCCCCTTAATCCATAGAAAGGTATATTTATACTCTATCTTTAGGAATCCCAAAAAAGAAACGTTCAATTTTTTTAAGACTGAGTCTTGCCTTCCTTTTGTGCCAATCAGGCTTTCCTTTTAGTGTCTTTAAATTCTTTAAATTTCTTCCTAAACCCCTTATTTGAATCCAGGGAGAGCATCCAAATGTCAGTTTTGCAAAGAAAATGTCCCCTTTGTAAGCATTGAAGTTTTGCTTTAATAGTTCAGTTTTTGATGATTGATGTAATATAGTTGTCATTAAATCAGGCACATCTTTTCCTTCTTCCAGTTCCATCTGGATTAGGTAGAGAGTAGTAGCTGGTGTGATGGTTGTCATTTGATTAGTTGCATTCTCACTAAGGTATATTTGAAGGCCTTTAGTGTCTTCACTCTTAATATTGCTTTCTTCAGGCACTATTGCTTTTTGAGTTGTAAGTTTTGTTGTTGACGTTGAAATTTGGACTTTAAGATTCTCTGTAGATTGCATTTGTTGTTCTTTGAAATCTCCTGTTTTGGTGTTAGTTTCCACCTCTTCTGTTTGCTCTTGGATTATTATTTCCTCATTTAAGGTCAGAATTTGACTTGGTGGCTTTAAGTTGTCAGATTTTTCTCGCAATTTGGCTTTAATTTGCTCTGTCATTGCCAAAATCGTGTCCAGTATCAGTTTATAATCAAGTGATGGGATATATTCATCCATTTCGTTGTTATTTGCAGCTAAATCTTTCATGGAGGCTATTTTAATAATAGTCAAAGATTATTCACCTCCAAGAGTTGTTTTCAATGCCAGGTGTTCCCAAGCTTACCTTTAAAAGTAATGTCAAGGACAGCTCTGTTTTTCAGTCAGTTCTCACAACAGGAGAAAAAAACCACTTGCTGTACCAGGTTTCGCCACAAGATGTCATCAATAGCATATACAATGCAATGTAGAAATTATCTTTTTTTCAAATTAATATAAAACTTTTGTAGCATTAGTCCAATTTTTTTCTTTAATTCACAGCTTAGAGAGGAAATAGGGTAGTAGATCCCCACCAAAAAATAGGAGCTTTTAGTAAATACAGATAAAATTACTCAGTTCCTTTGCTGAATTACTTGATTTTCTTTAAGGCTTTAAGATTTGTTCCCAAAGTAAATATTTGCTGTTTTCTCAAAAAGTGGGGAAAGAAATTGTCAGTAAAAGTCCCACAGGAAAATAGTTAAGGTAGTAAAAAAGGTAGAGTCTCACCCAGGTCCTCCAGATTGCTTCTTTGTGCTAGGTAGTGCTTTTGGATTTCAGCAGGGAGCAGCTTAATGATCGGCCATCTTTATGGCCGGTCTGTTCTTCTTTGGGCCAAAAGAGTTGGCCCGGATTCAAGCGGAGGGCTGCCGCCCTTCTGCGATCGCAGGGAAGGCCTCCTTACGGTAGTTGCCCCTCCAGGGCGATTTTCGACCCTTTTGGATTATTGATGGTTAGATGGTCTCCTACGATTCAAACAATATGTGTTGGAAAGAAGGGAGACCTATCTGGCAACCTAAAGGTTTTGGTCTGAAAACCTGGTTGGCAGAAAAAGAAAGCTAGAGTTAGGTTTAAAAAATGATCTGTTAGAGAGCTACTAATGTGTGATCTATTAGGATGTGAAATAGAAAATGTTTATGCGATAAAATTAGTATATGCTTATGTATTTATCAGGCTTATCTTAGATATTAGAACTTGTGTAGTGAAATAATGGAAATTTGGGTTATGGATGCTACTATCGATGATAAAGGTTTTTTGAATACTTCAATTAAGAACTAAGAATTAGATAAAAGTCAAAACAGAATTTGGTTATGTATAAGCAGTAATGGATTGATAAATGTAGGTTATTGTATTGGTAATGTGTGATGTATCAGGATGAGAAATAGAAAATGTTTATGAAATATAGGTAGAGTTTACACGTATAGGTATTATGTATATTTTAGATGTTACAATTTTTGGTGTAGTGAAATAAGGGAAATTTGGGTTGTGGATGTTATTTTGGATGTTAAAAGCTAAACTTGAATACTATAATCAAAATTAAAAATTAGGTAAAATTTAAAACAGGACATGGATATGTATAATTAAAATTGGACTGACAAATCTTTTAACTGACCATGTTATTCTTAGAAATTTATTAGTTTAAGCATGTCATATTAAATGTTAAGGGAAATAGAGAAGGATATTTTGATAATGTAACCTGAATTATGTACTAAAAACTCTGTTACTGAACTTTTGATTACCCAGTCACCATGATGTTTTCCAAATATTTGGATGTTAAACTGGAAAACCAATAAAACTTGGTGTTTTTTTTAAAAAAGTTAGTCACATTGTTAAATGAATGCAGTTTCACCCATTGACTTTGATTGTTGGAGCCCCTGTGAAGGTCACAAATGGCAACTATGTGGCCCTAGGAAACTACAACCATTGTAAATACATGATAGTTGCAAAGTTCCCAAATTTTAATCTCTTGACCATGGGAACCTACTGTGACAGTTGAAAATGTGAGGTCCAGTCATAAATCACTTTTTTTCAGTGGCATCATAACTTTGAAAAGTATTTTAAACAAATTATTGTCAAAGACTACCTATATATCGGAAACCCATTACTTTAACCAGAATCAAGTGAACTAATTTTGTAGTTTTTTTCCTGTCTCCCAGCAATCTTTAAATCCCACAAATCAAGTTCTAACATTTGCTTTCTCGTATTCTCTCTCTCTTCCCTTGAAATTCTTGTTATCTTTATCAAAGTCTTTTTGTAATTTCAGTGTAATAATTCCTGTAGACCCCTTATAGAAGAAAATAACTCACATTTGATTTATTGTGTATCTTTTTAATCTAACTCAGACATGTCAAAATCTCAACATCATGTGATGTATCGGGACAGTTTTGCTATTGCTGGCAATGGAGTGGGTGTGGCTTCCATGTGATGCGTCTGGCCTGCAGGCCAGCAGTTTGATACCCCTGATCTAAATCCATTTGTAAATCCAATATTTCTAACTTTTTCTTTTTAGTTATACTTTTTAAATCCACCTTAAAGTCATTTTCAGTTTTATTCAATGGTGCTTGTTCAATAGTACTTCATTGCCATTTTTTGATTTCATTACAGAGTTAAATAATTTGAAAACCTCTTGGACCCAAACATCAAACATTTCCTTTAAGGTAGCCATCTGGCAATCTCTAGCATCCAATCTTCAAAGTCTTCTTATCAGTTCAAAATATAAATAAAATAACTTTTCCCACAAGACAATATCCTTTTAATTACCTTCAAAGTCTTTGTTTAGTTCAAATTCATCTGACCCCATAATCTGATTAAAAGTTCCTGAAATCAGCACCATTATCACTCTTTTGCTGTATATTGCAAAAAAGAAAATTCTACAAAACTTTAACTTTACATAACATTATTTTAAATCTAAACAGATTGAAGAGAAACTCACCCAGCAAATATCAGTACTGCGGTTTTGAAGGTTTTTAATCTTCAATAAGCAATAATAAAAGCAACATGATTATAAATATGGTCAAACACTGAGTCCATAAAAAGCTGTATTAACAGATCTGAGCACAATGGAATCCTGCCACTTCCAGTAGATTGGAAGATACAGCAAAAACATCAGTTTCTACTATCTACTCACAAAAATAGCTGTCCAAAGTGCAGGTGGGTAATCTCAAGATCTCTCCTTAACTTGGAGAGAATTTTCAGCAGTCCAGATCCAGCATCCAGTATCCAGCTTCCTTGTCAGCTGTAATATGTCCTGTCAATTGGGGAAAGTCAGTTTGCCATTCCTCACTGGAAGCATCTTCAAAATTAGAGCAATGTTTCTTGATTGTATTTTATGCTAGTCTATGACTGAAATAAAGATTTGCTTGATTCATATGGTTTTAAATCTGTTTTTATTATGCTATATTACTGTAATGTACTTTTGTCATCCAACTCTTTATTGTTCTTCTCATTAATCTCTGTCACATAAAGCTTAACATATATGGAATGATTTGGTGTTTGTGAGGGAAATGCGCAGGCGGTGTCCAAATGGGGTCAGAGATGCTGACATGAACCAGTTTTATATAAATAAATATATTTACAGTAAATAAGATAGGTGCATTGTCAGGTAAATCAACACAGTAGGAACATCATGAGGTAAATCACAACGAGCACATACAGCACACAGAGGAAAAAGTGTAAACAAGGGAAGTCCCCCTTTTCACTTACAGCAACCAATCAAAGCTCAGATTCCCTCATGCAGTGGCTAACTCTCTTTAATCAATTAGCTATAACTGTGTTCTTACTCATTGTCCAATCTTTCACTGCTTCAGCTATTAAATTTTAAACACCTTAACAGTATTTCTCCTCTCTTTTCTTTGTAATACATGCAACACTGACTGAGTGATACATTTGGGTACAAATACGGGGATGGGGGAGAGGGAGAGAGAGAGTGTGTATATCGATTAAGAAGTTTGATGTGGACTGGGAATTCCCATATACAATTCTCCCACTCAGCTATAGCCAGGGCAGTGAAGCTATAACTAGGGGAGATTCCCTTATGAGCTGCCTTGTCCTTTCAGAGAAAATATAGGATATAAAAACATTAAGTGATGATGATGACTACAGTGGTGACGATAAAGACCACAGTTACATATTCACAAACAAGCACAATCAGCTCATAAACACCAATGTTAAAATATGATAAAGATAGCATAAACACAACATAAAATCTGACATATTAGTGCATCAGTAAATGAGTATGTAACTCAATTGGAGAGATTTTTGAAAAATAATATTTAGAGAAATGGAAGATAATGCTTTTGAAGACTTGCATATTATTCAAGTAATTCATGTGATCATTGTGCAAGTATAATTATAATATCAGGACTATAATAATGTAAAAGTTCTAACATTATCACATTATGCCTTTCAGTTACTTTATCAAATGAAGCTCTTGTGCCTGATTGGATTGTATAGCTTCAAAACAACTTACTTTCAGCAAGTAACTCTATTCTGGATAAAAAAAATATTTCTTGTTTTCCATAGCTGCATAAAATGCACTTGTTCATTGCATGACCAGAAGATGGCAGCATGAAAACTGAGTTACTTATATACTCATTTAAAAACACAGACACACACAACCCTGTCCTTTGTCATTTTTGTAACTGCTTTTACAATTAAGAACTACTTGCAAAAATAGTTTCCATTTGCATCACCAGGAGCAAAACAGAAGACTAACCAATATCTGTCAAATTTGCCATTATACTAGGTCCTGAAACAAGAATGAATAATATATTCAAGTGAATTATATAATTACTAATATAATTCTTAATAATGCAAGACCACAGTTATATATTGAATTGTAATGTTATAATTAACTAATTATTGCATATTTAATAAAAAAACTTGCCAGAAAGTTAGATGAAAAATATATACAGATTTTAATTTCTCAAGTGGTTATGTACTGTGATTTATGTAATGTGAAAACTCAACCAGTTTTAATCTTTCTTTCTTTCTTTCTTTCTTTCTTTCTTTCTTTCTTTCTTTCTTTCTTTCTTTCCTTCCTTCCTTCCTTCCTTCCTTCCTTCCTTCCTTCCTTCCTTTTCCTTGACAACTCCTCCAAAAGAAGATAGACTTAAATCAGTTTTAGGACTACAGTTCTAAATTTTAAGGAACCAATTTTACTCCAATTTTGCCCCAGGACACCCGAAATAGTAAAAAAATATTGGTCTAATGCATGACAAGGGATTCTAGGATGCATACACACACCTAAAACCACCCTACAATACAATTTAGTAATTATCCCTGTATCAACAAAATTGGGTTTATGCCATATGTATGTAACTAAAATATCACTTTGAAAGGATAAGAGGTAATAATTTGAATCTATTTACTAAAACACCAGATTCCCCATAAAGGTTAAAAAAACACACCCTTGCTATTACTTGTATAAATGAAAACAGGGTTTTCAGGAGATTTTGTTGTTACAAGTTTTTTCTCTTTCTCCAGTAATTTTGACATTTTAAAAAGTCCATCATGAAAGAAAAAGTATTTTAATAGTAATTTTACAAGATAGCCACCAACGTGGACTTTCCTTCTGGTTGGACAAAAAATATTGATGCTTGAGGCATTTGAAGGCAATTGAAAAAGAGGCCAACTCAACATGATTGGATATTCTTAGTGATGACACAAGTCTAAGTGTGCAAGAATTCTAAGAAACAGGCACTGGTAGAAAGTCCTGGTGAATGATGTTCATCCTTCTCCTGCAAAAAGTCAGAACTGAAATGAAGGAAGAACAGCAACAACATCTCAGAAAATGCTATGGGGCTTTTATATGAATAATCAGGTTATACACTATTGGCAGAAGAAATATTTTGCATACTCAATGAAAACTGAAAAAATAGGGAATCCTGATATTTTTCAAACTTTTAATATTTATTTATGTACTTCCCTCAATATAAATTCAGAACCAGATTGGTGTAGTGGTTAAAGCATCAGATTAGAAACCAGAAAATTGTGTGTTCTAGTCCTGCCTTTGGGCTAGTTATTTTCAGCCCTAGGAAGGAGACAGTGGCAAAACATTTCTGAAAAACATTGCTAAGAAAACTGCAGGGACTTGTCCAGGCAGTCTCTGAGAATCACACACGAATGAATAGTTGCATGGCTTTAGTACCTCCTTATTATAGATTCTTAATTTAGTGCTCTGAGTAATCGCTCTATAAGAAACTAAGGAAGAACTGTGAAAAAAGTAATTAACATTTCACACGGTTACTATTATAGGTAATCATGGGACTCAAGCCCTTTTTAAAAAATAAATTTTTACAAGTTTTTATTACTGTAAGCGTGAGAGCACTCTCTAGGGGGGGAAACAGGTTATATTTCAAATAGCCAGTATCTGCTGATAAACATAATTTAACCTTTGATATTTTTATCAGCAGACCCAAGATCTTCCAAGAAGTGGAGCATGTTGCTTAAACATACAGTTGCCACTCGTATTATTTGAGGCAGCTCACACTGTTGTTTAGTGAAGGAGGAAAAGCTGAATCTGGTAATTGAGACTGAATGTCAAGTAGTGTCAAGACTCCACTGTTCATAAAGCCAATGACTCTTTGTATGATTGCATTTTTACCTGTACAGCTGCTATACTCCTGGACTTGGTTCTTTATGTCATATAACAAGTGAGGCTTACAACAAAATGCAGTGGTTTCAAGTGCTCCCTTCTGAGAATTCTAGTTATGCTATGCCATTTCCTCTTCCTATTTTCATGGGCAGATGATGCTGTTGTTGCTACATAAGCCACACCACACACAATTTGGACAATTACATAGATCAGTGTTTTTCAAACTTGGCAACTTTAAGATGTGTTTACTTCAACTCCCAGAATTCCAGACACATCAAACTAACTCCTAAGTTTGGATTTTGGCTAAGTGCATTGTGTAACCATTGCGTTTTAAAACCATGGGTTATTAATCAGCACAAAGCGTTAAGCAAGTCACTGTAGCTTACTTAAAACCATGCTTAAAATAAACTGATCCAGCTATATAGATTCATGTCTAACGATGAATTAAGTAATGTTGGCATTACTTAAAAAGAAAAGGCTAGTATTTGAAATTTTTTTACCAAACTAGTGCTTGACAATGATCAGAGCTTCATACAGCTTCACGTTGCTGATGAGAGATTTTCCACCTCTGCAAAAGAAATGTTTATAAAATTACAGAGACTTTGTAATTTTGGAAGAAGAGACATTGAACTTTTTATAAGATTTTTTCAGAATATCTACCAAGCCTTAATTTTCAAGATGTTTTGTTTTAAAAGAGAACTTTCATTTTTGATGTGTGCAGTTGTGCCCACAGTAAAAAATAACAATAAAGATTATCTTATGTAACTTTAAAATCAATATTCCTAAAGAAGGAAAAAAAAAACCCATGCTATTATGTTTGTCTCTGCGGTATACTGGCATTTTCAAGTAAGTGATACATTCTCTATATATGTACATATAAGTATCTCATTATTTTACTTCAAATAAAGTAGCTTAAAATATTTTACTTTTCTTTGATGAACTTATGCTGTGATCCTAAAATATTTCCAGTGTTTAGAAACTTACTTGTATGTATTTTTACATTCAGCAGTATTCAAGCTTTGCTAGTTCTAAAATATTTTAGGAAAAAACCTACCTTGCTTTTAACAAAGAGATAATAACTAGTTTGATGCTTGCATTTAGCATGGCATATGAAATAATCTCTTCTGAAATATACAAGAGTTACTGGTTTTTTTATAGCTATCTTTAAACAAAATATTAACTTTGCCTATAGTCTTTATTCCTTTTAAAGAATAAAGCTAATATTTAAGACTTGCTGTCTAGCTCTTCTTTTCTTTCTCTTTTTTAGATAAGAATTAAACATAGGAAGACAGACATATATATAAACATAAACATAATAGCAGTAGTTAAATATAACTTTTGAAACCCTCCAGATAATATTTAGAATTAGGAATAACACAGGGGATTCAACAACTAAAGAACAATGAATACTGACACCAGTTCAGTTATCTGGATAATAATTAAAATTTGCCTCAATTTCTTATTAAAGAACAAGTAAAAGATTATGTCAGAATTGGAGAAGACTTCAGATGTTAAAAGCTATTGAAATGTAATTGAGCATGAGTAGAGCTGCTGGATAATGCAGACAAGATAATGAACTGGAGATAAATGATCTCAGGAGGCTATCTGCTTGGTATCGGGAGAATATGTGGATGAGCCAGATTTATTATCTTAATATCTTATGGCTATGACTTTCAATTTATCAAAAATACCTGAGACACTTTATAAGTGATATCTTCATGTTGTAACTCCATTACAATATATTTCACTTACTGACATTCATTTCCCAGAGCCTTTCACAACAGAGTAGAATACTGATCTTTATTTTATCTTATAACGATGCATTTAAGTCCAGATTTTGAATTTCAGAGCTAAGCTTCAATCAGTGTTCCCCAAAAAGAGCTTAAAGTCTGATTTATGCATCTTTAAATAAGAATCATGTTTTAGAAAATGAAACAAGTTGTTTTATATTCACCATCTAAAACAGGTCCCCAACCTGGAGGGCCACCGTGCACTACCAGGCCATAGCCTTTTGGCCACCGAGCTTCATGCTCATGCACTCACCCTCACTTGCGCTAGTGTCGCTGCTAGTGTTGCCTGGGTGCTGTGTTGCCGGGAGCATTGCTCGCAGCCCCATTTGCAGCGTGCATACTTGCAGCCCCATTCGCATGTGTGCATGTGCACATAAAGGCACCTGCCCCTCTCTTTCCCTTCAGGCCACTAACCCAGAAAGATTTGTTTATTTTTATTTATTTTATTTTAATTCCATTTATATCCCGCCCTTCTCCGAAGACTCAGGGCGGCTTTTACAAGCTTAGCAGTAGCCTTCATTCTATGTACATGCCTGCTTATTAGGGCTTTCACACACACACACCCAAGTGGCATTATTAGAAAGTCAGCTTAATTGCCCCCAACAATCTGGGTCCTCATTTTACCTACCTCGGAAGGATGGAAGGCTGAGTCAACCTTGAGCCTGGTGGGATGCGAACCTGCACTAATTGCAGGCAGCTGGTGTTACTTAAGGAGGCATTAGCCCACTGCTCCATCAAGGCAGTGGGCTATGTTTGGGGACCTCTGATCTAAAACATAAAATGGTTAAATTAAACCATTAACAATATGTTAATTTCTTTACAGATTGTATTACATTAATATTCCCTGGAACTTAATGTTGTTTTTGGCATTTATTTATGAATCATTAATTGTGCATCTGAATGAAATACTATAATAGGGTGTCACACTTCTCAGTCTCTGATATGAACCTCTTGAACCCTTGCACTCATAATCCTTTCCATGGCCTAGTGACAAAGATATTCAATGGTTATCAAAGAGAAGCATTTTTCCCACTTGCCACAATTTACTTTGGACTGAGAAGGGAATTCCTTCCTACAGGATTAAACTGGAAAACATATTTAAAATCAGGTTTGATATGAATGATAACAATCATTGTATATCACTGATATACAATCAGTATTGCATAAAACATTTCAATAACTGAAATATTTACTGAATAAGATTTAAACAACTTTGGACCATCATGAGCAAGGTTAAAAATGCAACAAGAATACTTAATCACCATCCATGATCTGAAATCTCAGTTAAATCCTTTTCCTCAGATCTGAATCTACTCCCCTTTTTCCTTCAACAGGCTTCACAAACCACATCCTCTTCAAATCACCAACTTTAGTTACTCTTTCTTTTACCAAAATGTCCTCTCTTTCCTTCTCTCCAAACAGCAAACTTTAATCCCTTTTTGGTCATCAACCACTATATATCTTGTCCACATAGGATAACGTTATTGTAGCAGGGAAGAGATAGGTTGATAGGTCTATCATTAATAACTAATATCTTGTCCAATCCCTCCTTGAGATCTGCATCCTCATATATTTCATCCTGGTAGCTATTTCACCCTGTTGGATAAATATGCGCTCTCTACCTATTCATGAATGGAAGATGCTCCCCTTTCCTGAACAAGAAATTCCACTTTCACAGTGCTTTCAGGTTAATGCACCTCACTTTCCCCTGTTAATGGAGTTATCAAACAAGCCACTCAAAGTTAAGAGATTCTTAGTTAGAGCTAGCCATACTTTTTCTTGAAATTATCCAACAGTATAGGAGTTACTTTCTCTTTTAATTTTTCTTCCACTACTACTCTTCTATTTGGTTATTGTTGTGGGCTCTAGTTATTCTGTAGCGGGGGTGTCAAACTGCCGGCCTGCAAGCCATATGCGTCATGGTGAAACCGCGCCCACCCCATTACCAGCAATGGGGAAAAAAGTTGTGATACGTCGTGACATGTCACGTCACGTTGCAAGTTTGACACCCCTGTTCTATAGCATCCTAGAACGTTACCCTGTGGTAGACAGGTGGCTAAATAAATAAATAAATTATCAATCCTGGGATGGTCATACTTTTATTTATTATAGGAACACTTACTTTTCCAATATTGAAGGTGGTCAGATACATGTAGGTCTTACTGGGCAAAAATTAACATTTTATTTCTACTGCCCTGAAAAAGTGACACTTTTGAGTAATTTTAAAATGGACAATAATATTTTTAAAGAAATGGGCTGAAATGGGAATATTACTATTAATCATCTAATAAGTAACAGTACTTTTAAAACTTTATAACCTTCACAACAAAAAATATAATTTACCTAAAATGGATGAATACCAATACCTTGAAGTCTCTGAAATTCCAAAGTCATTGAGTATATGGGAGAAGGCCATCAAGAATTAATCAATTAGAAATTGTATTTTTTTTAAAAAAAATTACAAAGCTAAGTTTGGATAATATACAAGAGATTTCAAATAGTCAAATAGAATATCCTACTGAGTGGCATGATGGTGAACCTAGTGGTAAAGACATGTGCCTCCCACTTGGAAAGGCTGAGAGTTCAATCCTAGGTAGGGGCAGATCCTCTCCTAGGGTACAAAGAAAATATATCTGCTGTGAACTCCATGTGGCATCAGAAAAGGCATCCGGCCAGTAAATGCTCAGCTCCATCCCCAACTCTATCCTGAATTAAGGGATTACCAGGTCAAATGAACATGAAAGACTAATTTTACATCAGTGTTGGATCTACTCTGCAAAATTTGCAGAATCCCTAAGTTGCTGCAAATACTGTTTCTCTTGGCTTCTATGTAGTCGTTGTCCAGCTTTTTGGAGGGCAGATAATGTAGATTTATGTAAACTACAATAGGTCAAAATAGAGGACATTGAAATTTCAGAGCAAATCGTTAAATGAAGTTACAACTCTATGAATTATCCCAAAGTGGAAAAATTAAGTTTTATTTTATCTCATTTCCTTCTGCCATATGACATGTAGAGCAATTAGTGTTGGAAGCACAAATCATTGTTTTATGAATTACTTAGCAGAATCATAAATAGTCATGCATACAAACATATTAAGTCATTTAGAATAATAATTAGTAATTTTCAAGTCCTGAAAAATAGCAGGAAAATCTTACTTGGCCTGTTGCACTTTCGAAGAAGGGCAGCTCTTGTTTTTCAATCTGTTTTACCAAGAGCTACCAGCAAATAAATGAACAGGACTTACTTGCTATGATGAATTAATATGCACACTGACAACTTATAACATAATATTGCTCAGGGGAATTTGCCATGAGAATATATACATACAATTATATGTTTTAATGGTTTATTTAATTTTCTGAATAATATACCTCTTAAATGGAAATTGATAAAAATAGAGAACACAAATATAATTTTTATCAACTTTGCATTGAATCTATTAAGATAAGGCTCATTTTAATGAGAAAATTAATGTATTAAGCATTTCATTATGGATGAGCAATATTTCTCGTTGTTAAGAATTTATTGCTTCCAAACTGTCATAGTCTCTCTAATTATGATTAATATCTTATCTTGAATTCCATTGCCATTCACAGATCAGAAATAAATGCAAACTTCTATCGCATACTCAGGGTTCACAAAAGTAGGGTGATTTATGTATGTGCTTATATTTTATTCATTTAGATATTCACATTTAAACCATAACATTGATTTTTCAAATTCTGAAATTTATTTTATCATGACATAGTATATAAATCTTTATCTTCCTCTGAGCTGATGTTTGTATACAGAATAAAAATAAAAAAATCAACAGCATAATTACTGTTTTACAAATATAGTAATAATTGCTTTATACTAATCTTTAAACATCTCTCCACATAAGAGGAAAAACAAGAATAAAATTGTCTTCTCTGTTGATTCAAATGTTGTAATATTTCATTTCATAACATAGAATCAAATATAAGTTATATGGTTGTTCAGAAAAGTATTATAATGTTTAGGTTTTATTTTTGTATTATTTATCACCCTCACAGTACATCAATATATGAGACATTTAGATAAAATAATACATGTAATAATGAAACCTAGATGAAAATATGAATACATTAACAGAATAATAGAGTAATAGAGTTGGAAGGGGCCTTGGAGGTCTTCTAGTCCAACCACTGCTTAAACAGGAAACCTTATAACATTTCAGAGAAATGGTTGTCCAGTCTCTTCTTAAAAATTTCCAGTGTTGGAGCACCCACAACTTTTGAAAGCAAGGCGTTCCACTGATTTATTGTTCTTACTGTCAGGAAATTTTTCCTTAGATCTAGGTTGCTTCTCTCTTTGATTAGTTTCCATCCATTGCTTCTTGTCCTGCCTTCAGGTGCTTTGGAGAATAGATTGACCCTGTTTACTTTGTGGCAACCCCTGAGATATTGGAACACTGCTATCAGTCCTTCTTTTCATTAAATTAGACATACCCAATTCTTGCAACCATTCTTCATATGTTTATGCCTCCAGTCCCCTAATCATCTTTGTTGTTCTATGCACTCTTTCTAGAGTCTCAACATCTTTTTTATATTGTAGCAACCAAAACTGGATGAAATATTCCAAGTGTGGCTGATGCAATCTAGGACTGTATTGGATTTTTTGGCAACAGCAGTACACTGCTTGCACATATATAAGTATTGCCTATTACATGGGTGTCAAACCCGATCGCATTGCAAGCTGTATCATGACATATTGGGATATGTTTTGCCTTTGTAAGGCTGGGGTAGGTGTGGCCTGCATGGACCGCATAAAACCCATGGGCCACGTGTTTCACAAGTCTGGTCTATTAGGACTCAAGGATTTCTCTCACAGTTACTACTATTGAGCGACGTACAACCTATTGTTGTGATTCAGGGCCAGCCTGTGGGTCCGGCAGCCGGCTCGGATGTCTCGGATGACTCAGACGAGGGGGAGGAGGAGGGTGTTGAAGACGAACGTGCTGATGATGGCTTGGAGGCTTCGCAGAGCCCCCAGCCAGGGCCCTCTTCTCAGCTGCGCGAGCCCGACAGTGCGGATGATGATGACCCACAGCTGGCCCTGTTCAAGGACGCCCGACGCAGGAGGCAGTCAAGCAGGAACAAGCAGAGAAAGGCTGTGGGACTCCTCGGAAGGAGGCACAGGGAGGCCACGCCCTGAACTCTAATAAAAGGAGTGTTTGGGGAAGGGCTGGTTGCTGAAAGCAACCGCTCCGTTTGAGGATCACAGTTTCGGTGTTTTGTTTCTTGTTCTGTTGTTTTGCTTGTGAATTAAACTTGGCAGACGCCTTCCAGCCTCAGTTGTTTTCCAGTCTCTACCGTTTGTACAGGGGTTGCCTTTCTGCAAGGCCGGTAGCAGGCTGGTACAGAACACCTATTCTATACCTGTTCCTTTGTTGTTTCTTGCCTAAATGTAGAACCTTACTTTTCTCACCGTTCAATGTTATTTTGTTACAAAGGGCCCAGTGTTCTAGTCTCTTGAGATCCTTGTCTATATTCAGTCTATCTTCTACAATATTGGATATTCAGGAAACTTAGATTAGGCCTGCTCAAAAAGCCGGTGATGTAGCTCTAAGTGAAATTTTCCAAAATAGGATTTTCCCATGTATTTTAACAGGAAACATACATAGTATTGTGTAGTGAGTTCTTTGGAGGCAGTAAGCGAGACGAGAGGTTGCAAACAGGAACATTGCTTTATTGAGGCAAACAGGAACAGAACTGAAAAAGAGGCTTCTGCGCAGCTACTTATATGGTTGGCCACTAGGTGGCAGCCAATAGGTTTAAAGGAACCAATGATCCAATGATCTTCCTGGAGACAGCAAGTCTGGCTTAGTCAGTGACCGTTACACAAACACACCAATTGAGCAACCTTAAGTAGCATTCAAACAGACACGTGAAATAGTTCAAGTAAAATCCCAATACATTACACCCCTCCCCCCTAGAATCTACATACATTATTTAAGAATATAATCTTGTAAATATGGTAGTGGTCTATGCGACTGTTCTGAATGCCTGGGGGATCCAGGCAACCTCCGGTCTACCAGCTTGCCCACCGGGCTGGGTAGACCAGGACTCTTGGGTTCACATGAGTCGGATTGACTCAAGTTCCTTTGGCTGGCCATTCCAGGTCGGCCCAAACCAAAGTCCAATGAGGTAGCTGTGTCAGCGAAGTTGCTGCCATGTTTGGGTTGACTTTCCCTGTCAGGAGACCCATGTTGCACTCTTGGACTGAGTCCATCTACGACCACCTCCCTGTTGTACTGACTGGTTGAATCCTCACAGCATGTGAACTGCCCTGTTTGGCTGCCAGTTTCTGGCTGTAGTTGTGGACCTGCCATGAGGTCCTTGCTTAGTGGCTGTTCTGCAAAACGCTTCCGCAGCTGATTGATATGGAGGCGAACGACTCGCCCACCATCCAGAGTCACCTCGTAGGAAATATGTCCCAAAATTTTGACAATTTTACCCGGCACCCACAAGTTCCCATGCCCATAGTTTCAGGCCCACACCCCATCACCCACTTGCAAACCCCTTGGAGCCTTTGGGCATGCAGTGTCTGCTGCTACCGGGACAGGATACAACCTGTCCAATTTCATGATTAGCCTTCTCTCCCAGCAAAGCTCTGCTGGGCTCTTGCCCGTTGCTGTGCAAGGCGTAGTATGCTGGCAAAGCAAGAAATCAGCCAGCCTATGGTGCCAATCCCTGGTCATGATGCGCTTGAGTTTCTCCTTTGTCATATGCACCATGCATTCAGCCTGCCCGTTAGTCGAAGGGTGAAAGGGAGCCGATGTTGCATGCCTTATGAGGTTAGTTCTCAAGAAGGCCTGAAATTCTGCCGCTGTGAACTGGGCCCCGTTGTCTGAGACTACGACATCTGGCAGTCTGTGTGTGGCAAAAAGCTTTCTAAGCACCTGGATGGTCCTAGCAGTAGTCATAGTAGATATCGGAATTACTTCCAACCATTTAGAGTGGCTGTCGATCACTATCAAAAACAGCTGTCCCTGAAAGGGCCCAGCAAAGTCAATGTGAATCCTTGACCAGTGTATGAGACTCCTCCCATCGGTGGACAGGGGCCTGTGGCATTTCTGGTCTGGACTGTTGACACGTGTAACACCTGTGTACTTGGGCCTCAATAGCCTTATCTAACCCTGGCCACCATAGGTAGCTCTGTGCCAATGCCTTCATCCGGACTATGCCCGGATGGCCTTCATGCAGAGAATGAAGCACATGGTGCCTTAATGAACTGGAGACAATAACCCTGCTCCCCCATAAGATGCAGCCTTTGTGAGCTGAAAGCTCATGTCTACATGTGAAATAGCTCTGGAACTCTGGTCCAGGGCTATTTTCAAGCCACCCAGTGTGAATCCATGACAAACTACTTAAAACTTTGTCTGCAGCAGTTTCTGCAGCCACATCCCCAGCATGGAGGGGAAACTCAGGCAAATCCTGAATTGACAAGATGCAAGCTGCTGGAGTCGGATCTGGCTCTACCTGTGGCAATGGCAACCTGCTAAGGCCATCTGCATGGCCCATATCTTTGCCGGGTTTGTGTACCAGCCTGTAGCTGTAGGCTGACATAAAAATGGACCATCTTAACATCCTAGGGGACAATATTTGAGGCATCTGCCTATCAGTAGTAAGTAATCCCAACAGTGACTTGTGATCAGTGAAGACCGTGAATTTCATGCCATACAAGTAATCATGGAATTTCTTCACCCCGGCCACAATAGCCAAAGCCTCTTAGTCAATCTGAAAATTGGCACAGGCGTGAAGCTTGTCTCAACACCGTGATGAATTCTATGGCCATCTCGCCGGCTTGTTGAACTCGTTGTTCAAAGGCGTGCCTCCACGCTATCACTGACAGCTTGGTTGAAATGGTCGCCGAGCCGTTTCTTCAGGTCCATGTAAGTAACAGACTCCAGCTGCGCTGGTGCGACTAAGTTCTCCGCAATGTCGAACGTTGCAGCCCTGGAGTGTTGCGGCCTTCAGGCCATCTTCAGCGACTTGGTTGGTGCGGAGGTAGTTCTCTACTCTTGGAATGTAGGATGACCATCTCTCTGGGTGAGTGACATCAAATTCCTCGAGCTTTCCGACTTTCGCCATGGTGGGAAAGTCTTTGCGGCTCATGCCTCACGTTGCCTGATCCTGCTTCTCTTGTAGGCCTGGGACTGGTCAGCAAGGTGGTGTGGTCGCTAGCATGGCTTACTAGGCTGACCGAAGGGGGGGTAATGTGGTCCTTGCCAGGCGCTGTGCTGGCCTCACCCCCCAGTGACTTCAAGCTCTTCTGAAGAAGCAGTATACCACCTTCGTCGCCAGTGTTGTGTAGTGAGTTCTTTGGAGGCAGTAAGTGAGATGAGAGGTTGCAAACAGGAACATTGCTTTATTGAGGTAAAAAGGAACAAAAGTGAAACACTTCTGCACAGCTACTTATACAGTTGGCCACTAGGCAGCGGCCAATAGGTTTAAAGGAACCCATTCCCGCCACAAACCATACAATGATCTTCCTGGAGACAGCAAGTCTGGCTTAGTCAGTGACCATTACACAGACAAACCAATTGAGCAACCTTAAGCAGCATTCAACAGATATGTGAAACAGTAAAAACCCAATACATTACACATAGGTCAGCGTTAAAAAGCCAGTGCCCTCCTAACTATTCCCAAGGACTCTGAGTTTGCTGGAGATGTCAATTTTGCTCTACAAGGTCATGGTACCCTAACCCTAACCCTAAGTGGTATTTTCCCTAATAGGATTTTTCCAAGTATTTTACCAGGAAACATAGATAGGTCAGTGTAAAAAAGCCAGTCCCCTCCTAACCATTCCCAAGGACTCCAGGTTTGTTGGCAATGTCCATTTTGATCTTTGAGTTCATGCTGACCTAACCCTAACCCTAAGTGGAATTTTCCCAAATAGGATTTTCCCATGTATTTTACCAGGAAACATAGATAAATGAGCATAAAAAAAACCCATGCCCTCCTAACCATTCTCAAGGACTCTGAGTTTGTTAGCGATGTCCATTTTGCTCTACACGGTCATGGTAACTTAACCCTAACCCTAAGTGGAATTTTCCCAAATAGGATTTTCCCATGTATTTCATCAGGAAACATACATAGGTCAGCGTAAGAAAGCCAGTGCCCTCCTAACCATTCCCAAGGACTCCGAGTTTGTTCGCGATGTCCATTTTGCTATACAGGTTCATGGTGACCTAACCCTAACCCTAAGTGGAATTTTCCCAAATAGGATTTTCCCATGTATTTTAATAGGAAACATACATAGGTCAGTGTAAAAAAGCCAGTGCCCTCCTAACCATTCCCAAGGACTCCGAGTTTGTTCGCGATGTCCATTTTGCTCTACAAGGTCATGGTAACTTAACCCTAACCCTAAGTGGAATTTTCCCAAATAGGATTTTCCCATGTATTTCATCAGGAAACATACATAGGTCAGCGTAAGAAAGCCAGTGCCCTCCTAACCATTCCCAAGGACTCCGAGTTTGTTCGCGATGTCCATTTTGCTATACAAGTTCATGGTGACCTAACCCTACCCCTAAGTGGAATTTTCCAAAATAGGATTTTCCCATGTATTTTATCAGGAAACATAGATAGGGCAGTGTAAAAAAGCCAGAGCCCTCCTAACCATTCCCAAGGAGTTCAAAAATGTTGGCAATGTCCATTTTGCTCTCCGGCTTCAGGGTGACCTAACCCTCACCCTAAATGGAATTTTTCTCCAATGGGATTTTCCTATGTATTTTACCAGGAAACATACATAGGTTAGAGTAGAAAAGTCAGATCCCTTCTCACCATACCGAAGCACTCCGGGTTTGTAGGCAGTGTCCATTTTGTTCGCCGGCTTCAGGGTAACCTAACTGTAACCCTAAGTGGAATTTTCCTCCAATAGGATTTTTCCCGTGTATTTCACCAGGAAACATAGATAGGACAGAATAGAAAAGTCAGTGATTAGAAATATGAAACGTATTCCCACGTAGCCTAAAACAGTTACCCACTAACAATTTGAAAGTCGAAATGCAATCTTATTTTAAAAAAAACATTTGAGTTTGCAAGTAATAATGTACATGTCTGACAAACAGTTCTGTGTCAGTGTTCAAAGGTAGCCTTTCAAGATTATTTCACTCATAACAGACTGAAGATGTTATGTTCAAGGAATGGGTGATTTTTGCCAAATTAAGGCTTAAGAAAGGTTGTGTCTGTGGCTGGGGCAAAACAACTTTTGATCTGTGAAGAAGAGTGATTCTCCATCCAATTTCATCTGAAACCATTCCCTTATTTATTAATGAATAGATTCTGTCTTCCTCGTAATCAGGATAGCTTATAAGTTAAACACAAGTACAGTTTGATAAAAATTGCAAAAACAGTAAATATTAAGGGAAATAAGATGAAAAGTTTATTATATCTAGGAGCAATTGTAGAGATCACATAAAACAATGGTTTGGCTGCTTAGATATCTTCTGCAATAGAATTTACCTAAGTTATTGGGAAAGACAGTTTTTCATAATTTCTGTTTTTCCCCCTAATTTTGCAAAGCGGTGCATCTTTTTTCTAAAACAGTTCCATTTAACAATCTTTATCATACCACCAAACTGGAACCTATGTTTGCCTTAAGATTTATTTTATCATTTAGATCATAGAAAAATAATCCTGATTTAAGAAGCAGAACAGCCAAATATTTCAGTGATGAAAAATGAAAGCAGTCACAAAATATCATTTCCCTCTTATCCTCACCTGTTAATATAACCAAAGAAAGAAAGAAAAATTAAGGTTGCCCATCCATTTTTCTGGATGTAAATTCCTTTTGAAAATAATATGATTTAATAACATTTATAAGGTTATGCAGTAAATATTGCAACATTGTTTTAATGCATTTGATTATTTCTTTTCTTTAAGATAAATCATTGTTTTGTTCTGTAAGTTAAGACTTAGCTTTATTCCATTCCATTCCATTACAAGGGCACACCAATTGTACTCACTAAAAAAAAACCTACCGTAACAATAAAATACACTTTCAGAGCTGTCATACTCTGTATCTTAATGATATTTTCCCATAGGTATATGGGGTCATATGTTTAAGAGTGTATGAGGTACTTAAAAGTTATTTCTTTCAGCAGTCTCCACCATTGAGATAATGGGTCTGCCCTTTTGAGAGTCACCTTTTGTCGTATTTATGACAGTGTCTAGTTCTAAGTCAACTGAATTTGTTCTCTTGGCTCTTGGGGGAAACTGACAGCTCTTGTAATAGTTTATTCTTTGTCAAATAATCAGTTGTCAATTATTTCTAATTTCGGGTAGACAATCTGTACAACACATACACTTCTCAACCTCAAATCTGAGCCACTTCCAAATGGTACTGCCAAAATTCTTATAATTGAAGAACATCAATTTTTGACTGCATGCTTTTTATTAAAAAATAACAAATAAAATAGATAATGCCAACCCTCTTTTCTTGTACCATCAATGCAGCCATCATATGGATCAGTCTTCAGGGATTCTAATATATTTCAGAGGAGCAGTAAACTAAACCTGAGTCTCATCATTGTGCTGGGATCACAAACTGCCAAAGGTCACCTCCCTTGATATGTGAATGATTAAACAACTACTAGTTACCTGTTAATTGTGGATGTGACCAGAGTCTCACATTCAGAATACAAGTGTAAGCACTATGTCCATTCATTTGACTCCCAAATATCCCCAGTAATACATGCACATACCAATACCATACAAATCACCTTGGTTAAGGCCAGTGGTGGGATTCAAATATGTGAACAACCGGTTCTCTGTGTGGATGCCACTTCTGGAAGTCCATTCTGGGCCTGGGCAACAAAAAATTAGCTATCAGTTCTGCACCAAGTGGTGCAAACTGGGTGAATCCCACTACTGGTTAAGACTAATAAACACCAAATACCTAAGCTATATTCTTACTCAATTTGAAACTACTTTTGGGATTCTAGTTTGTGATCTCGGTGTCGGCGGATGTTTGGAGCAATCACTCTCTCCACCGTCTGGTTTTCTCCCACTGGGGGACCCTGAAGAGGGTTGAAAGTTGCCCTGTAGAGGCGACAAGTGAGAAGAGGACCCCTGAGTGATCGCGGAAGGGCAGCAGCTAGTGCATACTACTACAGAAATGTAAAAAGTTAAGATTTTATTTTAATGTCTGATTTTACTGCAACAGAGAGAGTCGGAAGTCAATGCCTTTTACTTCTTCCCCTCCCTTTCTTCACACCTTTTTTGTTTCCCCTTTTTCTACTGTTGTCCCCCACTATTTGCTTTTGCATTTTCACATTTTATGTTATAAATGAACAAAATTAATAATGACAATAAAAAAGAAGCATGGATGTCTGATGCATAAGCTCCATGTTACTAAGATTATTTACAAGTCAAGTGAAACAAACGAGAGTTAAAAATGGTGACCTGGCACTTTCCCCAGATATTGGAACAGGTGAGGTTAGGATAGGATGAAAATGTGGGTGCATTAGAGAAGAGTGACAGTTGTCACATATATTTGTCTATATTGTTTTATACTGTTTTATTGTTGTAAGCCACTCAGAGTGGTTTTAAAATGGATTACTACATAATCAATTTAAATAACAAATAAAAATGAAACCTATGTTTTTATAAAATAGGACAGAAAGAACCTACACACCTAGTAAACAACAGGGAAGTACAACAACCTAGGTATCTAAAGCCAATAAGAGGACCTGAATCAGCCAATGAACTCTAAAAGACTAAATCAACATGCCTGAGGTTTTAAAAACATTATCTGTGACTGTACTATGCCCAGTGCTTTTCCCCCAGCCTTGCCTACCCTACAAGGTTCCATCCAAAAAAGGTGCCGGAACTCCATTCTGAGCATTCTATGACAAAAAAAGCCCTGACTATGCCTTATAACTGGCAAATAGGTTTAATGCTTTTAGATAGACAAAGAAAGATAGAAAGCTGGCATGCTGCAAAACAAAATGCCTATTTCCAGCATTACCTTTACTTTAAAAAATACATCCGGCCTATATGGTTGAAACCCAAAGTTACATTTGAGCATGAACCCCTGGTCAGAATAGGACAAAAATAAGCAATAAAGTAGGGTAGCCTATATTATATAAATATAATTTTATATATATAGGGGGGGGGGAGAAAGAGAATAACATTATTTTAGATTGCTACAGTATTTGACAACTGGTTTTATCACAGAGGGCAGTGGATGAGAGATGATCAAGAATTGCTGAAGCTATACTGCTGACTAGTAAGTTTAAAAAAAAACACCCAAGGAGAATTAGAATCATCCAATGCAGATTAGACCCTACATGGAAAAATAAAAGGCCAAGGAACATGAGACATTATTGCTGATGCAAGCTGGATAATTTGAATACCAAAAAAGAAGTCAGCATGTGCATCATTGATTACAGAAAGACCTTTTGTTTGGGTCAATCCTGTCAAGCTGTGAAAAGTGCTCAGAAAAATGGGTATCCCAAAACATCTCATTGTTCTCAGGAGAAACGTACACTATGTACAGGCCAGGAAGATGCAATACAAACAGAACGTGGCGAAACAGACTGGCTCTAGGTTGGCAAAGGACTTGACAAGGGTATATATTTTTCCCTTATTTATTCAACCTATATGTTGAATATATACTGCTCAAAAAAATAAAGGGAACAGAAAATAAGACATCCTACTATTAAATACAGTACATTGTGTTGTTTAAGTGTTCCCTTTATTTGTTTGAGCAGTATATATTAAGAGAAGCTGAATTGGAAGAAGATGAGTGTGGTTTTAAAACTGGAGGAAGACACAGCAATAACCTGCACTATGCTGATGATGACACTATCCTGATAGCGGAAAATGCAAAAGATCTGCAAGCCCTAGTACTAAAGGTCAAACAGCACAGTGAAAAAATGGGACTAAAATTCGATATACAGAAGACCAAACTACTGTAATGAAAACAAGTAGAACAACCAGCCCCAGAACTGGCAATGAAAATATCAAAGTGGTGGATAGCTTCTGCCTTTTAGGATCAACCATCCACAGTCAAGAAATAAGCAGTCAAGAAATATCCCTCAGACAGCACTTGGTGAAACAGCAGTGAAGTCTTTGGAAAAGATATTCAAATGAATATCACTAAGCAGTACTCCTTTGGCATCTTCACATTTGGTGGGATTTTCTATGGCATCACTTCCGGTGTTGTTGGTTCATGATAATGCTCGCCTGCACACCACTAGATGCACCCAAGAACTTTTGAAGCAGTTCCGTTGGGATGTTTCTGATTGCCACCCCCCATAGCCCAGATTTAGCGCCTAGCCAAAGGCATTCCCCTTGACACTCTATGGAAGTGAAAGTTTGACATTTAAAGAAGCAGGATAGGAAGAGTATTGACATCTTTGAAGTTTGGTGTTGGAGAAGACTCCTGAGTACCATGGACAGCCAAGAAAACAAACCAATAAAATCATCAAACAAATCAACTCAGATTTTTCACCTGAGGTATTTATGATCAGGCTCAAATTACAGCACTTCAGACAAAGTAAGTAAATATCTAGCTTTCTAGAAAAAGGCTCTAATGTTGGGAAAAGTGGAGGAAAAGAGAAGAAGGTAAGTAACAGCAGGGTGAATGGTCTCAGTTACAGTTACAATGAGTGCACCATTGAAAGACTTGAAAGAACAAGGTTAGGAACAGATCATCATGGAGAAAATATATCTATCTGGTCACTAGGAGTTGAAAATAACTTGATGGCACATAATAAATTAATCAAAAGGAGGTAATGGTAAATTACTTCCAAACCAATACAGTCAGGTTCACAATCACTAGGAATCAAGCTTGTCTTGAAACTTTGTTTTTATGTCCCTCTTGGAAACTATTTTATGATTGAGCAAGTGAGAATATCACAGGTTCTCAACATATCAAATATGTCCAGCAGTCCACAAATGTTGGAAGCCCCTGCCCTAGGCCATTGTTTGTTTGATGCATTCATTGAGTAAGCTACAAATGATTTGACACAGCATGCTAACCATACCATAAACAATGCTAACATACTTGTTGTTGTTAGCTGCGAAGTCGTGTCCGACCCATCGCGACCCTATGGACAATGTTCCTCCAGGCCTTCCTGTCCTCTACCATCTTCTGGAGTCCATTTAAGCTCACGCCTACTGCTTCAGTGACTCCATCCAGCCACCTCATTCTCTGTCGTCCCCTTCTTCTATTGCCCTCAATCTTTCCCAGCATTAGGCTCTTCTCCAGTGAGTCCTTCCTTCTCATTAGGGGGCCAAAGTATTTGAGTTTCAGCTTCAGGATCTGGCCTTCTAAAGAGCAGTCAGGGTTGATCTCCTCTAGGACTGACCAGTTGGATCACCTCGCAGTCCAAGGGACTCACAGGAGTCTTCTCCAGCACCATAGTTCAAAGGCCTCAATTCTTTGGCGCTCAGTCTTTCTTATGGTCCAACTTTCACTGCCATACATTGCAACTGGGAAGACCATAGCCTTGACTATACGCACTTTTGTTGACAGGGTGATATCTCTGCTTTTTAGTGTGCTGTCTAGATTTGCCATGGCTTTCCTCCCAAGGAGCAAGCGTCTTTTAATTTCTTGGCTACAGTCCCCGTCTGCAGTGATCTTGGAGCCCAGGAAAATAAAATCTGTCACTACCTCCATTTCTTCCCCATCTATTTGCCAGGAATTGAGAGGGCCAGATGCCATGATCTTGGTTTTCTTAATGTTAAGTTTCAACCCAAGTTTTGCACTCTCCTTCTTCACTCGCAACAAGAGGCTCTTTAGTTCTTCTTCACTTTCTGCCATTAGAGTGGTATCATCTGCGTATCTTAGGTTGTTGATATTTCTTCTGGCAATCTTAATTCCAACTTTTGATTCATCTAGCCCTGCTTTTCTCATGATGTGCTCTGCATAAAGGTTAAATAGGCAGGACAACAGTATATAGCCTTGCCGGACTCCTTTCCCAATTTTGAACCAATCAGTGGTTCCGTGTCCAGTTCTCACTGTTGCATCTTGGCCCACATATAGGTTTCTCAAGAGACAAATAAGATGGTCTGGTACGCCCATCTCTTTAAGAACTTGCCACAGTTTGTTATGATCCACACAATCAAAGGCTTTAGCATAGTCAATGAAGCAGAAGTAGATGTTTTTCTGGAACTCTCTAGCTTTCTCCATGATCCAGCATATGTTGGCAATTTTATCTCTAGTTCCTCTGCCTCTTCTAAATCCTGCCTGTACTTCTGGTAGTTATCAATCCACATACTGCTGAAGTCTAGCTTGTAGGATTTTAAGCATGACTTTACTAGCATGAGAAATGAGTACAATGGTGCGATAGTTTGAACATTCTTTGGCACTGCCTTTCTTTGGAATTGGAATGTAAACTGATCTTTTCCAATCCTGTGGCCACTGTTGAGTTTTCCAAATTTGCTGGCAAATTGAGTGTAGCACTTTTACTGCATCATCTTTTAAGATTTTGAATAGCTCAGCTGGAATACTGTCACCTCCACTAGCTTTGTTGTTGCTCAGCTTTTCTAAGGCCCACTTCACTTCACATTCTAGGATGTTTGGCTCGAGGTCAGTGACCACCTCATCGTGGTTATCAGGGATGTTAAGCTCATTCTTGTATAGTTCTTCTGTGTAATTTTGCCACCTCTTCTTAATCTCTTCTGCCTCTGTTAGGTCCCTGCCATTTTGGTCCTTTATCATGCCCATTTTTGCATTAAACGTTCCCTTCATCTCTCCAATTTTCTTGAAGAGATCTCTGGTCCTCCCTATTCTATTGTTTTCTTCTATTTCTTTGCACTGTTCATTTAAGAAGGCATTCTTATCTCTTCTAGCTATTCTCTGGAATTCTGCATTCAATTGGGCGTATCTTTCTTTTTCTCCCTTGCCTTTCGCTTCCCTCCTTTCCTCAGCTATTTGCAAAGTTTCCTCAGACAGCCATTTTGCTTTCTTGCATTTCTTTTTCTTTGGGATGGTTTTGGTTGCTACCTCTTGTACAATGTTGCGAACCTCTGTCCATAGTTCTTCAGGCACTCTGTCTATCAGATCTAATTCCTTAAATCTATTTGTCACTTCTACTGTATATTCAACAGGGATATAATTTAATTCATACCTGAGTGGCCTAGCGCTTTTCCCTACTTTCTTCAGTTTAAGCCTAAACTTTGCAATGAGAAGCTCATGGTCTGAGCCACAGTCAGCTCCTGGTCTTGTTTTTACTGACTGTATAGAGCTTCTCCATCTTTGGCTGCAGAGCACATAGTCAATCTGATGTCCATGTGTAGAGCCGTCTCTTGGGTTGTTGGAAAAGAGTGTTTGCTATGACCATCATATTCTCTTGACAAAATTCTATCAGCCTGTGCCCTGCTTCATTTTGTACTCCAAGGCCAAACTTACCTGATATTTCAGTTATCTTTTGGCTTCCTACTTTAGCATTCCAATCCCCCATGATGATAAGAACATCATTTTTTGGTGTTAGTTCTATAAGGTGCTGTAGGGCTTCATAGAACCGGTCAATTTCATCCTCTTCAGCACTGGTGGTTGGGACATAGACTTGGACTACTGTGATATTGAATGGTTTGCCTTGGATTCAAACTGAGATCATTCTGTCATTTTGAGGATTGTATCCCAGTATTGCTTTTCCTACTCTTTTATTGACTATGAAGGCTTCTCCATTTCTTCTGAGGGATTCTTGCCCGCAGTAGTATACCTGATGGTCATCTGAATTAAATTCACCCATTCCTGTCCATTTTAGTTCGCTGATACCTAAGATGTCGATGTTCAGTCTTGTCATCTCTTGTTTGACCACGTCCAGCTTTCCTTGATTCATGGATCTTACATTCCAGGTTCCTATGGAGAAAAAATCTTTACAGCACTGGACTTTACTTTCACCACCAGACATATCCACAGCTGAGCGTCCTTTCGGCTTTGGCCCAGTCGCTTCATTCTTTCTGGCGCTACTAGTACTAGCCCTCTGCTCTTCCCCAGTAGCATATTGGACGCCTTCCGACCTGAGGGGCTCATCTTGCAGCGTCATATCGTTTTGCCTTTTGGTACTGTCCATAGGGTTTTCATGGCAAAGATACTGGAGTGGTTTGTCATTTCCTTCTCCAGTGGATCACGTTTTGTCAGAACTCTCTGCTATGACCTTTCCGTCTTGGGTGGCCCTGCACGGCATAGCTCATAGCTTCATTGAATTACGCAAGCCCCTTTGCCACGACAAGGCAGTAATCCATGAAGGGGGCTAACATACTACTTGGTACAGTATCTGAACTCAGCCTCTTTATGTGTTCATAGGAGTCACTGGATATGAATTTTATAAGAAAATGTTAGACTATCAGTTTATATCCAGACACAGTAATTCAGAAGTTGCTGGTTTATTATCAAATATTTGCTTTATAGTCAGCCATAATAGTTATAAAAGCCAACAATGATTCTCTTGAGAAATGCAGGCTGAAATATCAACTTTTAATAAACATAAACCACAGTCTCAATGCATTAACCTCCCATTACATAGTAGAGGGAAAAAGAAACATGTCTCTGGAAATAAAGATATAATAGCCATCGAGGAAGGCTATAAACAAGAGGTACAATATGTTACACTTCCATTGGATTGTTGTTTAATTTTGCTTTTAAATGTATAGAGACTCTCTCCTACATTCAATCATACCTGATTCTGAGACTGCCTAGACAGGTTCCTGCAGTTTTCTTGGCATGATTTTTTTTAGGACTGTTTTGCCATTGCTAGGGCCGAGAGGAAATGAATTGCCCAAGTGCACACAGTCTAAGACAATACTAGAGGTTACAGTCTCCCATTTCTAGCTGATGCCTTAATACAAGAGGTCTTCAAACTTGGCCCTTTTATGACTTGTGGACTTCAACTCCCAGAATTCCACAAGTCATAAAAGGGCCAAATTTGAAGACCCCTGCTTAATACCAGGCAGGAATTCCAATTTTGAAAAGTTAAAACAAAGCACTCCAATTCTGACAATCATAATTGCACAGCTAAGATATGTACCGTATGTTTTAATTAAAAAAAATAGAAGATGAAGAAAAGTTTTGACTCTTCATCGCTTCAGCAACCCAAGTCAAGAACAGACCACTGCAGTCTTGTAATTTAAAAAAATTAAATCCAGAAATAGAAGACAGGGCCATGCATTTTGTACAGCATCTACAGTAGTTTGTCCCTGACTTGCAACAATATCTAAAGCATGGGTCCTCAACCTTGGCAACTTTAAGACTTGTGGACTTCAACATCTCAGAATTCCTCAGCCAGCTGGCTGAGGAATTCTAAGAATTGAAGTCCACAAGTCTTAAAGTTGCCAAGGTTGAGGACCCCTAATCTAAAGAACAGTGTAAATCATGGATGAAAGTAAATCAGGACTGGTATGAGAGTAGGATTTTAAGAATCTGGGTCCTTATCCAATAAAGCAGGAATAGGCAGTCTACTTTTATTGGGATCAGATTCCCTCAGAGATTATCTATCAGGAGTTGCACACTAGTGAGGAGCTAGCTGAAGGAAACAGTAAGTAATGGACAATCCTTTCTCTTTTTCTCTTTTTCTTTCATTCTACCTGTTAAGTATTCAGTTCTTGCAGGCATTGAGCGAGATGAGGTGTTCAAACAGCAACAAGTTTATTCAGAGTCAGAACATAACAGAAGCAAGCTAATAGCTGCTGTGTAACTATTTATATGGTTGGCTCTAGGTGGCAACCAATAAAGTAGCAGTTTCCCACCCCAAACCTACTTAACAGACTGGAGATAGTAAGTCTAGCTCAGCCCAGCAACTGTTACATAAGTTACAAAAGTAGGTCAGCCATTAAGCAAACAGTCAGACATAAAGCAAGTGTTCTGTACCAGCCTGCTACCGGCCCTGCAGAAAAGGCAGGGACAACCCCTTTACAAACGGCAAGAGGCTGGAATAAAGCCTGCCAAATTTATTAACATAAAACAGACACCAACCATGAAACAGGAGCTATGAAACAGGAACTATTCAAGCGGTTGCCTTCAGCAAACCAGCCCTCCCACACATTCCCCTTATATAGAGTTCATGGCGTGGCTTCTCTCTGCCTCCTTCCGAGGAGCCCCATTGCCTTCCTCTGTTTACTCCTAATTGACTGCCTCCTGCGTCGGGCGTCCTTGAACAGGGCCAGCTGTGGGTCATCTTCATCCACGCTGTCAGGCTCACACAGCTGGGTCTCCGTGGTGACCAAGTGGGAGGGGCCTGGCTGAGGGCTCTCATCAGCAAGATCTTCAACCCCCTCAGCAAGGTCTTCAACACACCCCTCCTCCTCTGAATCGTCCGACCCAACTGTCGAACCCACAGGCTGACCCTGAATCACAACAGCAAGTGAATAAAACATACAAGGCCAATACATTACACCTCTTCCCCCTAGATAGCACAAACTCTCAATTGTTTTTCATAATCTTGCAAATACTTAGGTGGCCTTCTTGCTCGTTGAGAACGTCTAGGGGTTAGAGGGATCACCTGGTCTACCTGCTTGCCTGCCAGGCTGGGTAGACCAGGGCTCTGAGGTTCCATGGAGTCAGAGTGACCGGAGTCCCTTTGTCCGGCCTGACCCGGTCGGCCCAAACCAAAGTTCAATGGTGCAGCAAAATCTGCAGGGCTGCTTCTTGGTGTAGGTTGTCTGTCCAGCTCCTGGGATACAGTCTCTGTGTCAGAAGGGAACTCGTCTACGGCCATTCCCCTGTCACCATGTGCAAGAGTTCTCTCAGAGTGTGCAAACTGCTCTATTGGACCACTGACCTGTGGACCCAGTGTCTGTCCCACTTGGGAGTCCTGAGCCAGAGACTGATCTGCTAGCCACCAATGCAGCTGATCAATGTGCCAGTGAATGACTTGCCCATCTTCCAGGACCACCTCATAAGAGAGTGGCCCTGACACCTTAACAACCTTTGCTGCCACCCACAAAGCCCCTTGCCCGTAATTCCAGGTCCAAACCCAGTCACCCACTTGCAAGCTTCTGGGTGCCTTTGGCCGTGCAGTGTCTGAAGCGACTCTGTCAGGATGCAGCCTGTCCAGTTTGGTGACACGGTGAACTGGGCCCCATTGTCTGAGACTAAGACATCTGGAAGCCCATGTGTTGCAAATAGTTTCCGCAGCACCTGGATGGTCCTAGCAGCAGTCATGGTGGAAATTGGCACCACCTCAAGCCATTTAGAGTGGCTGTCGACCCCTATTAAAAACAATTGTCCCTGAAAGGGCCCAGCAAAATCGACGTGGATTCTGGACCACGATATGTGTGTTTCCTCCCATTGGTGGACAGGGGCCTGCGGCATCTCTGATCTGGATTGTTGACACGTGTAGCACCTGTGTACTTGGGCCTCGATAGCTTTATCTACTCCTGGCCACCAGAGATAGCAGTAACAGTAACAATTGGGCCAAACTAAGACCCTTAGATATAATCCTAATGGATTTTCAAAATGCTCACGTTAAAGTTAAGGGAGAAGCCACTTTGTTGGTAAAGTTTAAAGGTTTTTTGGGGCACCTGGATGTAATAGTAATAGGGGGCCAGAGAACGAGTCTCATTGGACTCAATTGGTTTGATGCCTTAGGTATTCAGATTACTGGTATCAACCAGACACAAACTGCAAACCTTTTGTCAGTATGCGAGGAATATGCAGACGTTTTTGATTCAGCCCTAGGAACATACACAGGCCCGCCTATCTCATTTAAGCTAGATCCCAACATAGTTCCAATTAGAGTTAAGCCTCGAAGGGTCCCCTTTGCCTTAAAACATAAAATTGATTCAGAAATTGATAAGCTTGTAGAACAGGGCGTTTTACAGCCAGTTGATGGGTGGAAGTGGGAAACTCCTATAGTCACCCCACTTAAAGCCAATGGGGAAATTCGCATTTGTGCAGACTGTAAATGCACCCTCAATAAAGCCCTCAAGCAACACGCTTACCCGGTTCCAGTGGTCAACCATATTTTAGCCTCTTTGCAAGGGGGTACTATTTTTGCTAAACTAGATTTAGCACAGGCCTATCAGCAATTGCCTGTTGATGAGGCCACAGCTGCGGCTCAGACAATCATGACTCACAGGGGGGCTTTCAAGGTAAAACATTTACAGTTTGGAGTCAGTGTTGCCCCAGGTATTTTCCAGGGGATCATGGAATGCACACTTAAGGGTATCCAGGGCATCTTCCCTTATTTTGATGATGTTCTTATTGCTAGGGAATCCCCAGAAGTGTTAGCCAGCAGGCTCAGGGCTGTTGTTCAGAGGCTTCACAAAGCAGGCCTCAAATTAAAAAAGAGCAAGTGTAGTACTGAGGTCCCTTCAACAGAATTCCTGGGATTCAGAATTGATGCTAACGGTATTCACCCTGCTGAATCCAAAGTGAAGGCCATTAAAATGGCTCCTAGGCCCAAATCCAAAGGAGAGCTACAAGCATTCTTGGGCCTCCTCAACTTCTATCACACCTTTTTACCTAACAAGGCCGCATTAGCAGAGCCTCTGCACAGGCTCTTAGATAAGAAAGCTCCATGGAAATGGACTAGCATACATGAAAAAAGCTTCCAGGACTTAAAAGCACTGTCAGAAAAGTCCACTGTAACTCATTACAAAGAGTCTAAACCAGTATGTCTCGCATGTGATGCATCTCCTTATGGGGTGGGAGCAGTTTTAAGTCACTTAGAAAAGAATGGAACACAGGTTCCTATAGCATTTTACTCAAGGACGTTGTCCTCTGCTGAGAGCAACTATGCTCAGATTGACAAAGAGGCCCTAGCCATTGTTGCTGGAATAAAAAAATTCCATGACTATTTATATGGCAGGGACTTCACGGTCTTTACAGACCACAAACCTCTGTTGGGACTTTTCACAACAGACAAACAAACCCCCCACATACTCTCTCCAAGAATGTTGAGATGGTCTATTTTTCTATCTGCATACACTTTAAAATTGATTCACAAACCGGGCAAAGAAATGGGCCATGCTGATGGCCTCAGCAGACTACCACTGCCACTAATGGAACCAGATCCGGCTCCTGCTGCCAGAATTCTGTCCATACAGGACCTGCCTGAATTTCCTCTCCATGCTGGGGACATTGCTGCTGAAACAGCTACAGATAGAACACTTAGTAGAGTACTTTCATGGGTATACACGGACTGGTTGGACAAAAGCCTAGGTTCTGAATTTCAGAATTATTTTGTAAGAAGGCATGAGCTATCTGCCCACAAGGGGTGCATTTTATGAGGAAACAGAGTCATAATTCCCTCCTCCCTGAGAGACAGGGTCTTACAGTCATTACATGAAGACCATCCAGGCATTGTCAGAATGAAAACTTTAGCAAGAAGCTACCTTTGGTGGCCTGGCCTTGACAAGGACATTGAGGCACAAGTCGATGGTTGTTATACATGCCAGCAATCGAGGCCTGAAATGCCACAGGCTCCAGTTCATAGGTGGGAGGAAACACACACTCCCTGGTCTAGAATTCACAAAGACTACACTGGGCCCTTTCAGGGACAGCTCTTCCTCATAGTGGTGGACAGCCACTCCAAATGGCTGGAAGTAATTCCAGTTCCTAACATGACTACTGCTAGGACCATCCAGGTGCTGAGAAAACTCTTTGCCACACATGGGTTGCCAGATGTCTTAGTTTCAGACAATGGGGCCCAATTAACTGCTGCTGAATTTCAGGCCTTCCTTACAGCAAATCTCATCAGACATGCAACGTCTGCGCCTTTTCACCTGTCTTCTAATGGGAAAGCTGAATAAATGGTGAGGACAATGAAGGAATCACTCAAGCGCATTGTAACAGGTGACTGGCATCATAGATTGGCAGATTTTCTACTCTGCCAGCATTCTACGCCCTGCACTGCTACAGGCAAAAGTCCTGCAGAACTGCGTTGGGGGAGGCGACTGATCACTAAACTGGACAGGTTGCACCCAGATAGAGTGGCAGCAGAAGCCTCTCGACCAAAACCCCCTACGGGGCTGCAAATGGGCGATTGGGTTTGGGCCAGGAACTATGGTCATGGGAATTTGTGAGTTCCTGGTAAAATTACCAAAGCATCTGGGCCCCTGTCTTATGAAGTGGGGCTGGAGGGAGGGCGAGTTGTCAGACGCCACATTGATCAACTCAGAAAATGGTTTCCAGAATGGCCACTAGGTGGGGACTGCATCATAAGTCCCTCCCAAGGTCCTCAAACTTGTGGCCAAGCCAGTCCTCACATGGACTGTCAGGACGTTTCCTTCATAACCAATGAGGAACCAGAGGGAGAAGTAGGGAGTCAGGGAATGCAACATGGATCCCCTGAAGAAGCAAGCCAACCAAACTTCAGCAACCACTGTGCCTACTCTGCTGATCAGTCTGACTCTGGGGTGGGCCAACCTGGAGAGGCCAGCCAGAGAGCATCTAATCCCCTTGACTCAGGAGCATCAAGAGACATGGGTCTACCCAGCCCACTGGGTAAGTTGGTAGACCACAAAGTGCCTGGAACTCTGAGGCGTTCCACTAGGGCACAAAAGCCTCCTTCATATCTTGCTAATTATGTTGTAAAATAAAGAACTATAATGTTGTGTATTGTAACTTGTCACTGTACTACAGAAACTGGAGTTATGATGTTAACTGTCTAGTATGCTGTCAATGAAGGCCTATTCATTCAGATGCTATGATGTTAACTGTCTAGTGTGCTGGCAATGAAGCCTATTCATTCAGATGCTATAAGTTAACTTGTAACCTATATTGTTTTTTTATTACTATTATTTAAGGTAGTTTTGATAATGAGTTCTGATAATTGTATTAAGACTAACTTCTGTTACAATATTGTCTGATCTAAGAGGGGAGGGGTGTTATATATTGAGCTCAAATGTAATACCATGTGGGTAGCTGGAGCAGCTAACGGCTCTCCAGCAACCCAGACTACAAGTCTCCAGTGCTGCTATTGGCTTTCCCTAGGTGGCAATGGTTGCTTCAAACCTATTGGCTGCCACCTAGGGGCTAGACTATAAATTGCGGCTAGTTACAGCTCAGTTCTCAGTTCACATTCTACAATCAATAAACCATAAGTTTGCCTGAACTCACTTACCTTGCCTTCTTTCCTGCGCCAAAGAACCTGCTACACAACACATGCCTTCACGCTATCATGGATAACTTCGGCTTGAAGTGGACTTGGAGCTTTTTCTTCAAATTCGTGTAGCTGACAGACTCAAGCAGTATGGGAGCGACCAAGTTTTCAGCGCTATCGAAGGTGGCTGGGCCGCACACGCAGAGGACGGTTGCAGCCTTCAGCCCATCTTCACCGACTTGGTTGCCGTGGAGGTAGTTTTCTATGCAGGAAATGTAGGACGCCCATCTCTCTGGGTGTGTCACGTCAAACTCTTCGAGCTTTCCGACCTTTGCCATGGTGAGTAGTCTTTGTGGTTTGTGTCTCACGTTGCCTTGTGCTGCTGGTTTCTGCGTAGGCCCTAGGATGGATCCTTAGGTGGGGTGGTCTCCAGCGTGGCTTGCTAGGCAGACCAAGAGGAGGAATGTAGTTCCTGCCAGGCTCTGTGCTGGCCTCACCCCCTAGTGACTTCAGGCTCTTACGATGAAGCAGCACATCCCACCCTCATCACCAATGTTAAGTATTCAGTTCTTGCAGGAGCGAGATGAGGTGTTCAAACAGCAACAAGTTTATTCAGAGTCAGAACATAACAGAAGCAAGCTAATAGCTGCTGCGCAGCTATTTATACAGTTGGCCCCTAGGTGGTGACCAATAGATTTAAAGTAGCAGTTTCCCACCCCAAGCCTACTTAATAGACTGGGGACAGCAAGTCTAGCTCAGCCCAGCAACAGTTACATAAGATACAAAAGTAGGTCAGCCATTAAGCAAACAGTCAGACATAAAGCAAGTGAATAAAACATACAAGGCATTATACTACCCTACCAGGCTTCTGAGAAATAAGCTTCTGTTTGACTAGATGGCTTTCAGGGAACTCAAAAATTAAGTACTGCAGATTGTATTTCTGCAGATATCTTCATATAACATGACAAAATAAGAGTGCTAGTTTTTCCTTAGAGAACTCACTGATTTTTCAATTTATTGATCAATATATAAACCATTGCCTATGGTGAAAAGTTTTAGCTTGGGCATTTACAGTATATATTACTGCTAATCCAAGCTTTGAGATTACTTTTAATGGAAGGTAGGCTGAAATTAATATAAATTTTAAAAATAAAAGTAAACATTCAGATAGATTTTTAGCACATCATTTTAGCACATCATTTTAAACCGTTATTACCTCATATCATTTAAGATGGTAATCATATTAAATAATAAAGAAAGAATTTATAACATTCCTATTCCTTGTAATATCAAAACAAATTAAGGTGTGTGTGTGTGTGTGTGTGTGTGTGTGTGTGTCCATTTGTTATATAAGAAAAGTTATTTTACCCTCATTATTTATTATTTTGCCTGATTAATGCCACCAAGAAGAGGGCATCAAACAATTCTCCAAAGCACCAGAGGGCAGGACAAGAAACAATGGTTGGAAACTAATCAAAGAGAGAAGCAAACTGGAATTAAGGAGAAACTTCCTAACAGTGAGGACAATTAACCAGTGGAACAGCTTGTCTCCAGAAATCGTGGGTGCTCCATCACTCGAGGTTTTTAAGAAGAGACTGGACAGTCACTTGTCTGAGATGGTTTAGGTTTTCCTGCTTGAGCAGGGAGCTTGACTAGAAGACCTCCAACGCCCCTTCTAGATTCTATTCTACTCTACTCTACTCTACTCTACTCTACTCTACTCTACTCTACTCTACTCTACTCTACTCTATTCTATTCTATTCTATTCTATTCTATTCTATTCTATTCTATTCTATTCTATTCTATTCTATTCTATTCACCTTAGACCAAACACACTCTCAGCCCTAGGAAGAAGGCAGTGGCAAACCACTTCTCAAACTCTTGGCAAGAAAACTGTAGAAACCAGTCCAGGTAGGAATCAAAACAGACTTAAAGTAACAATGGTAATACAAATGTTTACTTTACTACACAACACTGTCTTACAATTTACTCCACTTAGTGTTTTTTTTACATTTTAGTATTTTAATCAATATAGCAAACTATTCCAGTGCTGCACAACTAAAAGAAATCAGCACAAAATTCTATGCTATCTTTGTTGAATTTTAATAACTTTTAAATGTGGAAATGTATATTTTTCTTCAAAGACCTTCCAAACTGGAAAGGTCATAACTTTTTCCAATAAGTGTGCTGTAAGAAAGAAGAATTCAGAAAAGAGGACAAAGAATGACCTCCCATAAACTCACTATACTGTACTTATAATTTTCGGTCATGTATATTGTCTGTTCAGTTGTCACACTAACCTAAACAAATATCCATACTTCAGGTGAAGGAAAATAACATATGCTGTAAAGTTTAATCTCACACTTCCAGCCATGAATTTGTTAACTATACACAGTATCACTTACCTTGAATTTGAATTCTTTGTCTCGAAAAATCTTTCTAACTGCTGGGTATAAGACTTTCCTTTAGGATGCAAAACAGAAGACAACAAAAATGGTTCAAAAGGGAAGTAAGCCTATGGCCCTTACATTACAAATTAAATGGACTTCTTTCTGTTCAGTTTTGAGAGCTTTCAATCTGGTGACTTCAAAGGAAGGATTATGTAAGAAGGTAAAAACTTGATTAACGCTCATGTTTGAAGTCACTAAAGCTTCTCCTTTCCAAGCATAAATAGCTCTCCTTAAAGCATTAAAAAAAACAAGTTCCAAGTGCAAGCAGGAAGCTGTAACTAGGCGCTGGAGATTATAGGAAGAAAAAATTAGTTTGGCTGTTGTACTGCAAGTTAATGTTAAGGTGTCTCTGTACACATGGAATATAATTAACGGGATGGCTTTAAAACAAAAATTTAAAAGGGAAAAATATGAAATATTTATAATTAGGTAGTGGCTTGTTTGGTAGTTATTAATTTTTCTATCGTATTGGAAAGAAGGAAATTCACAGAAGCATATCAGTGTAAGCAAAGCATACTTCCTTTAAATTTTTTTAAAAAGCCATGTGCTGTGCAAAGCTTTTGTAGCTGCTTCAAATGTCACCTTTACTTGTATATGTGTATATGCCAACTCTGCCGGGTTCCTGTGAAAGTACAATCTTGTGCAAATATGAACAAGCAGAGAACTGATAGATTTGCAGCATCTGTGTGTCAAGCATTTGATGATAAGATTCCTTTAAAGCTGCATAGAAAGAGTGCTTTGCTTATATGAAGCAGCCTGTGACACATCACCTAATACTTTACATAGCCCCAATAACAAAAATCTTGTTGATAATGAAATTTTCAGATTTTACAGATCTCCAATGCTTTGTTTCCAACAGGAAATTCATAGGCAAATAGCTTAACATTTGATAGCTCCAGTTTAAGAGTCTCACATAGTTGGTAATATACTCTTTATAGCTATTAAAACTATATATAAAATACACTTCAGAGAACTTTATGATTAAACACTAATAATGTATCGCCAAAACCCAAATGTTGATGAGTGGATACAGATAGTATCTTACAAGATATATTCTTCCACTGGGACAAATTATACATGGAATTTGAATTTGAAATACTTTACATAGCTATTTGGGCTGATCTTATAGAAAGTTTACTCTTATAGTTCGTTGAACTTACAGACAGTGTATGTGTCTGTGTGTGCATGTCAAAGTCATTGTCATAAGTTCTGATAATAAATCTTGTGTCTCCATTTAATTTTCATTGAGTAAAAATGTTAGCTCACTTGTGAAATAATTTTATTTCTTTTATTTTTGGGAATTATTAAATATGCGTTTAAAAAGGGACTCATTATTGTTCTTGAAAATTTGTTTTGAAGCATTAACACAGGCAAACTTTCTCTCTATTCTGTTTAAAATACAGCATGGTAGAGTTTCAGTCCAGTGCAATTGTATCAAAGTACTTTGGAAGACTAGAGCAAAAGATCTTTGTTACTTGATGTTTAATAAGCACTCATTGAGGGCTTTCTGAAAAACTTTAAAGAGGACCAAATTTAATTTAACAAACAGTCCTTGACAGTCTTTATAGTATTCACAGATCTGGGTGGTCCCATCAGATTCTTTATTTCTATAGTCTTTAACATTTTGCAGATAACATTGTTAGAAGATGCTTCAGACTCTTCAAGGGGAACTGCAATCACATTTTTCAGGGGTTGCTTATGCTACTTTTATATTTACAACTTTCAGATCTCAAAAGCATAAAACATTTTATACCTAATGCTAGAGCAAAGGCAAATGACGTAGTCGTGACCAGTGTAATGAATCACGGTTTTCTATGATATTCTTTAGAACTGATAGAATTTCTTTTTTGTTTCTTAGCCGGCAAGATCATAAAGTTTTTAACGAACAGAAAGAGCAAAATGGTCATTTCTTGATTTGTGCTCTAAATAAAAGAATTTAGGACAAATATAACACAGTTTCAGGATCAGGTGGTAACTGAAAAACTGATGAAATATTAATAGAAAATAATAATGTAATATTTTGAATCAAGCAAAATGATATTGGGATGATTGCAATAATTTCATATGTTTTGCATATCACTATAATTGAATGTTTGTAATTCTATTTTATCTGAAATTAAAGAAAGTTTAAACAAAGCCTGGGATCTGCAGTTAAATCTAAAATTAGCAAATATACAAAGCAATACATTATGAGTTCCAATGTTCACAAGGACAGTAACATGTTTACACTTTTCAAAATGTAACATATATTTTATATCAACAAGTATATTTTTCCAAATAAATAATTGCAAAATTTAAAAACAAAAAAATATATGGTTAATATTCATAGATAGCTAGATTGATGTGTGGAAAATGATTTAAAACGCTCATCAGGAAATTGTACTTATATTAAGTCCAATTATTAATAATAAACACTAAGATATAAAAATAATATGAAGCCTAATTATTATATTCAGCTAGGTTAGGGTACATACCTGAGCTTTGCAAATCATATGATGCTTTTCTATCTGTGGCTGATGTGCAAATTATTTTATAAATATTGCAAACTTTTAGAACAACACAGCAGTCAAATCTGTCAGTAGCTGGTATGGAGTTTATCAGCTGGAAAGGGAAGATTGTGGATGCAAACTGGAATTGCTGTGACTGTAGCTACTAACATCACCTTGACATTCATCCATACTTTTTCAAGTGGTCTACCACCCATCTGAACCAGATTTTAAACCTCTATTCAGACTAGTGAATTTCTCAATTATCAACTCTTCATGGGTTGGATTACGTTTCATCCTAATCCATGCCAAAAGTGCTCTGAATGTGTTCAGAGCTTTCACATCTGAAATTAGTTAATAGAAACAAAGACTACATTCAGGCATTGTGCTATGTGATAGCTGTATTTACTCAGAACAATAAATCGAAATTAAACAAACTATACTGTGACTTAGTGCAGAGCATAAACTCAGCCAAAAAGCAGAACTCGGTAAGTCCAACATTTTGATGCTTTAACTCATACCTCTGGAAAACCTCTTCCACAGATTTAATGTGTATGTTAAAAACTTGGGGATGAAAAATTATTCAAAGGTCAAGGGTAGACAAAGTTTTCTTTTCTGAGAGTAAAAGAAATGAGTTGTGGTCTCAGTTTTGCACATTTATTCATATTTAGATGAACACTGTATGTTTATGTACCCCTTCATCTTCCCCACCCTCCATTATATATACCTTAAACATATAGAGTTGGGGTGTTTGGGGTCTTCAAGTCAGTTTTGACACCTGGCAACTGCCTAGACAAGTTTCTGCAGATCTTTTTGGCAACATATTTGGAAGTGGTTTGCCATGGCCTTCTTCCTAGGGCTGAGAGAGTAGGACTGGCCCAGAGACATCCAGTTGATTTAAGGCATAAGGCAGGACTAGAAAATACAGTCTCCAAGTATCATGAATTGGTGCTTCATATATTTATTTATTCATTCATCGTATTTATAAATTACAGAACCTTAAGGACTGTCAGCAGTTTAAAAGGTAAAATACACAAAACACAACATGCAATAAATGCTAAGTATAACATAAAGATTTGCAAACCAATGAAAGCAAATAAAATAAAACTAACCAAATCAAATAAAAAACAAATCAAGATGGAATCAAGATCCGGATCCCCTCCTGAAGAGCTCTCTTTTCAGAAACTGCCTGGCTGGAAGCCAACCGAATGTCCATCATGAGAGCATTCCAAAGTGCTGCCATAGAAAAGCAGCACCACTGAACTTCAGGTCAAATTTTCTCCCTAAAGTGGTAGTTGTTTTTCCTTGATAGATTGAACTCACCAGGAAATTTCAACGGGAAAATGCAGTCTTTCAGATAACTTAGCACCAAGCCACATAGGGCTTTCTAAGTTAACAGCAGCATTTCGAACTCCAGCCCAAAGCCTGTGGACAATCAGTGCAAGGCCTGACTGTGTGTGGGCCACCATGCACTGAGCCAATTGCAGCTTCAGGATGTGATATAGTAATCTAAGTGGGTGGTGACAAGAGTATAAGTAGGGCACAACTGGCACAGCAGCAAGTCTAAGGAAAGCGCCCCATCCTAGGCACAATCTCTACCTGCTGTCTCATAGGACTATGAGTTCAGAAGAATTCACAGGTTGTAGACCTGCTACTTCAGGGTTCGTGTCATTCCATCAGGAGACACCCCCGGAACAGACAGAGAACTCCAATGAATAAACAACAACCCCCTCTTATTAGGATTCAGTTTAAGTCTGCTCTTTCTTGTTGTGTTAGTCCAGATAAGAAGCACAATAACAAATACTAATTCTGTCTTTACTGTAAGATTACATTAACAAAACTTGCAAGTCTGAGAGCACCCGTTTCATCCCTCACTTTTACTCGCCCCCAAACTAGGGAGCATTTCTTCTGAGACGCCTTCATGAGCTGCGTCCTATACATAGCTGGGAAGGTAAGCCTGATGGATTGAAAACATGTGAAGCGTTATAATTTTAGCCAATGAAAGGCTGGGAAAATGGTTTGTCAGAGAGACATAGGCACTTCAAGGGGAATCAAGAGTTTTGCTAGATGAAATTAAATTAGTGTCAGGTCCCTAAAGAAATGTATTCTTCCCCTTTGCATATTGTTGAATTTGTAAACCTTCTTGGTGACCTGCCATTCTGTTGGGAAGGGGGGGGGAGAGCTTTTGGGATTGCTTTGCACTGCCCTGCTATGATGCCCTTCCCCCAGGGGATGGCATGTCTCACCCTTATCTAAGAGACGGTCTGCTGTGCTTGGAGCCAGAAGGAAACGAAAGCGAGAGAGACCTTGAATGAAGGCGCCAAAGAACTCAGTTACCAAGACACTATGCCACCTGTGGATGAACACTGGGACACTGGGGGGGGGAGTATTGAATGCTTTTATTATATTGCTTTTGCAGGGTTTTCCCCAGACCTCGCCTTGAATCCCTGCTGTCACTAGCCCCTAATAAAAGTTCCTTTTGAGACAATGCCTGTTTCTGCTTTATTGGGTGGCTTAGCTGAGGTAGGTCCTTACAATTAGGTTTACCAAGATTGTTGTTATGTAAAGGCCATATTATATACATGTACTGCCTACATTTGCTCTGAGATTTTTGTTTTCTTTTTATCTGTGCTCATGAAATTGGTTCATGCTAAGCCTCCAAGCTCCTTTGCTGATAGGCTTAGTGTGCTTTTGTTTTGTAATTTGTCGATGATCTAAATAAACTATCAATTTTCTGTAATTGGGTTCATCACGCTATGGGGAGATTTTAAATGCTTTATTTGGATCCAACCACATGGGATTTGTAATGGGGGGATGGAAAGGAGCTTATTCCCTGGGAGAATAAGAGACTGGTTTTGTTTTGCTTTCTCTTTATGCTAGGGGAAGCAGAGATTAAAAGGGATTGGCTGTCACAGTATGTCATTCATTGTCATGACTAAAATGATTTCTCTCCAAAACTCAGAAAGGAATGGGCCTAAATATTCAGAATAAAGAATTATCCAAAGTCAAATTACTAGATTTCCATTCTACCATCTATTCTTACTTCAAAATGGCATATTTGATGCTAGATGACAGCCCCAAACAAGCAATGTTCTGAAGGGTATGTATGATCGTTCTCAAAGAGAGAGACAAACAAGCTATCAGAGATTTGGGTGAACAGTACTTTTTTTTTAATCCAAAACCCAATCTTATGTCATAGATAAATGAGCATGAGGTAAGGAAGTAGTGAAAAATTTTTCTTCAACAAGAGTTTTAACCAGTGCTTTTTTTGTAAAAGAAAAAGGTGCCGGAACTCACACACGTCATTCAACCCGCCTTGCCTACCCTACAAGGTTCCATCCAAAAAAGGTGCCGGAACTCCATTCTGAGCGTTCTATGAGAAAAAAAGCCCTGGTTTTAACCAAAGACAGAGGATTAAATATTTCATTGCTATTTTGAGGCAGATTTATAGGATTCCCACCTCCTAAAGTTTATATCATAATCTGGGCTAGAACATTTCTGGTATATCTAACTTCAAATATTCAGCTTGGATATGTTTGTATCAAGGCTTCTGAAGTGGAAATCCGTCATAACAAACTAACCAGACAGTACTACACCCACTATTAAAATTATGGGGGTCAAATGTAAATAAATGGAGTAGTCTAGTCAGAGATTTCAACTACTCCCAATGCCCCACTAGAAAGAAGAAAAGGAAAACCAAATGTTACAGAATTAAAAAAAGCAACTGTTAGAGAATAAAAAAGCAAAGTCTCAATGGGTTGTGAAGAAACTGGATGCATTTTACAAGAATTCTTCAAGGACACAAGAACATAATTTTCACAATGACAACTGAAGGATTATTGTAGATTAATAGATTTAGATTTTAGATTTTATTAGATTTATATACCGCCCTTTCCCGAAGGACTCAGGGCGGTTTACAGGGCATTTTAAAATCACATCAATATAAAATACAAAGTTAAAAGAGAATAAAAGATTAAATTATCCCTGAAAATAAAACCCCAGTTAAAATTCTAATAGTCTGCCATAGTAGCTTGAACTGCCACTGGTTGTACAGAAATATGTCATTTTTCACTGAAGATTTTTTTTCCATTTAACTATCAACTCTGGAGCTTCTTGCTGTCTTCTAGCAGAAGGAAGTAGAAATGCATCATTCTTTTGAAAGATCCCCTTGCCTCCAAAATCAAAACCTACAATCAGTAAATTACTGAAAGAGTAAACTACTCAGAATAAAGGTTTTTGGGAGGGAAAAATAATCTGGACAACTACTAGATGACAGCAAAGAGATGCAAAATTGTGTTTGCTATGGTCGTTTGGATTTTTGCAGTCTAGAACTGGTAGCTTTACTAAAGGTATCCTGTGACTGGGCAGGGAAGAATGATACAAATCCAACCTCTTCTTCCCCTGCATAAAAATATTAGACTCTTACATGCCGGTACTGCACCAAGTATAATCTAGCTATATCCCATACTTACTTTAATTGTAAAATCTATAAACCAGGTTCTGTGAATAGACCCCAGGGAATGACGCTTAATTCTGAGTAGATATTGCATATTTTAAATCAATTCTACATAAAACCAAATTCTTAGGAAACTGTGCACTATTTTCACTCTTTTTTCACATAATTTTAAAAATTAAAATAAATACAGAAGCTAATTTTTTATACTGATGCTTCAGAGTGTCTGATATAGAGAGAAATAGCTTTTCTATGTTTCTGGTGAGAAGAGACAGAAGAGTCTATATTAATTTCAAGGATAATGCTAGGATATTTATCCTGTCTATGATAAACAAATACTTCAACTCTCTTTGCCAAGTTAAATCCCAAGGCTCTACAATGCAAAGAAGACTGATTAAACTGTTTTGAAACCAAGGCAGAAAAAAAAAACCCAAGTGATTCCTCCCATTTCCAGCAGTAAAACCAGTGGTGGGATTCAAATACATGAACAACCGGTTCTCTGTGCGGATGCTACTTCTGGAAGTCCATTCTGGGCCTGGGCAACAAAACATTAGCTACCGGTTCTGCCAAAGTGGTGTGAACTGGCTGAATCCCACCACTGAGTAAAACCGATTAGTAATATATATTTAGTAAGTGGCATCTTTGACTTCCCAAATCTCCTTGAGTTTATTCTGGCCTGTTCTAGTGATTGCTCAATCGTGCCACAAAGGCAAAGCTATTGCCTGAAAAAAAGATGGCCAAGTCTCTTTTTGGATTATGCTCTTCTATCGGGGAACAAACAAACAAACACATTTTGAAACATTTGAATGGTTGGAGTTTCTGTATAGCTGAGAAGTAAAAAAAAAAAAAGACAAGTAGAGAGATGGAAACTTGGAAGAAGGGGACATTTGGATCAGTAGAATGAAAAAAAAAGCTGCCCAAGTAGAAGGAAGTCCCTGCTGATAAGTATCATAACCTCAGAAGCAAAGCATGAATCCTTTTTTATAAATTGTAGTGAAGAGGATTCTTAAGATAAGTATCCACGTGAGGAAAAGGTAAGCGACATTTATTCACCATTCAACAAAATATTCACTGTCCCTAGGGAGGTAATTCCTCACAAAAATTATTCTCAGGAGAAGGAATCCAGCAAAGCCTTACAGCTCTTGCTAGCTTGCTCTGTCTGCTCTAGCAGCAAGGTAAAGCAGTTGAATCTGTACCTAGAATTAGGGAGTGTGTTTAAACAAGACATTTTAAAGCAGGGATCTTCAAACTTGGTCCTTTTATGACTTGTGGCCTTCAACTCCCAGAATTCCTCAGCCAGCATGCCTGATTGAGGAATTCTGGCAGTTGAAGTCCACGTCATAAAAGGGCCAAGTTTGAAGACCCCTGTTTTAAAGAATATCCATAGATCCACAGATCTATCCAGTTCTAAAGTCTCCTTGGAAATTAAATAGGGTAAGTTTGCTTCTAAGCACATTAACTTTTACATTGGAATCTAATGCTAGTGTAGATGCTAGTTTCGGTCTACAAAACCTCTAAGCTTTGGTTTTGCAAAATCCACTTGGCAATACAGGTAGTCCTCAACATATGACCACAATTTATGTTGCTAAGTGAGAAATTTGTTATGTGACTTTTGCCCCATTTTATTGCCAGATTTGTCAAGTGAATCACTTCATTTGTTAAATTAGTAACACCGTTGTTAAGTGAATCTGTCTTTCCCATTGACTTTGTTTGCCAGAAGGTCACAAAAGGTGATCATATGACTCCTGGGACACTGCAATCGTCATAAATATGAGCCAGTTGTCAAGCATCCAAATGTAAATCACATGACCATGGGTATGCTGCAATGTTCATAAGTGAAAAATGTTCATAAGTCACTTTTTCAGTGCTGTTGTAACTTCAAATGGTTATAAGTCGAGGACTACCTGTTTCCAGTTTGACAGCAGGCCATAGAGGCCAGATTCTTTACTCAACTTTCTTTTTGATACATTAAGAAATGTGATTGTCCATCTCAACAGTGCTATTTTTTCTTTTTTAGATTGCATTATCTTTGTCAAGATATTGATTTAACAGCTAACCAGCTTATGTAATGTAAGATATAATAGTGGGAATGACTCAGCAGGGTCTGTGTCTCTTTAAGAGCCTTTATATAAAGGGAAGGCTCTGCTGATGTGTTCTCTCTTCTTCCGTTTCCTGCTGTAACTGTGGTTTGTTGGATCCTGCTGTATTAGCACCTGTATGTATATTATTCCTGGTGTATGATATTGTAGATAGTGTAAGATAAACCACCATTTAATATAGACCACTGTTTACTGTGTTTAAAGGTAAAGGTAAAGGTTCCCCTGCACATGTGTGCTAGTCATTTCCGACTCTAGGGGCCGGTGCTCATTTCTGTTTCAAAGCCGAAGAGCCAGCGCTTGTCCAAGGACGTCTCCGTGGTCATGTGGCTGGCATGACTAGATGCCAAAGGTGCACGGAATGCTGTTACCTTCCCACCGTAGTGGTCCCTATTTTTCTACTTGCATTTTTACGTGCTTTCGAACTGCTAGGTTGGCAGAAGCTGGGACGAGTAACAGGCGCTCACTCTGTTATGCGGCACTCGGGATTCGACCCGCCAAACTGCCGACCTTCTGATCGACAAGCTCAGCATCCTAACCCACTGAGCCACCGTGTCCCTTTTTTTACTGTGTTTACTCCTGGGTTATCTCGCGCAATAAGACTGTACACACTCTGCCAATCTTTTACTATTGTAATTGAAACTTTTCATGAAATGAGTTTAAAAAATGAAAACTGCTAATAAACATATGTAGTCAGATTACTACTGGCAGCTATGTAGGGCCGCATGCAGCCAATGGGCCGTGACCTGGATACACCTGTTCTAGAGCTACACTGAAGTTGCCAGAATCAAGCTGCTGGTAGGGACACCACGAAAGCATGGTTGTGTTTTCAACTTCTTTTCTCTCTGGCACATGAAGAATGGGTTTGCTCTGAAGATATGGCAAGAAAGTGAAATAATTTATATAATCTGTGTTTCTCAACCTTGACAAGTTTAAGATGTATGGACTTCAACTCCCAGAATTCCCCAGCGTGACTCCTATGGCTGGGGAATTCTGAGAAATGAAGTCTGCACATCTTAAAGTTGCCAAGGTTGAAAACACCTAGAGCAGACATGTCAAACACAAGGCCCGGGGGCCGGATCCGGCCCGCGAAGTGGTTTCATGCGGCCCACGAAGCCATCCTGGAAACAGTGAGGGAACGGCCCCCACTGCCTTGGCCCTGGCCCAGAGACCCTCCTTCTGCCAGAGACCCTCAGATCTGTCCCACTCCTGCCCAGGCCCCCATAGGCACCCTTGATGCAAACGATGCAGAGCTGGCCACACCCACCCAGTAGGCCATACACACTCTAGCCACGCCCACCCAGTAGGCCACGCCCACCCTGGCCATACCCACCCGGCCCCCTGAGGGCAACCGCAATGCTGATGCGGCCCTCAATGAAATTGAGTTTGACACCCCTGACCTAGAGTATTTAGTGAAATGTGGGTTTCAGTTCAAATTTCATCCAGTGAAGGGTTCTGTTCAACTCACCAAAACTTGAAATGAAGACAGAAGGGTTGTCCATTCTGACCCCAGGCAAGTCTAACATGGTAGTTCCCGCTTTTTCTCCTCGATTGGAAAACTACACTAGCACAGATGTTTTCTGTAGACGGGAAACTGGGTCTTTCGCTAAGAAGGTAGAGGGAAATATACTGCTCTATATCTTTCCTTCGCGCTTGCGCCAAAAGTGCTTAAAGACGACTTCCCAGCACACTTCGGAGAATTCGGCCTGGTAACTTGGGAGCTTGAAAAATATTGTTGGTTTGCTTGTTTTTTTGCTCGTGAAACCGCCACTAAACCTCCCTACCGAGATTCCTCGGCGGGCGCAGCTAGGTAGCTCTTCAAGTGACTCCACTCTCGCTTGAAACCTCTACGTGAGTGTTTCTTGCTCCCCCACCTTTCCCGCTCGTCCCCCACCACTAGCCTACCTGGTGGGCAGAGGGGGCCGTTCGCCTCAGGTCCCGAGGCTCGGGGTCCCCCTTGCCTCCTCTGCCCGCTGCCTGACCTGCCCGCTGGAAACCGGCGAGGCGATTCCTCAGCGCAAAGCAGCTCCGCTAACCGAGTTGGCACCAGGCAGCGGCCGTTTCGGGTTTCAGGAGTTGGGCGCGCGTGTGTGTACAGTACAAACGATCGGCTCTCCAAACATTGGCTGCTGGCAGGGAGGCGGGCAGCCCAGCTGTGCTCACGGATGCCCGCCATTAGCAGCGAGTCCGCTCCTTCCCGGCCGGTCCTGCGCGCGGACCCTCTCCCCAACTTTGGCCCAAAGAGGCCATTCTCCAGCCCGATCGCCCACCGCCCAAGAGCCAGCCTGCCCCTCCCAGAGTCGGGAGGGGGGGTTAGAGGATTGTTCGAGCCTCCAGCCGCGAGGCTGCCAAAGAAAAGCGCCCCCCCTCCTCCCTCTGCGAGGCTCCCTCGGCGCTGCCGTCGCAGGTTGCCAAGCAGGCAGCAGATTTCTGGTGGTGCCGCCGTGGCTGCGATGGCGCACCCCAGCCGCCAGCCCAACTGTCAGCGCCCGGCTCCCCTCTGGCCTTCCGAGACACGGAGAGACTCTCCGGGGACAACGGCGGCTCGGCTCGGCGGGATCGGGGCGCCCGAGCGCAGGAGGAGGGCCTTTCCTTGGCGAAGGAGAGATTCCCCCGGCTTTTCTGCCTGGAGACTCCCAAATCTGTCCCCAGGCAGGTTCAGCGATGGTCAGTTGGACGCTGGAGAAAAAGTATCTTGAGCGCCTGCCGAATACGTGGGATTTGGGCAGCAACGAGAAGCTCTCAGTCCTGAGAAAACGCTACTTGAGGCACTGCTGGCCCTAAAGCAAATTTAGGGGATGAAGGGAGGTTAATGTCCCGTTCCCCCCCCCCCCCCCGCCAGCAGTAATTCTCAGGTCTTACCAGATCCTTCCCTCCCCCTTCCCCCCCAAAAAACCCCTAAAAGAAATTTGCTTATATTTAATATCTTATGATCGAATTTAATGTCCTGCATCATCAATACAATAGTTCAAGAGACATTTTGTTTGCCCTGTGAACTGAAATCCTTACCTAGATAAACGCTGAATCCTTTGTAATCATAAATACACAAATCAGGTTCGTTTGGTAGTTTGTCGCCTCTTTTTTAACGAATAATCGGTCCATAATTAAGTCATTAAATCACTTTCCCAGTATGACAGTAAATACGGTGATTCCCTTCCTATACTCTTAGTTTGATTTTCATTGACAGTCACAATTTACAATATGCTGAAAACACTAAAATGCCAGTTTACAACAGCAGGTCTCAGAAATCAGGAACCGCGTACACCTTCGGCTTGTTAGCAGAAAGAGAAATCCAGTCTCCCTACCCAGCTGAAATTCAGCCGTCTCGTTACACCGGGGATTTACAGCCGTTCTCACGAACGCCGTTTCGAAGCCGATCCGGCTACTTTGATCCAATTTACTCTTCAGTTTTTAAGGTGTCCCGACCCAAAGTTCAAGAGACAAAGCCGGGACTGTCTCTTCGGTTAGGGATGCTGGAAGACTTCAAGCTGGGCTAAAGGAAAGCTGAGCTCGCTGTTCTGTCCTCCCCACCAGTCAACTCCCTCCTCCAGGGACGTCCCGGCGCCTTTCGGCGGGGGAGAGCGGGCGGTAGTGAGGAAGGGTGAACCCGCTCTTCCGACCCACTTTTTCTACGGCTCAGTTCCCAAGCTGTCTCGCCTGGATAATCAATCAATCAATCAATCAATCAATCAATCAATCAATCAATCAATCAATCAATCAATCATATCTATCTATCCTATCTATCTATCTATCTATCTATCTATCTATCTATCTATCATCTATCTATCTATCTATCTATCTATCTATCTATCTATCTATCTATCTATCTATCTATCTTTCTTTCTTTCTTTCTTTCTTTCTTTCTTTCTTTCTTTCTTTCTTTCTTTCTTTCTTTCTTTCTTTCTTTCTTTCTTTCTTTCTTTCTTTCTTTCTTTCTCCTCCTCCTCCTCCTCCTCCTCCTCCTCCTCCTCCTCCTCCTCCTCCTCCTCCTCCTCCTCCAATCCGTTTCAAGACTAACTTTCCTGCCGCTTGCCTCTCCTTCCGTATCACATGGAACGTCTCCAAGTCATTTATTTATACATTCATTCATTTATTGAATCAAGAATCATCCCATGTTTCCATTTTTTTTTCAGAGTAGGAAAAGCGGTGGCTCGGTTTTGTAATTCTTTAACAAGAGTTGGCGGTGTGACTCCCCACCCTATTTGTAAGGTTTTGGGTTTGGTTTTTTTTGAGTGAAATCAAGCATAAACGACCGTCTTTCTAGTAAGGGGAGTAAGACTCAAGTTTCATTAAAATTGTAGGACAAAATCCGGGTTCCCAGCTCCTTCCTATCAAAACTAAGAAGCATTTATTTGTACATAGGGTGAGATCAAATCTCCTCCTTTCATCTGAAATAAGAACTGAAGCCTGCATGATATCAGAGCCTATTGCAAGGATTCCTGTGAGCTCATCAGCCCCCAGATGATTCACTGCGCTTATGTAACTGCTATTTCACCCATATATATAATATGGTCTTCCAATATTTTGACAGGTATATTGATTTATTACTAAGATTTTTAATATGAATTTTCCTATGTCTTTTTTATGTAAAAAATATGTGATACAATTATACCATTAAAACTTTTCTTAATTCCAGAAAACAAACTTCTAAGGGTGTTGATACCTTTATTATTTTTTTCTGTAGTGGTTCTTATTTTTTTTAAAAGAACTATTAAATTTACTAAAGACAAATTAAAAATTACTACTTCTTTTTAAAAAATACTTCAGTACCGAAGACAATCCCAATCTGCAACTCTCTCTTCATATTCTGTTCCAAGTAATTTGGTAAGAATCAACCTTGCATTATGCGTGCTAAAATTTTCTGTGGAAAGAAACTTCCTGAAAGTATAAAAGACATTTAAAAACCCAGGAAATATTCAAAACATCTCCAAATTTTCTAAACTTGATAACTGAATTTGTGGTGAAATGTTAATTTTAGCTCCAAATTACACTAAATTTAAAACTGGACATAGCAGTATAATTCTAGTTTTCAAGAGGTTCTGGTGGGTATAGGGACATTGTTTTACTACCCAACTTCATTATTGTATTGATCTGATCTTTGAATATAATGAGAAATATAACTGAGATTTTAAGTTATTTTTTAAATCCCAGGTTGTAGGTTAGGTATAACAATGTCTGCAGCAGCACAATTTATTTCTAGGCAAGTTTCATCAAGATTATTGCTGTAGATTAATGACTGAAAAACAAACGAGGCAAAAGATATATATTACCCAGCATCAAATGAAATGATCATCTCCTATCTGGGCAGAATACATGCAGAACAATAGCTTGTGAGTTGCAGTTTAAGTTTTCAGTTAGAGATTTATTGATGTTTTATGGATTATAAATGGCTAGCTAGACTGAAGAGCAAAAGATCCAGAACCATACTTTTGTCTGCTGGAAAGACCCTTATACTATGTAGAAAACATACTATTTCTTCTGTAAAGCCTAAGAAACAAATGATGATCACATCCTTTTATCCTTTTAGTGGAGCCTCTCTTGATCTGCCCCTTCTTGCATAAACAAAAATACAAAAGCTGATGCAATTTAATCTTAAGAAAATTGAGAAACTCTGGGGCTAGCTGACACTTCAGCACGAAGCATATAATGGTTTCAGTGGGATTTCCTTGTAGACGCATATAATGAGTTCACAGAAAAACTATGGAGGATGATGGAGGTTTTCTCTCAGAACTATACATTTGCACAAACCAATGCATTTTTAAGTAGGATTTCAGAGGATTCTGTTCTAACCAACACAAATTAACCTGACATTTAGCCAAAGGGTTAACATATGCATTAATTGTTCCTCAACTCAAGAGAACATTTTTGGCCTCCAAAAACACTTTCATGTGGCATAGCGAAGATTACCAATGCACACAGTTGCATCCCAGCATACACAGGTTAATAAATCATAAGAACTAGAGTTAGAGCAGGAAGCCAAGAGATCACTTTTAATGAAAACAACGATGTACAATAAGGCTCCAACCACAGCAATTCACAAACCAGCTGAGACATTCTCTTATTTCATTGAAATGTCTTTGTGTAAAGTGCTTATCGGTAGGTAGGTAAGTATGTAAGTAAGTGGGAAAAGGACAGATCAAAGCACACGCATACATAAAGCAGAATAGTACTTTTGAAGACAATAAAAATCACAAGAAGAATTTTTTTCTTAAAAAAACAATCAGAAAAACAGGTTTTGCACATGTATATAGCAATATAACATTGATGTGTTGATTGGATGAAACTTATTTCTGAGTTAGGGTCAAAAGGGCAAAAAGTTTACACTTTAGCTTCAGGAACTTCAGCTTATGCCTTACTGCACTCTTTATTGCACTATCTGGTGGCAACGTTTTCAATCTGACATGGAATACAAAGCAAATTTAAATCCCAAATTCTTTTTTAATCTCCACTTATTTCTCCTAATTTTTTACCTTGTTTTAATTTTTTGCTTCTGTTGCCATTGTTACAACAGGTGTGGCCAATTGTTTCTTCTTCATTCACAAAATGAAGAAAAATCAAATTGCATAGAAGCTGAGAGTTAGTGTGTAACTGAGAGACTCCAAATTGTATAAATCTTAGTTGTAATATTCCCAATAAATAGCACAAATGTCATTTTTAATATTCTTTAGGCCCTGGGAAATTCATGTTGCTCTAATATTCAAAACTATCAAAATTACAGTAACAAAAATATAACAAGAATAAATTTTAATCAAATCTTTGATCTTAATATTAATCTCCTAAAACATGACATTCTGTTGCTGCTTTCTTTAGCTTCCTTAACTTTTAAAAACTATCTACTTTATCCCAGTTTGACACTGTCGCTTTTGATCTAAACATAGTAGTTTGAAATAAGAAGGATTGAATAAGTTAATGAAGAATTCTGAGTGACTTAAACGCTTGCATATCCTTAAACTTGCAAGAGCATGGGGGGCGGGGGAATTTATTTTACAGAACAAGTGGCACAAACCCCAATCAATGGAAAAAATTTATTTGATTTTTATAGCTGATGACCTACAGTGCTAAAATACTTCTCTCTCTCTCTCTCTCTCTCTCTCTCTCTCTCTCTCTCTATATATATATATATATATATATATATATATATATATATATATATATATATATATATATATATATATATATATATATATATATATATATATATATATATACACACACACACACACACACACACACACACACACACACACAAATTCACTCCAACTATACCTCATTTTTGTACATGTTAACATGAAAATAAGTCTCATTGAAATAGTATTGGTGGAATTCTACCAATACTAAACATTTATGTAATGGTGATTCTTTTCTATTGCAACAATTCATTGGTTAAGGAAAACGTATTTTCAAGAAATTCAGGGAGGCAAACTTTACCACCACTGTTTATAAAGTTTCAGTCTTTGGGGACTGAAGCTTGAGTATGGTGTCTGTGTGTGCACGTGCATGTGTGCTTGTGTCATTGTGTAGCAATTCAAATGTTAGCTGAATACAACAAAGTATTTCACAAAATTAACCGGACTATTTCTATTTATGAGTTTATGATAGCTAACATTGAATACAGAAATTCTTACCTGAACCTGGCTCTGAACACTTTGATTTTACAACAGACAAAATACATGATAATTGTAATTATGATAATACAAAATGTTCTTTCCAAAGACATTTAACAGGCCCAGACCAATCTTTGCCCCATCCTAGTGGATGGGATCGTGTCAAGGGTCATACTTCTCCATCTTCCATTCTATGAATGTAAAAGGCAGAATGTAAGGAGATTTTGCCATTGGAGGAATTTGGTGGAATCTGTTCAAGAAGAGAAGAGGAGGCACCGGGAGACGTTGTCTGAGAGAGCTGCTGTGTGACATGGTTAACCGTCAGGGCAGAGATGGCAGTGGATGGCGCAATGGACGGGGTGGGCTTGATTGGCACAGGGATTGCAGGCAGTGTCTGTGTCGATGGGTGGCAGATGGTCTTGACCGGCATCCCGAAAGGTCCGTATTCTCCTGGCGAAAGGGGAATACCCCCCGCAGGCTCAATCACGCCAACGTGGGGCCACACCGAGCTGACCATGGTGCTGATCTGTTGACCGGCTATTGGGTAGCCCAGGTGGTGCATTACGGAAGCCAGCGGCAACCCACCGCCCTGGATCACTCCTTTGTAGTCTCGGCCAATGAGGTTCTCGATGGCGAAGGGATGCTTGAAGCCAGGAGCCGGGCTGTAAGGTTGGAACTGAGGCAACCTTCCGACGGCCACGGCTGCCGCCGCCACGGCCGCCGCCGAGTCTGGATGTCCTTTGGTTGCTGCTGAAGGTTGCAGGGGAGCCGGCGGCGGCGGCGGCGGCGGGTGATGAGGGTGGAAATAGTGGCTCAGGTGGGGGTGCAGCATCCCCCCTGCTTTGCCTGCCGCTGCCGGCATGTGGGGCTCCGGCCGCGGCACTTTGAAGCGCTTTCTGCGCCTGAGGAAGCTGCCGTTCTCGAACATGTCCCCGCAGTCCGGGTGCAGCGCCCAGAAGCTGCCTTTGCCGGGCTGGTCGGGCCGCCGCGGGATCTTAATGAAGCAGTCGTTGAAGGAGAGGTTGTGGCGCAGCGAGTTTTGCCAGCGCTGGGTGTGCTCGCGGTAGTAAGGGAAGCGCTCCATGATGAACTTGTAGATGTCGCTGAGGGGGAGCATCTTCTCGCTCGAGTGCTGAATGGCCATGGCCGTCAGCGAGATGTAAGAGTAAGGAGGCTTCTGATCGCTGTACGAGCTCTTGCCCGGCCGAGGCATGGCACATTCCTAACCCCTTCCGGCTGTCCAGCCTAGAAGGACCGCGCTCTGGAACCCGAAAGGATCCCTTTCACCGCCTCAGGAGAGGAGCAGGACGACGATCGGTTATCGCATCTCGATCAGCGCTCGGCACACTCAGCCGGCATTTCCAAGGGAGTCGGCGGACACTTTCCGCCTTCGCCTCCTGCCCAGTCCGCGTGCGCAAAAACTGGCGGCGCCCTTCGCCGTCTGCTTTTCCCCTCACGTCGTTTTTTCCCCGCCAAGCCGGGCGGCCAGCGCGCTCCTCTTGCCCTGAGGTCGAAACGAAGCCGCTTAATTCCGAAGGCGCCTCCCGCCAAAGGGAAGGAAAGGCCCTTTTTCTGAACTCCCTTTGCCCCGCCTCGAAGTCAAGCCCTCGCCAAGCGCTTCAGCCCAGAAGGGCGAGATTCCAGGCGCTCCGTTCCCTCCATCTTCGCCTCGATTCTGACCGAGCACAAGTTCCCGACGAACCTCAGTGCCCGCCAGGCTCCACTTCAGCCTTTCCCCCGGTTTTCTTTCCCTCACACCCGACCCTTCTCTCCGCGAGGAGCCACACCCAGCGCCATTCCCCCGCAGGAAGCCGCTTCCGAGTTTCTTGACTGTTTTCCCGCCCGCCGAAAGCGACCTCAGACGCCTGGCTGTGAGGCGGAGATTTCGGGCTCCACTTGGAGATTCCCGGAGATGGCAAGAAAAAGGTGCCGCGTTTTCCCTCTCGCCGGTTGGAAATGGAAAAGCAGCAACGCCACGACCGGTTCCTTGGAAAAAGAGTCGGACCGACCCGGCGGACGCCGCGGAAACCGGAGCAGGCGGTGGCCGGTGCCGTTGGGCTGAAGGCGGGAGCGGCCGGCGGGTTGGCTTGGCGAGGCAGCGCGGCAGCTGGGCTTGTGGCGTGGCGGAGCTTCCCAGCTCAGTTTTGTGCCGGCGCTGGCTCGGAGTCCGAGAGCCCCCCCGCCTCGCTCCGCTTCCCTCGCGTCACATGACTGGGCGCAGGGAAGAGACAGAGTGCGAGTGGTCGCCTTCTTCGCCCGCTCCTTCGGCGGACGAGGTGGGGGCCAGGGAGGCCCGCGGCGAGGCGAAGCCGGAGGGAGCCTTCCAGGCAGGTCGCTCTCGGCTCAGCGCGCTCGCTCCTCGCAGGGACCTCGCAGGCACCGGCTTTGGCTCGCTTTGGCCCCCGGCCTGGGAATCGGATTCAGTTCCGCCCCCCCCCAGCTCGCTCCCCCGCCCAAGCCTTGCTCGCCCTCCTCTCTGAAGATGCTCACGCCTGGCCGAAAGGACAAAGAGAGAGACAAGACCCCGCCTCTCCGGGCACGGTGATGCTGGCTGACTGCGTTGAGGAAATCTCCCAAACTTTGAAAGTGGTGCCCAGCACTTTTCGCTAGAGATAGGAAAGTGTTCCAGATATTGAGACTCTGCAAGGAGGGCAGAGAAGAGCAACGAAAATGATTAGGGGCTAGATGCTAAAACGTACGACGAATTGGGTTACAGGAATTGAGTATGTCTAGTCTAATGAAAAGAAGGACTGGGGAGTGACATGATAAAACTGTTCCAAAATTTATAACAACAGCAACAATAATAGAGTTGGAAGGGACCTTGGAGGTCTTCTAGTCCAACCCCCTGCCCAGACAGGAAACCCTATATCATTTCGGATAAATGTTTGTCCAATCTCTTCTTAAAAACTTCCCGTGTTGGAGCATTCACAACTTCTGGAGGCAGGTTGTTTCACTGATTACACACTGTGTTCCACACTGATTTTAGGGGCTCCTACAAAAACGAAGGGGTCAAACTATTTTCCAAAGCATCAAAAGGCAAGGCAAGAAAAAAAAAATGCTTGGAAACTAACCAAGGAGAGAAGCAACATAGAACCAAGGAGAAATTTCCTAACGGTGAGAGCAATCAACCAATGGAATCAGAAGTTGTGCATGCTCTATCACTGGAGGCTTTCAAAAAGAGACTGGACAATCATCTGTCTGAAATGGTATAGGATCTCCTGCTTGAGCAGGGATTGCCCTAGAAGACCCCCGAGGTCCCTTCTAACACTATTATTCTATGCTCCAAGGCTGCCTTAGCCTCAGGTATACAGCCTTGGCTCAAATCCATTTCCATGTTCTTTTGTGGTGAGTAGCATAGCCCAGTTCACATCCTACTATCTTTCAACTAAGAGCCAAGTGCACAATTTGTCCCAGACAAGTAGTACAATCTTGCACCTTTCGTGAACTGAAAAGAGGAAGGCTGCAATCCGAAAGTCACTTTCTAATGATAGGACTACAAAGATAGGAAAACGAAAGTTGACATCTTCACGATGGCTGATAGTTTATCCTTGCTTTTATGGTGATAGAGTACAATAGACCTGAAGTGCCTCTAGGTTAGCAGACGGGGCCAGTGGGAAAAGGCTTAGCCTTCGGGTATGTTGTGTTGAAATCAGTTGGATCTCAATGTAAAGCAGCCTTTCCCTACTGGGTGCCGTCCAGCAGTTAAAGGTAGACTTTATCTGGGGTCTGTAGGGAGGTGGGAAGTGCTTTAAAGTGATAGCATTTAGGGCTGATGGGTAAAAATGTGATCTAAGACCAGTTGAAATTGATGAATAGAAGCTTTGGAATTGTACCCTATCTTCTCTGAAAGGATATCTTACATTTTTAGGCTTGTGGGCTAAAGCGTGTTATTTCCCTTACCCCAACCTAAGCAGAAATTGGAAGGCGCTCCACTGAAATGAATATTTCTGAATGAAAGTATATTTCTTCTGGGTGGAAAATGCAACCTTGGATAGTATTTAGAATTACTAAATCAGCAGCACCGAGGAACGGGCGAGAGCCAAAAGGCAGGGAGAGGTTTCTTTCAGCGCTGGTCCAAGAGCCGCCTCGCCCGTCGCAGCATAAACTAGAGCGCAAAGGGCCAGCGGCTTGTGCAGGTGCCTTTCTGCAGCCCGGAGCTGAGATTTCCTAGCGAAGAATTGGTATGTGTGTGTATGTCGGATCCGGAGAAGAATGTGAAAATACCTTGACTGGGAAAGAAAGGCTTGAAATTTCTGCGTAATTGTGTCGGTGCCTCAACCCTGAGCGACACGTACCATTCACCCGTTTTTCGAGCGTTGTGAAATCGCCACGGTCAATCGGTCGTGAAAGGATGATTCCCAAGGTTGCAAGCAAAAGTAACCCAAATTAACAGGCAGCAGAGAGGAACTCACAGAACGTAACACATTTTCAAGCAAATGAAAATACACACCCACAAAACAAACCGGGAGTGAACAACTTGTTGAACTGTTACGGGAAGCAAAAGCACCAGACAAAAGCGTGAATTCAAGTTTTGAAATGGCTCGTGTCTCTTTTTCAGCCAGAATATATAGCGAGCATTGATAAAACTATAGACGGGTGGAGAGGATTTTTTCCCCCCAATCAAGGCAATCCGCAGATCGAGCTGGGATTCAAAAAAGGTTAGGGCCACAAAAACAAACACAAAATCCTGGCATCGGTACAATAAAATACATTTCCACAGGATTTCGTCTTCTTTTTCTGCTTCTCTCTCCCCACCACCACTAGCCTTCCTGGTGGGCAGAGGGGGCCCTTCGCCTCAGGTCCCGAGGCTCGGCGTCCCCCTTGCCTCCTCTGCCCGCTGCCTGACCTGCCCGCTGGAAACCGGCGAGGCGATTCCTCAGCGCAAAGCAGCTCCGCTAACCGAGTTGGCACCAGGCAGCGGCCGTTTCGGGTTTCAGGAGTTGGGCGCGCGTGTGTGTACAGTACAAACGATCGGCTCTCCAAACATTGGCTGCTGGCAGGGAGGCTGGCAGCCCAGCTGTGTTCACGGATGCCCGCCATTAGCAGCGAGTCCGTTCCTTCCCGGCCGGTCCTGCGCGCGGACCCTCTCCCCAACTTTGGCCCAAAGAGGCCATTCTCCAGCCCGATCGCCCACCGCCCAAGAGCCAGCCTGCCCCTCCCAGAGTCGGGAGGGGGGGGGAGGATTGTTCGAGCCTCCAGCCGCGAGGCTGCCAAAGAAAAGCGCCCCCCCTCCTCCCTCTGCGAGGCTCCCTCGGCGCTGCCGTCGCAGGTTGCCAAGCAGGCAGCAGATTTCTGGTGGTGCCGCCGTGGCTGCAGCCGCGTCGGATGGCGCACCCCAGCCGCCAGCCCAACTGTCAGCGCCCGGCTCCCCTCTGGCCTTCCGAGACACGGAGAGACTCTCCGGGGACAACGGCGGCTCGGCTAGGCTGGATCGGGGCGCTCGAGCGCAGGAGGAGGGCCTTTCCTTTGCGAAGGAGAGATCCCCCCGGCTTTTCTGCCTGGAGACTCCCAAATCTGTCCCCAGGCGGAGTCACTGACACGTGATCTCAGGAAAAAGTATTACAACATTTGACAAATAGTGGATGCAGTGGTATGATGAATGATTAAGTGCCATCAAGTCGGTATCGACTCTTGGAGACCACATAGATTTTCTCCGGGATGATAGGCCCCATACTTCGAAGAGGGCACTGTTGTGTCCGTGCTTGACTCCACTCACCTTGCTGCTTGCTAATCGTCCTCTTCTCTTTCTTTTCAACTCTTCCAGCCTTGTAAACTCCTTTAGAGATTTAGTCTTTACATAATGTGCCCGATGTACAATATTTTGTATGTGTTTATTTGTGCCTCCGGGTTATTTGTCCCATGATCCAGTCTGTTGGCAATCCATGATATTCTCTAGAATCTTCTCCAACATCAAAGGTAAAAACTATCAATCTTCTCTCTATCCTACTTCTTCAAAGTCCAACTTTTGCTTCCACCGAGTTTCACGGGGAAATCCTGTGCCTGCACACACCTGATCTTTGCATGTGAATCTGTTTTCCAAAGTCTTTCATTGCTACTCTACCAGGTGCTACTGTAGTAGTCTCTGTTGTATTTCTTGGCTCTTTACTGTGAGCAGTTGATCCTGAAAGGCATACTGTATATCTTCATTCTCAGTGACGTGGTTTAGCATCCAATAAAATTGGGGATCAATAGGCTTAATCTCCTTGCACCCAAATAATCTTCTACCAATGGTTATTCACCCACGTATTTAATGCTAATCCCATTTTAGAAAAGCAGAGTGACCTACTGCCTTCACCATAAAAAAATCACCATAGCTTGAGCAGGACAGCTTCTCTGGTTCTCTTTCCAAATTTTCTCTCCACTCTCAGAAGAGATTATTAGATTTCTGTCCCACCCATCTACCCTTCAAG